>NC_050103.1:149197244-149500274 GCF_902167145.1 Zea mays
ACGCTCCGATACCAGCTGTGACGGAACCTCCCAAGTAATTAGGCCCACCTACAGTTGTCCTTGTCCAACGGACATCAGACAACCCTGTAGGTGCCCCTGAACTACTTGACAAGTTCGGTATCTTTCCTTACCTCACCAGGAACGTCTCACCCATCTTGTAGACATTACAGAACATCGGAGATGAAGAAATGCGGAAGCGAATTACATAATCTTACATTTATTTCAAAAGTAAGCTTGAGTTATATTATTACAGACCAGCCTAAGAGTGAGTGCATAGGAGTAATATTATACAAACCAGGGAGGCACAAACTCCTCCCGAGAAGCTAAAAGCAAAAGATCTTAAGTGGAGGACCGAGTCCTCCCGCACTTCAGTCTTGATTTTCTTCTTTTGGAACCACCTTGGTACAGAAGCAGCAAAAGTCTGCTACTTCCTCACCTAAAAACAACGAAGGGATAAACCCTGAGTATGGAATACTCAGCAAGTCTTACCCGACTAAAGAAAAGACTCTCAAGGGTATGCTGGTTATATGGGAGTCAAGGTAAGGCTTTTCAATAATCAAAGACTTTGTTTTGCAGAAATGCTTACTAAAGTGGATCCTTAAAAATCCAATTTTATTTGTCAAGTTAAGTAAAATTACCTGCACTAGAGTTCTTTCTACCCTAGTTCAATCACTGGTCCTGCACTAGCCAATTTCTTAACAAAAACCCATCATCTTTAGTGGAATGCTACGTGTAGGGCAGTGACCAAGTCTTCATAACCGCGAAGGTACGGCGATCCGAATCGATTATACTCAGCTGAGGATCTCCAATCACACGACATATGTAGCACTTAACCCTTGCATATGTCAACCCGCCACCGGGGTTCTTAAGACCGGATCAGGTTCACGCAGACCGAGAGCACAGATACACCACCGTCCAGCCTCTTGCCACGGAGGGTACACGCTACTCTCGCCACCGCTCCACGCCCATCTCGTGTTGTCTTATTCCGGCCTTAGTCTGCCCGAGGCAAGGCTTACCCATGACGAGGCATGTGACCAGTTAAAGGGTCCTCGATCATCAAGCCTACATCGAGACGGTCCTTACTCGACTCAGACGGAGACACTACACCGAGACTCTCTTCTCGTGCAAGTCACCCGCCCGGTCTCAGCTTAATCATTTCAAACCCAAAGTTGGTACCTGGCAGAGGTACATCTTTTCCAGATGTTGAATCCATCAAGGCCTTTGACAGATTCACCATCAAGTTTTATTTTTGAAAACATCCCACCCACTTTTGCCACATCATATTTTGTAAAAATAAAACATTTTGTTTTTCTAAAGCAAGACTAAGCATCAAAAATCTTTTATAAAACGGGTGATCAAGGAAGGTAATCAAGTTCAAGGAAGGTAATGCAGGAATTGTTTTAGCAATCAACTCCTATCACCTAATGCAGCAATCAAGTGAGAAAGATTTTAAAAACATCAAGGAAGGTGGTAAATGCACCGGGGCTTGCCTTCGTTTGCAGGTGATTCAGGCTCGGATCCACAAATGTCGAAGTAGAAACTATTCCCGGCCTGAGTGTCCAAAGGTGGTTGTACTTGCTCTTCAGTGACTTCTATCTCTTCTTCTCGTTCTAATCATAACCATACGTATGTATAAGAATGGATGCCATGGGATGCTCATGAGGATGCAAAGACAACATAAACTTATTATTTATGTCTTGAATACAACTTGCCTTCACGGAGTTCCGGGAACTTAGGGTTTCCGGAGTCGGTAAAGGAGTTCATAGGGCAGGGGGGGTGTTTTGGGGTTTGGTGATCAAACAAGGTCCAAATCAATTTAAACTCTACCCTAGGCTTCTAAATATTGTATAATATTCATATAAAAATTTTGGGCATTTTAGGACTTATCAATTATTTTCTAAAAATCTATAACCAAGACTTTTAACTATTTTAATTACTCTAAAATTTCTTACTTCCACTAAAAATCACAAACTTATTTTTATTAAATACTATGGAAAATAACAAACCTAGGAAAATTAGTTTCACAATTTTAGCATTTTTCTACATTTTTCTACACATTTTTAAAGTTCTGCTGAAAAAGAAAAAAGAAAAAGAGGAGCAGTACTGGGCCGATTCAGGTCCAGCCGGCCCAAACCCGAGCGGATTCGTGCGCGCGCCCGCGCCCAGGCAATTTTGCAGAAAGGGCCTCGCGCTTCTGGCTAAACAGAACTAGGTCCCTGTACTATTGTTTTGAGTCACTGACAGTTCACGAAAAGGCCCTCGGGGTTCTGTAAATTCACAACTTGGAGTTCTCGACGGTGCTCAAGCGCGGCCGCGCTCCGACGAGCAAGCAGACCGGCCGATTGGGGCAGTGACCGGTGCTCCCGAGCGACATACACGGAATTAAACTCCTACGGAGCATTTCCCCTAACCTAATTGTACTAATGGTGGACTGGGGAGTTCCGGCCACGGTGGCCGTAAGCAAAACGGGGACATGATCGTGTTCCCGGCGACCCAGGGTGGTCTAGTTCGATTCAATGCTTCGGTAAGCATCAAGAGGACACAAAGATGTTGAAACAAGAGAACCGAGGGTGAGATCGGACCTGAAACGGGCTGTCCACGGCGAGCTCGATTCACGGCGGCGGAAAATGGATTTGGGGGAAACGAGAAATTCAAGTGCGCGGGTGGATGATTGTGGCCGATTAGCGGTGGCTGGATGCGTAAGGATGTGGTGAAGCTCACGGCGGGGTCAATTTATAGAGCTCCGAAGCGGTGGCACTTAATTTGATCGCGATGCGTCGACGGCCGGAGAGGAGGAAGAAGCACTGGCTTCGCGGGTACGTGGCCAACGACGTGGCAGTAACTCCGGTGAGCCACGGAGGGTTCAGAGAAGGTCATGGCGACACGGTGAAAGTGTAGAGCCACGCGGCACCCGGCCGAGAGGCGGCGGTCGACGGCGAATACTTACCGCCAGCCGCAAAGACGAAGGAAGACAGGGGGGGTTCGTCGGAGTGGTGGCCAGCTCACTGGTGACGAGGACCTTACCGCGACAGACTTATCTAGTGACCGCCGAGCACGAATCACAGCGACGACGATCGACGGCGACGGCTATCGGCGACGAGCACGGGGAAGATCTTTTTCAGTTACCGATTACTGTACCATGGGAAGACCCCATCAGTTAGCCTGACAGAGCAAGTTCAGAGCAGTATTTCTCCAAATTTTACACTGCAACTTTGTTAATACTCTGTACCAAAGTTGTAGAGTTACAAACCAGCTACAATCCAACTATAGAGATCAAACTCATTTGAGCACTGGATCATGCTTGGATTTGGGCTAGAAGTTGATGTCAGTCATGTGCTACACTGAATTTCAGATCAAACAGCCTGACAGCCAGTTTTGGATTGGGTTTTTCTCCAAATTTCTCATAACAACTAAGCTCACACTCTTTAGCAAAGTTGTTCTCCTATAATTGGTCTTCAACTTTGATGTGGTGACCTAGGGCAAAAACCCTATGCTTTGTAAGTTACAAAGCCCCAAAGTTGAGCCCATTCACTGATTTTCAGACTTAGAGCAAAACTCAAATGAGGTCCATTTTGCATTTAAGTCCAAATCTTTGGGTTTTGCTTTCAAGTCCACATTTTTGTGAACCAAAGGACTTAAGAAACCTATTTGGCTTGGTTTTTGCACTTTAGCCCAAAAGTGGGCTAATTTTGCACATAAGCCCCTAGGGTTTGATTTAGGGTTTTCCAGGGTTCCAATTAGGGTTTCTGGTATCTCAGGGGTATAAAAGTGATTCAAGCTTATCCTTAGGGTCATTTTATGACTTTTACCCTAAAGTATTTAGGTTTTCTTAACTTGGGTAAAGTTTTACCCCTATAATCCCCATTTAGGGTTAAGTTCCTTAACCAGGGTTCTAGTTGCAAAACACTTAAAACAATACAACTTGTTTGAAATTTTTGCCTAGTGAATGCACTCTAGGTGTGTCAAACATATGCAATGCCAATGCTATGATGCCATGCTCAAGTTTTAGTTACAGTAACACCAGGGGTGTTACACCGAGCCATTAGCGGACCCCAACGTAAAGGAGGATGACGAGATTAGAAAATGGCCGAAGCTATCATGGACAAAGTTGTTGGTCAACTACTAAACAAAGCTGCAGAAGTAGTTCTAATGGAATATTAGATGTTATTGTAAAAACATTTGGAATGTAATATTTGTTGAACAATATGTGTAATATTTTGTAACTTTGAATGTAATATATAAGCTATTTATGGTTCAATTCTTTACGATGCATGAAACTTTACATACATACCGTTTTTGAGCCTTCGGCGAAAAAACACCTTCCCTTCTTTTCATGCTTCGTAAATAATATCCGTATTTTCATAAAAACATCCAATCTTCGTAAAATCAGTAACCAATAGGTCTTTTCATTTCAGAGTTTGACGAAGGTATGCTTCTTCAATAATTATTTTTGTACCTTGGCACTGTTTCTTCGAAACAATCTCCGAATATCAACATTGAACCCCCTTCTTGCGTCATTGATGCAATATGATGTATGATGTTATGCTATGCAAATGATGTGATGATGTGATGTTATGCAAAATGATATTTGCCGAAGATCGACGTTTATTTTTCACTGTAAGCCTCCCTTAGGAGCTTCTTTGCCTTTTACTTCAGTGGAATCAACATTTATTTTTCGCTGTAAGCCTCCCTTAGGAGCTTCTTCGCCTTTTACTTCAGCGGAATCAGCGTTTATTTTTCGTTGTAAGCCTCCCTTAGGAGCTTCTTCACCTTTTACTTCAGCGGAATCAGCATTTATTTTTCGCTGTAAGCCTCCCTTAGGAGCTTCTTTGCCTTTTACTTCAGCGGAATCAGCGTTTATTTTTCGCTGTAAGCTCTGCATTCCCTTCGAAACGACTTTTGAGCAGAAAACTTACGCTGCGCTCCCTTAGGAACGACTTTTTGTTATTTCGGAGGTTCTCCCTGTAACCATAAGTTCTTATGCTTCAGCAACTTTTTGGACTCCGTTATTCTGTGGAGAAAGTGTACTTGTACTATGGCAAAGGCGAAGCTATTACAAGAAATTGAAAACGACAAAAAACACTTAGGCTTTCAATAATTGTTCCTTATTAAAAAGAAAATGATATTGAATGCAAAAACTGCTGCCGAGGTAGGATATTTGTTAGTAAATGTGCTTCGATTCTGGCACAGTACTATTGACTGTGCGAGCTTCGGACTCTTCTCTGAAGTCTCGTTGGTGTTGAGTATGCTGACTCCCTTCTGGCTGCTGGCCTCGTTGCATTGGTGGTGGAGGTGGAGGTTGTTGCCAAGATGCCTGAGATTGACTTGCCGAAGCAACAGAAGCTGCAGGGTGGTTGCCCACATACTCTGGGATATAAGGCGAGTGGTACGAAGCAGTATGCATAACTTGCTTCGGTTGGGTCTGTTGGGCTGCAGCTTCTGCTATTTCCTTTTGTTTCTGGATGGTGACATGGCACATCCTGGTGGTGTGGCCCTTGTCCTCACCACAGAATAGGCAATAAATTTTCCTGGGCTGATCCCCAAATCTTCCTCCGAAGCCCCTGGCACCTCTGCCCCTTGGAGCTGGAGGCCGAGGATAGCTCTGCTGCTGCCCCGAAGCCTGGGAGGAATATTGCGGCCTCTACTGCTGGCTTCCCCTGTCATCATTCTGAGTGGAATGAATCGATCTGACATGTCTAGGATGAATTCTCCCTCCGAAGCCCCTGGCTATTTCGGAGAACCTGTAAGCTTCCTCCCTTCTCCGTCGAAAGTCATTGTCAGCGCGGATGTATTCATCCATCTTCTGAAGCAGTTTCTCCAGAGTCTGAGGGGGCTTCCTAGCAAAGTATTGGGCTGAAGGTCCCGGCCGAAGCCCCTTAATCATGGCCTCAATGACAATTTCATTGGGCACTGTTGGTGCTTGTGCCCTCAGGCGTAAGAACCTTCGGACATACGCCTGAAGATATTCTTCGTGATCTTGGGTGCACTGGAATAAAGCTTGAGCGGTGACTGGCTTCGTTTGAAACCCTTGGAAACTGGTGATCAGCATATCCTTCAGCTTCTGCCACGATGTGATTGTTCCTGGCCGAAGGGAGGAGTACCAGGTTTGTGCAACATTCTTAACGGCCATGACGAAAGACTTCGCCATGACTGCAGTATTGCCACCATAGGAAGATATCGTTGCTTCGTAGTTCATCAGAAACTGCTTCGGATCCGAGTGTCCGTCGTACATGGGGAGTTGAGGTGGCTTGTAGGACGGAGGCCAAGGTGTAGCCTGCATTTCTGCTGACAGAGGAGAAGCATCGTCAAAAGCAAAATTTCCATGATGGAAATCCTCATACCAGTCATCCTCGTTGAAAAAGCCCTCTTGACGAAGCTCTCTGTGCTGAGGCCTTCGGTTCTGCTCATCTTGAGCAAGATGGCGAACTTCTTCAGAGGCTTCGTCTATCTGCCTTTGCAGATCAGCTAGCCTAGCCATCTTTTCCTTCTTCCTTTGCACCTGCTGATGGAGCATCTCCATATTTCTGATCTCTTGATCCAAGTCGTCCTCCTGAGGCGTTGGACTGGTGGCCTTCCTCTTCTGGCTTCGGGCCTCCCGAAGAGAGAGGGTCTCCTGGTTGGGGTCCAGCGGCTGCAGAGCGGCAGCCCCTGTTGCTGAAGCTTTCTTTGGCAGCATGACGAAGGTCTATGCTTGCTGAAGGTGTTCGAAACTCAAAAAGTGGAAGTGAGTTCACCAGAGGTGGGCGCCAATGTTGGGGACTTGTTCTCAAATGCTAAGAGTTAAGAACAAGGCAACATAAAAAATGTTAAATGTTAAAGTCCTTCGTCCTTCGAAGCATTATCTCCCTTCGGATATAATGAATTTCGGACGAAGGTTATGAAGGACAAACCTTCATAAGCACAATAAATGATGAAGAAGGATTCATATGCAAGATATGAAAAATAACATAAACACTTTAAACATCATTATCAACTTATTTTTATTTGCGTTACTGTATTAGCAATAACAAATTATAAATGTACCTTCGGCTCGAAGGAAAGCAGGGGTACAAGCGTGACGCGAAAGCAAATGCCAAGTCAGCGTGAACAGTATGGGAGCACTGTTCATCTATTTATAGGTACAGGACGCAGCTTATGTAAAATTACACCCATGCCCTTTACATTTGCTAATAACTCTATAACAATCCATCGGGGTCTAAATAGCCTTTTCCCTTTTAAGTCGGTTTCTTTTTCTGCTATCACGCCGAAGCTCCCCTGCGCATAGCTTCGGCTCTGCGCCATCCTTCATATTCTTTGTGCATCTTCACGCTGTGGTTTTGATCTAAGTCTGAAGGTACCTATTTACACATTATACTCCAGAGACATTGTTAAATCATGTTTTTGAGGACCTTCGGAAGCCGAAGGCCCCCAACACTTTCCTCATGCTCATACGTATATGTACACCTCCGGTGTCATACAGTGAGCTCTACAAGCTAATTACACTTATACAAGACAAATCCATGCTTATCTCCCACTAATCCTCGCATTCTCCCACTAATCCTCTCATCCTCCCCCCTAATCCCCCCACCATGGCTATAAATAGAGGGGCAAGGGTCTCCTCTCAAGCCACCCCAAGCCATTTCATGGCAACTCTCTCCCTCCCCCCCCCCCACACGCCCACTCCACTTCCCACACAAGCACACACTAGTACAAGGATCGTTCGGTCGTTCTTCGATCGTTCGTCCACCTGTTCTTAGTTTGTTCGTTCGTCCGTCCGATCGTTCATGGTCCGTTCGTCCGATCGTTCGTTCGTTCGTTCGTCCAAATAATCTTTGTTCAGCCGTTATGCTGCCGAAATTCCAATCATTCATCGTTCATTCATAGTTCCTATTCGTCGTTCGTTCAGAGTCCCTATTCATCGTTCGTCCAAAAAATCTTTGTCCTGTCGTTATGTTGTCGAAATTCCGACCGTTCGTTCGTCCGTTCGTTCATAGTTCCTATTGATCGTTCATCGTTCGTTCATAGTCACTATTCATCGTTCATCGTTCGTTCATACGGACTATTCACCATCACTATTCACCATTACTATTCATCGTTACTATTCACCATCGTTACTATTCACCGACACTATTCATCATCGTTGCTATTCGTCTATGATATCTATAATTACTTTTTCGTCGTTACTATTCATCGATCATCCGATCACCCCAAATTTCAACTACTCATCCATTATGCTATCTAGTCCATCTAAGACCAGCTAGACCCATGTTCCAGTCATACAAACTCCGGTGACTGTGATTTTCCTTCCAGTGGGAACTTCCCATCTGGTCACCCATCCCAGGTTTCTCCAAGTTAAGCACGCTTACCTTTGAGATTCCTTCGAGCCAGGATTACAAACTCAGATTCTAATAATCCTTGTTTCTAAATTCTTAACAAACTTTTCCCTATCCAACCATGTCATCCCTTAAGCATGGTTCATATTCCAGAAAACTCCCAAAACACTCTTGTCCCATATTCTGCCTATAACTCTCCTGTTCATACTAAGTCAGACAATTCATTCGTCACTATTCTCACCAACAGTGAACTTCACTGTGCTACACCACATACACCCAACTATAAATACACCCAGCTACCCTCTCCCTCTCCACACATACTCAACACCCTCAGCCAAGGCAAACACCCCACCCACTCAGTTACCCCGCTCTGCCGGCTACACGCATAGTGTTGCTTCGCCTCCAGTCCACCCTCGTGGTAAGCACCTCCGCTCCTGAAAAGAAAAGAACCAAAAGACTTGGCTCGGTACAGCCAATTCTCTGCTCAGTCTGGCACACCGGACTGTCCGGCGGTGCACCAGACAATGTCCGGTGGTGCACCGGACAGTGTCCGGTGCGCCAGGCTGGCCTCCGGTGAACAGGCCGCTCTCGGGAAAATTTGGCGGCGTACGACTATAATTCAACGGACTGTCCAATGGTGCACCGGACTGTCCGGTGAGCCAACGGCCGCCAGCGCAACGGTCAGCCACGCAATACGCGGGCGACGCGTGGCCCGCGCCAATGGTCGGTAGGGGGCACCGGACTGTCCAGTGTGCACCGGACAGTGTCCGGTGCGCCAACTGTCACGAATCTACAACGGTCGTCTACGCCAAAATAGGAAGGAGATCACGCACCAGACATGAACAGTGGATGTCCGGTGGTGCACCGGACTGTCCGGTGCGCCACCCGACAGAAGGCAAGGATAGTCTTCCTTGTTGGCCTCCAACGGCTCCTAGCTACCTTGGAGCTATAAAAGGGACCCCTAGGCGCATGGAGGAGCTACCCAAGCACACTCTAAGCATTCCAAGACTTTTAGTCCTCACTTTCACGCAATCGTTCATCGTTCTTGAGATTGGAGCACTTTTCGAGTTGTAAACTCCCCACGCGTGTTTTGTGTGCTCATCTTCTCACTTGTGTGTGTGTTTGCGGTGTGGATTTAATTCTAGTGTGCGTTGCTCTTCCTAACCTTACTCTGTGCTTTCTTTGTGATCAATCTTGTAAGGGCGAGAGGCTCCAACTTGTAGAGATTCCTCGTAAACGGGAAGTAAACTATAAGGAAGAATACCGTGGTATTCAAGTTGATCATTGGATCACTTGAAAGGGGTTGAGTGTAACCCTTGAACATTGGGACGCCACAACGTGGAGTAGGCAAGTGTTATACTTGGCTGAACCATGGGATAAACCATTTTGTCTCTTGTGTTATTTTTGATTATTGTGATTCACAAGAGCTCACTCTATAGCCACTTGGTTCTATTGCAATAACATCTTTATAACCAAGCTTGTGGCTATTTAGTATTGAATTTTATAGGATCACCTATTCACCCCCCCTCTAGGTGCTCTCAATTGGTATCAGAGTCGTTCTCTTCACGTAAGGGACTAATCGCCCGAAGAGATGGATCCTAAGGGAAAGGGGATGGTGGTCAACGATAAGGAGAAGGAGTCCATCTTCAACAAGCCAAGAGATGACAAGCCCACTGACTCTAGCTTGAGTCACAAGAAGAAGGACGGGAAGAAGAAGAGGCGCATCAAGAAGATCGTCTACTACGACAGCGACGAATCTTCCTCTTCACCAAGAGACGACGACGATGAGAAAAAGAAACGGTTAATTCAAATTTGTCATTTGATTATTCTCGTATTCCTTTCAATTCCTCTTGGTAAACCTCCACACTTTGATGGAGAGGACTACTCTTTTTGTAGTCACAAAATGCGTAGTCATTTATTTTCTCTCCATCCTAGTATTTGGGAGATAGTTGAAAATGGAATGCAATTTGATAGTACGGATAACCCTGTATTTATTAACGAGCAAATTCATAAAAATGCACAAGCTACCACTGTTTTGCTAGCATCTTTGTGCAGGGATGAGTACAACAAGGTGAGCGGCTTGGACAACGTCAAGCAAATCTGGGACACCCTCAAAATATCACATGAGGAAAACGACGCCACCATGATCACCAAAATGGAGTTGGTGGAGGGCGAGCTAGGAAGATTCGCGATGATCAGGGGAGAGGAGCCAACACAAACATACAACAGGCTCAAGATCCTGGTCAACAAGATTAGGAGCTATGGAAGCACAAGATGGACGGACCACGACGTCGTCCGACTTATGCTCAGGTCTTTTACTGTTATTGACCCTCATCTTGTGAACCTCATCCGTGAAAATCCCAGGTACACAAAGATGACGCCCGAGGAGATACTCGGAAAGTTTGTGAGCGGGCGTATGATGGTGAAAGAAGCCCGATATGTTGACGACGCGCTTAATGGTCCATTACCCGTCTATGAGCATCAACCCGTTGCTCTCAAAGCAACAAGCAGCAGGGAGGCGCTACCAAGCAAGGTGGCACAAGTTGAGGCGGCCGGGCTAAACGAAGATGAGATGGCTCTAATCATCAAGCGTTTCAAGACCGCGCTAAAAGGACGCAAGGAGTATCCCAACAAGAGCAAAGCAAAGGGAAAGCGCTCCTGTTTTAAATGCGGTAAGACTGGTCATTTTATAGCACAATGCCCCGACAATAACAATGACCAGGAACAAGAAAAGCATGGGAAGAGGGAGAAGAAGAAGGCCTACAAGAAGGCGAAGGGCGAGGCTCACCTTGGCAAAGAATGGGATTCGGACTGCTCTTCTTCCGACTCCGACGACGAAGGACTTGCTGCCTTAGCCTTCAACAAGTCCTCTCTCTTCCCCAACAAACGCCACACTTGCCTCATGGCAAAGGAGAAAAAGGTAAGCGTTCGAGAAACCCCTAAGTATACTACTTCAAGCGATGATGATTCTAGTGATGATGAAGTAGATTATACCGATTTATTTAAGGGTTTAGATAGAGCAAAAGTAGATAAAATTAATGAGTTAATTGATGCTTTAAATGAAAAAGATATATTGCTAGAGAAGCAAGAGGATATTTTGTATGAAGAGCATGATAAATTTGTTAGTGTGCAAAAATCCCTTGCGTTAGAGATTAAAAGAAATGAAATGCTATCTTCTGAGTTATCTGCTTGTCATGAATCCATCTCTAGTTTAAAGATTTTAAATGATGATTTAAATTTTAAGCTAGAGATAGCTAATAAATCTAGTTCATGCGTAGAACATGTTGTAATTTGCAATAGATGCAAGGATTTTGATATTAATGCTTGTAATGAACATCTTGCATCTATTACTAAATTAAATGATGAGGTGGCAAGTCTTAATGCTCAACTTAAGACTTGCAAGGTTGATTTTGATAAGTTGATGCCTACACCATTGGTAGACACCCCTCAATTAAGGATGGACTTGGCTTTCGAAAGGAAGCCAAGAACTTAACAAGCCAAAAGGCTCCCATTCCCAACAAGGAGAAAGTGAAGGCCCCTATGGCTAGTAGTACACAAAGGAATCATGCTTTCATGTATAATGATAGAAAATTTTCTAGGAATGCTCATAAGAGTTATTATCATGATGCCATTAATTCACATGCTATGGTTGCCTCTAGCTCTACTTTTGTGCATGGTAGGCCTAGGAAAAGTAATGTTGTGCATCATGTGACTAGGAGAGTATGTAATGAACCTTCTACGATTTACTATGCTTGCAATACTTCATTTGTGCTCTTATGTAAAAATGAAAAAGTAGTGGCTAGAAAGTTGGGATCCAAATGCAAGGGAGATAAGACTTGTATTTGGGTTCCAAAGGCTATTGTGACTAACCTTGTAGGACCCAACAACAGTTGGGTACCTAAAACCCAAGTGTAAATTACCTTGCAAGTTTATGCATCCGGGGGCTCAAGCTGGATTATCGACAGCGGATGCACAAACCACATGACGGGGGAGAAGAAGATGTTCACCTCCTATGTTAAGAACAAAGATTCCCAGGATCCGATCATCTTTGGAGATGGGAACCAAGGCAAGGTTAAAGGATTGGGGAAGATAGCCATTTCATCTGAGCACTCTATTTTAAATGTATTCTTAGTAGAGTCATTAGGGTATAATCTCCAGTCTGTAAGTCAATTGTGCCACATGGGCTACAATTGTTTGTTTACAAATGTTGATGTTTCTGTCTTTAGAAGGAGTGATGGTTCATTAGCGTTTAAGGGTGTATTAGACGACAAACTCTACTTAGTTGATTTTTCAAAAGAGGAGGCTGATCTAGATGCATGCTTAATAGCTAAGACTAGCATGGGCTGGATGTGGCATCGCCGTCTACCACATGTTGGGATGAAGAACCTTCATAAACTTTTAAAGGGAGAACATGTGTTAGGACTAAACAATGTCTGCTTCGAAAAAGAGAGACCTTGTGCAGCTTGTCAAGCAGGGAAATAGGTGGGAAGCACTCATCACAACAAGAATGTGATGACTACGTCAAGACCACTGGAGCTTCTCCACATGGACCTCTTCAGACCTGTCGCCTACCTTAGCATCGGGGGAAGTCAGTATGGTCTTGTTATTGTAGATGACTTTTCCCGCTTCACTTGGGTGTTCTTTTTATAGGATAAATCAGAAACCCAAGGGACTCTAAAGCGCTTTCTAAGGAGGGCTCAAAACGAATTTGAGCTCAAGGTGAAAAAGATTAGGAGCGACAACGGGTCCGAGTTCAAGAACTTACAAGTTTAGGAGTATCTTGAGGAGGAAGGTGTCAAGCATGAGTTCTCCGCTCCCTACACACCACAACAAAACGGTGTGGTAGAGAGGAAGGACAGGACACTCATCGACATGGCGAGGACGATGCTTAGAGAGTTCAAGACACCCGAGTGGTTTTGGTCAGAAGCTGTGAACACAGCTTGCCACGCCATAAACCGGCTCTATCTACATCGTCTCCTCAAGAAGACCTCCTACGAACTCCTAACCGGTAACAAACCCAATGTTTCTTACTTTCGTGTATTTGGGAGCAAATGCTACATTTTGGTGAAGAAAGGTAGACATTCCAAATTTGCTCCCAAAGTTGTAGAAGGGTTTTACTAGGGTATGACTCAAATACAAAGGCGTATAGGGTCTTCAACAAATCATCGGGTTTGGTTGAAGTCTCTAGCAACGTTGTATTTGATGAGACTAATGGCTCTCCAAGAGAGCAAGTTGATCTTGATGATATAGATGAAGATGATGTTCCAACGGCCGCAATGCGCACGATGGCAATTGGTGATGTGCGACCACGGGAACAACAGGAGCAAGATCAACCTTCTTCCTCAATGATGGTGCAACCCCCAACTCAAGAAGATGGAAGGTTCATTAAGAATAGGCGTGTGATCAAGGGGGAGCACAAGAACAAGAAGAACCAACTATGGAGGAAGAAGCACCACGGGCCCCTCCAACTCAAGTCCGAGCGTCGATCCAACGGAATGACCCTGTTGACCAGATTCTGGGTGACATAAGCAAGGGAGTAACTACTCGCTCAAGATTAGCTAACTTTTGTGAGCATTACTCGTTTGTCTCTTCTATTGAGCCTTTCAGGGTAGAAGAGGCCTTGCAGGATCCGGACTGGGTGTTGGCCATGCAGGAAGAGCTCAACAACTTCAAGTGAAACGAAGATTGGAGCCTGGTGCCACGTCCAAAGCAAAATATTGTTGGAACCAAGTGGGTGTTCTGTAATAAGCAAGACGAGCACGGGGTGGTGACAAGAAACAAGGCTCGACTTGTGGCAAAATGTTATGCCCAAGTCGCAGGTTTGGATTTCGAGGAGACTTTTGCTCCTGTGGCTAGGCTAGAGTCTATTCGCATTCTATTAGCCTATGCCGCTCACCATTCTTTCAGGTTGTTTCAAATGGATGTGAAGAGCGCTTTCTCAACGGGCCAATCAAAGAGGTGTATGTGGAACAACCCCTGGCTTTGAGGATGACAGGTATCCTGACCACGTTTTTAAGCTCTCTAAGGTGCTCTATGGACTTAAGCAAGCCCCAAGAGCATGGTATGAATGCCTTAGAGATTTCTTAATTGTTAATGCTTTCAAGGTTGGGAAAGCCGATCCCACTCTTTTCACTAAGACTTGTGACGGTGACCTTTTTGTGTGCCAAATTTATGTCGATGACATAATATTTGGTTCTACTAATAAAAAGTCTTGTGAGGAGTTTATCAGGGTGATGACACAGAAATTTGAGATGTCGATGATGGGCGAGTTGACATACTTTCTTGGGTTCCAAGTGAGACAACTCAAGGACGGCACCTTCCTCTCCCAAACGAAGTACACTCAAGATCTTCTCAAGAGGTTTGGGATGAAGGACGCCAAGCCCGCGAAGACGCCAATGGGAACCGATAGACATGTCGACCTCAACAAAGGAGGTAAGTCCGTTGTTCAAAAGGCATACCGATCTATGATAGGGTCATTGCTTTATTTATGTGCTAGAAAACCGTATATTATGCTTAGTGTATGCATGTGTGCTAGATTTCAATCCGATCTAAGGGAATGTCACCTTGTGGCCGTTAAGCGAATTCTTAGATATTTAGTTGCTACGCCTTGCTTCGGGATCTGGTATCCAAAGGGGTCTACCTTTGACTTGATTGGATACTCAGACTCCGATTATGCTGGATGCAAGATTGATAGGAAGAGTACATCAGGGACGTGCCAATTCCTAGGAAGGTCCCTGGTGTCTTGGAGTTCTAAGAAACAAACCTCTGTTGCCCTATCCACCTCTAAGGTCGAGTATGTTGCCGCAGGACAGTATTGCGCGCAACTAGTTTGGATGAGGCAAACCCTCCGGGACTTTGGCTACAATCTGAGCAAAGTCCCACTCCTATGTGACAATGAGAGTGCAATCCGCATGGCGGATAATCCTGTTGAACACAGCCGCACTAAGCACATAGACATCCGTCATCACTTTTTGAGAGACCACCAGCAAAAGGGAGATATCGAAGTGTTCTATATTAGCACCGAGAACCAGCTAGCCGATATCTTTACCAAGCCATTAGATGAGAAGACCTTTTGTAGGTTGCGTAGTGAGCTAAATGTCTTAGATTCACGTAACTTGGATTGATTTATAACATACATGTTTTTTATGCCTTTGATCAAGTTACTTTATGCATTTATGAAATTTGTTGATTATTTATGGTGCTCAAGTTATGCAAGGGATCCCCGGACCTCACAAGTCCATGTGTGAATGATGCACATATGTAGGGGGAGAAGTGCTACAACTTGACCTTTTGAGACTAACCTTTGTTTAAGTGTACTTGAAAAGGTGAACTTGGACCATGCAAAGACTTCCACTGCACTCCGGTATTAGTGTACTCACCTCCAAGTTCATTCTTATGCTCCTATTGCCTTTTGCTCTTAATTAACAACTAGGTGAGTGCCCGTGCGTTGCAACGGAACCGTATGATAACACGATAACTTATGTATATAAGTGTGTTATAGTACGATGCCCGTGCGTTGCGACGGCATACAAATTATTTGGTAAAATATTAAAGTGCAACGATTAACTAAAAACAAACCAATACTGCATTAAACTGATACAAATAAAATTATACTACAATATAAATATCATAAAAAAGTTAAGAACATATATATTATCATCGACCAAACATCAACAAAAATCATCTTTGTCTATTTTATGTAGACACTAAAATTAAGAAAATATATGCAGAAGGGTCCATCGCATCCAACCAGCTACATCCATTTCAGCCTTTCTTGCATCTTCATCAGTAATTCTGTACTGACCAGCATACTTGGCATTCTTCCCCCACACAATTTAATAAGCTAAACATATTTGCTTTACAGGAAAGTACGAGATATATAGATGCAGTAAGAATTGTCTTCATCAGGTGTCAGAATTGCTCAATCAATAATCTTCAATCCAAGGGAAAATTCCTACAGGCTATTTTAACGCTCTCTTTGAATTAAGTGGAGCTTGGTTGACCAATGCCAAAGACACCAAGCATCTAGCATTCGACGGATAACAAATCAATTACACATGAAAATACATCATCTTCAGAGCTTGATGCTGGGATCATTGGGCTCTTGCTGTGAGCAGTCCAGCGCTGCTCAATAGGTCCAGGGTATCTCCTTTTCAATCAACCGCATCAACTTATCTATATAGTCGAGATCCTTCATACTTGGCTTTGCTAGTGTTCCGGTGAGGAAGCATTTTTTCGAAAACCCACTGCTGCCCACCACAATCAAAGCCAAGTATTTCATCACTCCTATACTCCTTATGTTGGACTGAAAACTGTAGCCGTGCCACATCAGTAGGCCTTCAAAGTAAAACAACTTACCGGTAAATTGACCATATGTGATTGCTCACATAAGACCAAACATATCACCTAGAAGAGTCCTTTGTGTAGCCCTGCAATTGTAAACCATACGCATCAGTAGCAAGGAAATGCAGTTGAAAATAGCAACGAATTTCCATCCCCAAAACTGATTTTTTTTGTTTTCTGTCTCATGTTCATCAGTCATCACTATCAAGTCATGCAAATATAAAAATTAAACACTCAAGTTTTGAATTGTTTTTAAACCCGAAAAAGTCAAGCTAACTGTTGACTGCAGAGTGGAAATAGAATCAGACTCAACTGACACTGGTCTAAACCAACAAAATCTGTTTGGCACGAGCGACGACCCAGATTGTTCTAATGATAGCTTTGTATTGCTTACTAATTATACTAAGTAGCTTGGCGTTGACGAACCTGCTCCAGACGGTGGTGAGCAGGTGTCGGCATGGCTTGCTGCGGTAGATGATGATGGAATTGCTCTACCATCTAAGTCTAGGTATGAAGATCCACAGATGAGTTTATGGGATTTTTGAAGATTTTAGACAACCAGCATTCGGTCACTACTTGCTACATAGGAAGTATTCCAAAAATGCTAATCTGGTACTTTTCCTGAAATATTGTTGTGTTTTTGCATAACCACGTCGTTTATTTGCCATAACTTTCTAGATTAGATTGTTAGATCTTTCCGTAGTTGAGTAATTCGTGCCAAGATACTTCTTTAAACCAAATGGAAAGAGCAACAATGTTGGACTTAAATTGTCCAGAAATGAGATGCACCTGAAGCATCTGTTGTTTGATATAGACAATCAGATATTCAAAAAGATGTTTACCACATTCCAAAGATAACTCACATGTCCATGCAGGAATTATCACGCAAAGTGTTTTTATATAAAAAGTGTATGCTACTACTGTTTCAAATGATGTTATAGTATATCTATATGTTTTGAGTGTGGATAATGGAAGAACAAGGCAAATGATGGTGAAGCACGAGCATATGTCTTATTATATACACAATATTTGATAATATCCCTTGGATATTTTATTGTAATTTGAGCCTATTACCTTCCTGTATATAATTATCGATTTTTTATGTCTTTGTAGATATTTTATATATTGAAATGAGCATATGTACATAGCGGCCTTCAATAACTATTTGCAGGCCTGCTTACTCCTTTGTAACTGCTGCCAAGACTGCCCAAATTTTTTATCCTTGAATTCTAAGCTAATTTTGGTAAACAACACTCGTGATAGCGTATGGCCTACTATCATGAAACGACTACTATTAACCGGCTAACCGCTACAAATATATGATCATAGAGTGTACGTGGGAAGGCTACAACTAACCTTGTTCTCAAAGGGGTGAAGATACATCAACTCCTCAATAATAGAAGGTGTATGTTGATTCTAAATCAGCGCCTCGTTCCGTTGATCGCCTTGTGCAAAATTGGCACACTGGTATGTATAAATTTAATGATAACCTCTAGTTAGCACAGAACAAAGGTAGTTATAAGTTGCAATTGATCATCAGCAAGATAGGGGTATTACCTCTGGTCAGCACAGAGCAAAGTGCAGATGTACGGCGGTGGTAACCCGAGCTAGGGAACGGGGAGGACGAGGGAGGACAAAATGAAGGAGAGGAAGGTATACCTACCTTATGTCCGACGATTGGAGCACCAGTATGACGCCCATGCCTTAACGCGACGTGCAAATTACTGACTATGAGTGTGCACCGTTTATTGGTACCGGTCACTCCATGAGGTAAAGTTCCACCAAATGTAGATGTAATCAATGCAGCCCTCCCCATCTGGTATTGCAAAAGCTTCATATGAGTATTCACATGCATTAGACAAGACACAACATAACGCACAACAATGTGATATATTCGGTTCAGTGATTTTCTGCTACAAATTACAACATTGGATAATCCATTCAGACACCAACCTATGCATATGAAGCTATGAACCAAAAAATGAAAGGCAACTGGATTTTGTGCAAATATCAGGGATGTATAATAACTATCCAAAAGTAATGGAAGTTTCAGTGTGGTACCTCCAACGTGTTGGAAGGCATAGAAATTAGCTAGGTCAAGATAACCGTGCAGCTCCAGCGAGTTTGAAAAAATAGAAAATCATAGTTTAGCTTTATAGAATCAAAATGGTCCTAGCAAAAAGTGTAAGCATGAGTATCAACCACCAACCTGAGAGATTTCATAGGTGGCTAAATTGTTGTGATTGGTAGATATATCAAAGCATCTAGTGCATGTGTGAATCCTTTTCTTCACTCATATATTTTAGGTAACAGTTAACAAATTTCATTCCCCACAACAATACAGCAACACAAATTGGTACCATTTTTAGTTGTGGATAGTTTGTAAACCTTATTGTGTCCCTGAGACCAAGACCACGGGCAAATGTTTCATACATCTTCCTCTTAATATCAACACATGATGTAATAAGCTCAGTCAAAATGCATAAGCAATGTGATTCAACAATTGTGTGGAGCAAGTAAATTAGCTGGACAAAATACTGAAACAAGGGTTAACTGACCTTAAGCTGCTGGAAGCAAATGGCTTTCAGTGTCACATTTTTTTGCCCCATAAATTTGGTTTCCCTCTCAGCAAGTTTCAGAATCTGGAATGAGATAGTTGGTTGTAACATCAACGTAACAATATCTATGCAATATCAAGGAACAGTAAAATCAACGCTCGATAAGGAACCAAAATGTATTTTGCCTTACCAGAAATAATATCTTTCTAAGAGAGAATTGATACAGATGCAATAACAAAACAATCAGCAAGGTATTTGTTTAGCAAGGAATAAAAAGGTCACTAAAAATACAAGACATTGTCGAGGTTTGTTTTCAGATGAAATGGGAACCAAAATTATGGAGAGCTTTTCAAACGGCTTAAAGCAAAGTATGCCTAGAATTTTCTTGTCTTTGCTATTTAAGTTCTCATAAGTTTGAATTCTGAGACAGAAACATAGCATCCTCATTCACGTACTGATCAAAGAAATGACATGTATACACATCAAGGTACTCATCGAAGAAGATTAGTCTGAGACCAACCTGTGATACACAAAGACAAAAAGGGTGTCTCTTGATGGTTAACTTCTCACGTACTACTACTTGCTTTGATGTGGCACAGAACTCAAATCAAGCATGACATGACTAAACTCTGACCTACAACCAAGCAAACAAATTAAATCCAATGACCAGATTTATTGTACCAGAGAAAAGAAATAACAGCTTAGCAAGTATTCCTGTACAATCATTTTGCAAGCACTCATGTCACTGTTTCGCCTCCCCAGAATTCCAGGCACTCATGTCACCGAAGCATCCAGAAGGGCGGGTCACAGATCTGGACGGGCGGACGACCGCTAGGGTTCAGATCCCTCTGACTACGCCACATGCCCTTCCTCTTCTCTGCGTCGGGGGACAACACGCTTGTGGCCACGGCGAGCACCTAGAGCCAAGGAGTAGAGCCATCAGCGCATAATCACCTAGAGCCAAGCGTGTTCTAATGATCATGAGTCGATGAACTCGCCAATAGATCCAAGAAAACTGGTGTCGGCATCAAGAGATCTAGAATCTGGTGGAAGGAAGGGAGGGGGAGGTGCAGGTGCTGACCTGGAGTTCTAGAGCTTAGGGGTGGACTTCTTCTCGATGCCAAGGACACCGACAACGGCTTGCCCTTGTGGATGGCCCTAGAGGGCATAATCGACCTGGAAGTGGTGGCCGTGGCGGCCACCTCCTCCATCTCCTTGATCCAACGCTTCATCGTCCATCTCCTGCAGTTGCACACGCGAAGGGTCTCGCTCACTGGGAATCGACACACGAGTTGGAGATCTGGAGCGGGTGGTTGCTTGGAGGGGGAGACGGGGAACGATGGAGACGTGGGAGCGGCGCAGAGACGAGGAGTGGCGGGCGCGTGCGCGACGGTTGTAGCCGAGTGTGGAGCACCGTTGGGATGACGGGTCAGGGCCGAAGATGTGGTCCCCGCCGACGAAGTACCCGGTGCAGACCTCGAGGACGGGGACCTCGACGTCGAACTCAGAGCGCCGAACCTTCACCGCTGGGTAGATCGAGCGCGGACAGGAAGTTGGGGCAGTGGTGGGAGTAGGATAAGGTGGAGAAGGAGGCGTCCATAGCGGCGGCGGCGGCGGTGGGAATCCGGATTTCGGGCGGGCGGGGGAGGAGGTGCCGAGGACTGGGGCGAGATCCGGGTCAAGGGCGCACGGGTGTGGGGGCGTCGAGAACGGGGGCGGTGGGGCCGACATCGACGCTTGCGTGATTGACGGGAGCGGGGCGGGGGCACGATGTCGTGGGCGGAGGCATGGAGGGTGTGGACGCCCTCGTTGGGGTCTTAAGGAGTAGTATAGATAAGTTGTAAACCCAACCAAAAGGAAGTCGGGACACAAGAGCGCAGCAGCAGAGCCATGGGTAGAAACCACATGCAGTTTAGCATCATTCTCCAGTACCGAAAGTATCATCAACTCACATATTGTAAAGTTGATAACAAAGCACGCAAGTTGCCTTGTTTTCCAGTAGACCACCTCTTAATTTCAAAGTCTAAAGTGTCTCCAATTCTCTATAATTCACAATGTCCAAACAAACAAGTGGGTTGTTAGCATCCAAGCAAGTGTAGTTAAAGGACCAAGGCATGCTGTAATCACTGACTGAAAATGTCATGAGATATGAAAGCCGAAAACAATTTTAGATGATAATCAATGTTGGTGAGATATGCTATAATCAAAGGTGAGTTGTTACTTGGTCTATTTCATCTCTGAAATGAACACCAGAGTGTAGACTGTTTTGAGTGTTGACATGGACTAAAGCAAGCATAATCAAGTTGATATGGATATGAAAAGCATATGCACTTACATCTCTCTCAGCCTGCTCCTTGTGAGCTTTTGCATATATCGTTCATTCTTCTCAGCCCGAGATTTTCATCCGAGACCATCACGAATCAAAAAGTGTCACAGCGAGGAGCTGTCCACTTCAAGATTGAAATCTGCCTCTTCTTGTTCTACCCTGCTTCACCTATAATATAACACAAAGTCAATAAATATATCCTACAACCCAACATAAAAAGGATAAATAAGAATTACCCTGCACATCAAAGAATCTATAAAAAGATTATTGACAACACTAACAGTTAGATAGTTTTCTGCATCAAATATATGACAAACACCAAGCAAATGGGTGCCCAATTTTTGGATTGTTCGTGTTAACCATGCCAACATAGTCAGAGCAAAAATATCATCACAAGGATAAAACACGTGTGACCATTTCCTTTTCTTCTATGTGGTGAGCCTTTCTGTACTGAATCAAAAAATACCTGCAAGAACAGTGACCTCGAATGGACATGGAGCCAGTTGTTTGTCCTAAAAAAGAACGCATATGCCATATGAACCAAGGCCCCCTGCCGCATAATGACCAGTAAATGATCCATCGCTGTTGTTGAAAAATTCCTTTGCCACAAAACTCGTGATCGTAGTTACAGGGGTTGTGATGATGTCTCAAGTGCTTTATAGTAGGTTCATGTGCATCTATTAGTTTTCTATAGGTAAATCTTAGACTTCTACTGTTCATGGCACCACACAATTGGCCCCAAAATTGACACTACTGGGAGTTTTTGAGTAATAATAATAAATTCCTTTTCTTCTACTACATAGGATGAATCCATTCTTATTTTGGTTTCAGATAACAAAGAAAAACTTCGAAATTAGTTTTAGTGTAATATGCTAGATCATTGACATGAATTTTTAGTTCCAAAATAGTTGAGATAAGGATTAATATGTAGAAGAGAAGAGAGAGGCATGGATTCAAGGTCCAGCCATGGCAGGCTCAACATGGCTAATTTTTTATTTTCGATGCCTTCCCCGCGCCCGCCATGCCACAAATCAGAAAACTATCCAAGGGTTTGAAAAGGTGACCATAACTGCTAATTATTTGTATAAACTAAAGAAGAATTCAAAATTATTTAGAAAGAATAATACAAGGAAATAAAAAGACTGTGTGTGCATGCAAATTAAAGAAACAAGGTTTCTATCTTCCTAGGCCCTAGATGATTTCAGTAGAAATAAACAACGCAAAGCACCTTAATGAAGGGAAGTCAACAATATCTGGCCTTTGCTTAAGTTTTAAGTCGACATATGTTTCGTGAATACTAATGCAATACCCCCCTCTATCCATAATGATTCTTTTTTCAAAGAATCAAAGCTACTCCCATTCAAAAGCATACTCCTACAGTCCTACTTTGGAAATTGGGACAACATAGCTTCTAGATTTCTAACTGAACTATAATCTCAACATTTCTTCACTTCAGTTCACTTGATAAAAATTTTCAGTACAGATCAGATGGCAAGCCTAATGTCTATGATCAAGGGTGTTTGGGTAACTTTTAAGAAGTAGTTTGTGCCAAGATAGAACCTTCTAAACATAAGTTCTAGGTGCGCATACAAGAGAAAGTGTGAGCTGCACCAACTAACCGTGCAAGAGAAATGTGGGGATGCTAATGAGGTGGAATGCTTAATTTCTTATTCCAAAGTTAAAGACAATACATATGCACATATGTAGAGTAGAGTTAGAAACAAGGAAAACAGAGAACACGAGTTGGGTTCCTATCAATAGGGCCCTTGTCGAGGAACAAAACAATACTTGCAGTTGCACAATTGACGACGCCACCGAATTCGTGTTGGACAGAGGAAAAAAGGGGAGGAAGGCGAAGCGAGTTCGTACTGGCGGCATTGCGGAGTTCAGGCCCAAGTTGCTGGATGACGAGGGCGAAGCTACGAGAGACCTTCTGGAGCATGGAGTAGGTGAAGGCCCAGTGTTCCTCGGGCGAGATCTGGTGCTTGATCTGCCCTCCTTGAGGCTGCTGCTCCTGTGGCGGTGGTGGTGGCGGCAATCGATCCTTGATGGCCTCAGTGGAGGCACACGATGTCTGCCGCCGGTGTCGCTCATGAGGATGAGGAAGTTCTTGGAGCGGTTGGCGTCGAGCTAGATGAGCTCGATGGTGTCCTCCTTCTCCTCCCAGTAGGGTTCATCGTTTTCAAGCCCGCAGAGCGAGAAAACGAAGGTGAGGCTCTTGAGCAGCTTCTGCCTGGTCTGCTGCTGGTGGTGGTAAGCGCCATGGTCTCCAACACCATCTCTCGGATCGACCGCCGCCACGGTAACGCCATGGTCAAGGTCCCTCGCGGCGGCGGCGGCCAACAACTGGACCGCCGCCAAGCTCGCCCGCACCACCGCCAAGATCTTGAAGGTGCCGCCGTGGAGGAAGCGTAGGGGGAGGGGCGTGGCCACCTTGATGCAGGGCACGGCAGCGTCGGGTCCGGCGTCCATGGGGGAGGAGTGGCGGGGAGAGGAGATGGGTGAATGGAGGCAGCACGATTCGATTTGGGGGCCAAGGGGAACAATGGAAGGGGGGAGTCCGCTGACCGGGGAGGAGGTCGTGGGGACAACGGTTGCTCCGACTATAGATGTGGTCACACGGCCCGTAGAGCGGCGGGTGGGCGATGGAGGTCGTGCGACTGGTGAGGCGGTGAAGGTTGTCCACCGAGGGGGGAGGCCACCGGCGGGTGACGAGCGACCGATGGGGTGGTGGAGGCTCGCCGGCAAAGGGGAAGTCGTCGGCGGGGGTTGAGGCCACTGTTGTGCCGCACGGTGAAGTGTGGGCGGTGGATGCCGCCAACGGAGGAAGTCGCTAGGGTTTTTCATTTCCTGTAGCACATGGGCCTACGGTAACCAAATAACTCAGCCCATGCGGGCTACTGTAGTTGTCACCGCGACATAAATAATGTACCATACCGCTCAGCCAAACGTTGTGGTACCAGCTTATAAACGTTCCCAGTTCAGAAGAAGCAATCATGTTCATGTGCTCTTGCGAGTGTCAGCTCGTGTTGTTTTTTTGCGCGAGCGCACGTGGGCCCAGCGTGCGGAGTGGAAGATGGGAATTGAAATAGCGTGCAGAGTTTACACGTTGGGAATGGGTGATGGGAATGGAGGCGGAGTTTGCATTATGGAATGGGAGTTAGGAATGGAAGTCGGGATGTGGGGCTGAACAGAGCCTGCAGGGAATAGGAATTGAAATGGCATAACAGGAATGGGAATGGCAGAACCAGTAATGGGGCAGCCTACCCCTTAGAGTCTTAATAAGTAGTATAGATTTTGGTGAGGCAATGGGGTTAAAGGGCCAAAAATGATCCCGTTTTGGTGCTTAATGCCAAAGGGGGAGAAATTAAGGCCAAAGCAAATGGATCATCTACCACTTGAGAAATTTTGAAAATAGTAGAGTTAGAATTTTTGGTTTGCCAAAATACTCTTATTGCAAAATTTGGTCTCTTGTGGGGAGAATTTATGATTATGGGAAAAGGGGGAGTTTTCGGATCTTGTTCAATTTCACTTTTGGAATATCTCTCTTTATGCCCAAACAAGTGAGTTTGACTTAGAGATAGGAAAATGAATTTGATTTGCAAAAACAAACCAAGTGGTGGCAAAGAATGATCCAAATATGCCAAATTAGAGTCAAAAACAATTTGGTCTTCAATTTGAATCGAAGTTGCATGTTTTGCATTGCTTTTTTGATGTGTTGGCATAAATCACCAAAAAGGGGGAGATTGAAAGGGAAATGTTCCCTTGGGCCATTTCTATAATGTTTTGGTGATTAAGTGTCCAACACAAAGTGAGTAAAATATTATGTGCCAATCAAGCAAAAGATGCAAATCACATAACAAGGTATGTTTCTAGACTTAGTACATTGTTTTAAAGTACTAACATATGTTGTCTAAGTGCTAGAAATAGAGAAAAGAAAAGAACCAAAAGACTTGGCTCGGTACATCCAATTCTCTGCTCAGTCTGGCACACCGGACTGTCCGACGGTGCACCGGACAGTGTCCGATGCGCCAGGCTGGCCTTCGGTGAACAGGCCGCTCTCGGGAAAATTTGGCGGCGTACGGCTATAGTTCACCGGACTGTCCGGTGAGCCAACGGCAGCCAGCGCAATGGTCGGTCGCGTAATCCGCGGGCGATGCGTGGCCCACGCCAACGGTCGGCAGGGGGCACCGAACAGTGTCCGGTGCGCCAACTGCCACGAAGGAGATCGTGCACCGGACATGAACAGTGGCTGTCCGGTGGTGCACCGGACTGTCCTGTGCGCCACCCGACAGAAGGCAAGGATAGCCTTCCTTGTTGGCCTCCAACGGCTCCTAGCTGCCTTGGGGCTATAAAAGGGACCCCTAGGCGCATGGAGGAGCTACCCAAGCACACTCTAAGCATTCCAAGACTTCTAGTCCTCACTTTTATGCAATCGTTCATCGTTCTTGAGAATGGAACACTTTTCGAGTTGTAAACTCCCCGCGCGTGTTTTGTGAGCTCATCTTCTTACTTGTGTGCGTGTTTGCGGTGTGGATTTAATTCTAGTGTGCGTTGCTCTTCCCAACCTTACTTCGTGCTTTCTTTGTGATAAATCTTGTAAGGGAGAGAGGCTCCAACTTGTGGAGATTCCTCGCAAACGGGAAGTAAACTATAAGGAAGAATACCGTGGTATTCAAGTTGATCATCGGATCACTTGAAAGGAGTTGAGTGTAACCCTCGTCCATTGGGACGCCACAACGTGGAGGTAGGCAAGTGTTATACTTGGCCGAACCACGGGATAAACCATTGTGTCTCTTGTGTTGTCTTTCTCTGTGATTATTGTGATTCACAAGAGCTCACTCTATAGCCACTTGGTTCTATTGCACTAACATCTTTATAACCAAGCTTGTGGCTAATTAGTATTGAATTTTACAGGATCACCTATTCACCCCCCCTCTAGGTGCTCTCAGATACCTAGATGGTTTAGTCCAGGGGATTTTGCTCTATATTGAAAAAAACTTCCTGCTCCTTTGGAAGAGGATGCGCTTTGAAAAATACAAAATGTTTTACAAAATAACCCTGCATAAAATATTACTATTTCTGCAAAATATCCTGAGCTCCACATATTCCATGCATTATATCTGATTTCCCCATTCCGCGGGTGAAGGTGGGCTGTTGAGTACGTTTGTACTCACCCTTGCTTATTTGTTGTTTTTCAGAGAATGAGATCGTTGATCGGGTAAGAGTTACGCCTGTTCCCAACCTTGCCTGTGGCTGTTGGACCGCTAATTTGCTTCGTTGCGTATATCGGGCTGCTTCAGCCCCACTTTGATGATATGTCCCGAGTTGTGGACCAACTCTTAAAGTTGATCGCCACCTTTATAGGTTTGTCTCGTTTAAGCAGATCTGGAATCATCTGATGTATAAATGTGTTTACTAGCCTCCTGGGACTAGTAATTTATCACATTTGAGTCTCAGAGGATTGGGACGCTTCAGGTGGTATCAGAGCTGTTAGGTTGGTCGTAGGACGTAACCCTTAGCCTGATCCAAAAGTTTTTGAGTCAAAACTATTTTCTTAAAAAAAATTCTTGCTCTTATCCCTTCATTTCAAAAATGCTTTCCCCTTTCCTTCTCTCAGAAGTCATATGGAGGTTCGTTGCCAAACCAGCTTTTGCCAGAATGAAGATGGTTTCCCCAAGTTGCTGAGAGCATGCACAGAGAAGTGTGTCGTGACTATATACATTGGATCCAGTCCGCACCATGTGGAATGGAGTGCCACTGCTGTTGGGCACAGATTCAAAAACACCTGCCAAGTCGTCGCCCGCAAGGCATTGAGGGCCCTGTGTCAGATCTATGAAGAAGTAGTGGCCGACACCCTGCTCGGATTCTTTCCGCCGTTTCAGAGAGACCGTCCCGTTTGGATGGCCAGGATGCATGCATTGGAAGGGCAGCAGCTACTTGAGGACAACCCCACAGTTGTGTACCTCACTGCGTACCTGCTCACCCTAGATGCACAGTATGATTTCTTGGCTCGGCACCACCGCCAGATGATTGCCCGAGCAGAAGATGCAGAGAAGCGCAATCGTCAGCTCCATGTGGATCTCACCACAGCTCAAGCCCGTGTAGCTGCCTTGGAAAGTCGTGAAGTCATTGCTATTGAAGCCCTGAAGCAAGCCAAGGATGAGCATGTCCAGAAGTTGATGGAGGCCTACTTGGTAACCCACAGCCAACGTAGAGCCCTGTGGATCCAAGAGCCTGCTTCATCCAACCCAGTTCAACCCATCAGAGCTGAAGACCCCCAGAGTCTTGAAGGTCACCGGTCTCTATCAGAGGAGAGAATAAGGCTTGGGAACTCCCGGAAGGAGCCATAGTCTTGGAAGGAATTCCATTCTTCCCTCAGGCTATGAATAAGCAAAAGCACCCCGAATACTCCCAAGATCCCCCGCCAGAGTTGTTTGAGCCCCTCACCATAAAGAAGATTCCAGCACCATCCCTTGAGATCAAAAAATAAGCTGCAAGCACCCCGCCAGCTCCGCCGCCCTCGGAGGAGCTACAAGAGCCAGTCCCGCTTGAAGAAGTGTTTGACCCCATCTTGCCATCTTAGTCGCCGCCAGAAGAAGTCATCAACATTAGCTCCCTCTTAACCCATCCAGGAGATGTCTCAAATTGAAGTTGTGTGCAAGCCTTGCCAGAAGAGAAGCTGCCTGGTCTGAAGTTAGTTATGCCCAGTCCTCTGCATGCATTGGTATGTGAAGTTTTTCTTCAATTTGGCTAGAGCCCTGCATGTATGAGAGGTAATCGTGTAGACTCGTGTTTTGCAAAACTCTAATTGTGTGGCCCCCTAGGGCATTTCAAAATGAATTTCGCTTGATGTTTTCTCCCCTTTTGGGTGAATGTGTGATGCTTTAACGTTAGTACTCATAAGTTGCATTTAGCATAGTTCTCAATTCAGGAGCCAAGCAATAGTAGTTATGCATAGCCCCCAAATTTGAGTAGTCTGTGCTTTGGAAAAACTCTATTCTTCTCTTATTCAAAACATTTGATTTGTTTGTGCTTATAATTGCTGAGCTTGTGTGTTTTCTTTCTTTTTAAGAAAGGTTTTATCTAAAAACATAGATCACAAATTAGAGCTAATCCTCACCTTATGCTTCCATTCTCATCTTAACCCATCTCAAGAGAAAAAGCACCTTACCCAAGAAGATACTGGAAAGCTTATCCTTGAAGTCTGGAATAAGCTACAGAAGGAACCTATTCAACCGCTCAGTCAAAACGACCGACCGTGAGAATCAAAGCACTGCCCTGAGTCAAAGTAAACAGAAAAAGCGGACAGAAGAAGTTATTCCATACATAGAGGCAAAGAATTCTTGGAACTAGAGACCACAAACATCAGGGTCATTGACCCCACCACTCACCCGTGCCCCTGCACGCGTACCCCACCTCCATGCGCACTACCACCGCCCCACGCCCCCTTTTGCAGCACACCACCGCCACCCCCCTTTGCAGCGCACCCACCACCATTATCGCTAGCAACATCGTCCCCCTCCATCGCACCTGCTGCCTCATGTCACCTACTCCATCACCGCCACTCTGCACTCGAGAACCCCCACTCGCCTATAAATTCCCCCACTAGCTCCCTCAATTCCCATCCTAAGCAAAGCACACACCTGATAAAATCCCCTCTGCTAAATTGCAAGCAACTCCATTTTCCACTCCCTCGGCCCAATGATCACAATGCTTGGTGATTCTTGGGATGAAGACTATTGTACATGGTTCATATTCTTCGGTTTCCTCCTCTGTATGATGGTAATACTCTTTGATAGAATCCTCCAGTAGGAAGAACAAAGAGAAAGAAAGGAGCAGTGAGAAGAGAAAAGAAAATAGTGAAGAGAAGATAAGAAGGAGGTTGTCCCAAGATCAACCCTGTGTCAGTCATCTCTCCGCAGCCTGCTCAAGCAGCAACAGCAGAAGAAGGCCCCATAACACCCTTGTTATGAAGTACTTCAAGAAGTTCAATTACCCAAGATTCAAGAGTTCTACCCTCATTCTTTTTAAGTGGGGTAGTGTTCCAGTAAGGTTCCTGCTATGGAGAAAAAGATGAAGGCCTGTAGCAAGCTTCTGGAGGACCAGATCATCAAAGCATATAAGTTTCTGGATGAGAAGTGGTCACCCAAGTTTTGTTGATGAAGCACAAGAAGACCAATCAAGGAAGGAATCCATGTGGGAGTTCGCAAGAGGAAGGTTTGTGTGTTGGCATCGATGCTTCCTCAATAAGCTAGCTGCCAAGCGAAACCTAGAAGCCTGAAGATGATCTTTGAGTAGCCAGAATCAGCGTTTGCAATCGGCAACCAGATGCTCCTCAAAGGCCAGATTTTGTTGAAGCTCCATCTCCTCGAAGAGTCTGCAAAGTGAAGATATGTAGCTGAAGTAAAGCTATACCCATAACCCTTCTAAGCTGAATCTCGAGGACGAGATTCATTTTAAGTGGGGTAGATTTGTACCATCCCAAAAATTCAAATCTTGAAATTTTCTCAAACTCGCTCTAAATTCAAAATGAATTTTAAATTTTGTTTCAAAATGTTTGTTTGCGAGTTGATATCAGCAAATAAAATATAGTGGTCTATATTATCTCCAAAATCCTCCTCAAAATATCCTACAAATGTTTCCCCAATGACCCCCCTCAAATTCTTCCCAGAAATACTGCCCAAATATTCCACCGATATTTCTCCAAATACTTTCCTCTTGAGAAATACCTTCCGAATCATTTTTAAAGTCCCTACAAATATTTTCTTCATAACTTTCCTCATGCTCATACGTATACGTACACCTCCGGTGTCATACAGTGAGCTCTACAAGCTAATTACACTTATACAAGACAAATCCATGCTTATCTCCCACTAATCCTCGCATTCTCCCACTAATCCTCTCATCCTCCCCCCTAATCCCCCCACCATGGCTATAAATAGAGGGGCAAGGGTCTCCTCTCAAGCCACCCCAAGCCATTTCATGGCAACTCTCTCCCTCCCCCCCACACGCCCACTCCACTTCCCACACAAGCACACACTAGTACAAGGATCGTTCGGTCGTTCTTCGATCGTTCGTCCACCTGTTCTTAGTTTGTTCGTTCGTCCGTCCGATCGTTCATGGTCCGTTCGTCCGTTCGTTCGTCCAAATAATCTTTGTTCAGCCGTTATGCTGCCGAAATTCCAATCATTCATCGTTCATTCATAGTTCCTATTCGTCGTTCGTTCAGAGTCCCTATTCATCGTTCGTCCAAAAAATCTTTGTCCTGTCGTTATGCTGTCGAAATTCCGACCGTTCGTTCGTCCGATCATTTGATCGTTCGTCCGTTCGTTCATAGTTCCTATTGATCGTTCATCGTTCGTTCATAGTCACTATTCATCGTTCATCGTTCGTTCATACGGACTATTCACCATCACTATTCACCATTACTATTCATTGTTACTATTCACCATCGTTACTATTCACCGACACTATTCATCATCGTTACTATTCGTCTATGATATCTATAATTACTTTTTCGTCGTTAATATTCATCGTTACTATTCATCGCTCATCCGATCACCCCAAATTTCAACTACTCATCCATCATGCTGTCCAGTCCATCTAAGACCAGCTAGACCCATATTCCAGTCATACGAACTCTGGTGATTGTGATTTTCCTTCCATTGGGAACTTCCTATCTGGTCACCCAACCTAGGTTTCTCCAAGTTGAGCACGCTTAACTTTGAGATTCCTTCGAGCCAGGCTTACAAACTCAGATTCCAATAATTCTTGTTTCTAAATTCTTATCAAACTATTCTCTATCCAACCATGTCATCCCTTAATCATGGTTCATATTCCAGAAAACTCCCAAAATACTCTTGTCCCATATTCTGCCTATAACTCTCCTGTTCATACTAAGTCGGATAATTCATTCGTCACTATTCTCACCAACAGTGAACTTCACTGTGCTACACCACATACACCCTGCTATAAATACACCCAGCTACCCTCTCCCTCTCCACACATACTCAACACCCTCAGCCAAGGCAAACACCCCACCCACTCAGTTACTCTGCTCCGCTGGCTACACGCATAGTGTCGCTTTGCCTCTAGTCCACCCTTCTGGTAAGCACCTCCGCTCCACCACTAGTAGTATCTCAACACCACATGACACAGATTCTACTCAAGACTCTACCCATCCATATATCACTATTCTGACCACTATACTAAATATTTGTTGATATACTTCCTGGTTTGTATGTTGGCTTATTCATGTTGCATAGTTATCGGAGCGTTCATGCCGTCTCGTGGAGGCCAGATCTACAAGTCTACACCAGGCAGTGGAGCTAGAAGCCAGTTCCTCGAGCTCCCCTTCCCCCTTCGCCAGATAAGCACGACAAGCTCACTAGATCCCTTTGATGCATAAATTACCTATGATTTTTCAACCACAACCCTCAGCCTGTTATTTTATGCATGATATAATTTCGAGACAAGTTATTATGGCCACCCAGCCGCTTGTCGCAATCAATCCTTGATATATTTGTTACAAATGATTTGAGAAAAGGTGTGAGTTTTCAAAAGAAAATGTTTTCCAAAATGGGTATGATGAAGGGTTGTCACCCTTATCACCTTTGAGTAGGGATGATCAGGGACTCTCTGGTTTAGGGGAGGGCCTAAGGTGATGGCTCAGCCGGGTTAGGTGTGAGCAGAAGGATTGTCCTCTCATATAAGGACCGGTTTGTCATCCTTCACTACCTATACTCATGACAAGTACAACCACTCGAGACTGTATGGGCAGTCACTCAATCTGAACTCGTATGGTCCAAACCCCAGGGTTATGATGGCTGAGGAGCACCGGGAGGATAAGGAGGGGGAATGTTTTGTCCGGTTTGGACATGGCGGTGGCCTGACTCCTTTCGGTATAACCGTTAAGGTAAGGACGTGCGAGGAAAGAAAGATATTCGGATTTGGGTCTCATTGGCCAGGAGATCGCAGAGCCGGACTAGTGGGTAAAGTGTACCCCTCTGCGCATAGTTCAAACCTATTCAAATAGTCCGCGTCCACGGATATGGATGAGTCTGGTGTGGTATGATAATTAGTGTTTTGTTTTCCCAAAAAAAGTGCTTTTGAAAATTGGTTTTAAAAGGTCCGGCGGTTGAGCCGTGAGCTATGGTGGACGGGAAGTTCAGTAGCTGTTTTTGAAAATGAAAACCAGTGGGAAACTGCTGAGATACCTGGATGGTTTAGTCGAGGGGATTTTGCTCTATATTGAAAAAAAACTTCCTGCTCCTTTGGAAGAGGATGCGCTTTAAAAAATACAAAATGTTTTACAAAATAACCCTGCATAAAATATTGCTATTTCTGCAAAATATCCTAAGCTACACATATTCCATGCATTATATCTGATTTCCCCATTCCGTGGCTGAAGGTGGGCTGCTGAGTACGTTTGTACTCACCCTTGCTTATTTGTTGTTTTTCAGAGAAGGAGAACGTTGATCGGGTAAGAGTTACGTCTGTTCCCAACCTTGCCTATGGCTGTTGGACCGCTGATTTGCTTCGCTGCGTATATCGGGCTACTTCAGCCCCACTTTGATGATATGTCCCGAGTTGTGGACCAACTCTTAAAGTTGATCGCCACCTTTATAGGTTTGTCTCGTTTAAGCAGATCTGGAATCATCTGATGTATAAATGTGTTTACTAGCCTCCTGGGACTAGTAATTGTATCATATTTGAGTCCTAGAGGATTGGGACGCTTCATTTATACACATGATTAGGGTACTCACTATCTTCAAAGTCGGGAGGTTGCTCAACATAGACATCTTCCTTGATTGGTCAATTGAGGAAGGCACTTTTCACGTCCATTTGGTAAAGCTTAAAGCCATGGTAAGTAGCACATGCAAGTAATATACAAATTGACTCAAGCCTAGCTACGGGTGCATAGGTCTCATCGAAATCCAAACCTTCGACTTGTGAATAACCCTTGGCCACAAGTCGAGCTTTGTTCCTTGTCACCACACCATACTCATCTTGCTTGTTGTGGAACACCCACTTGGTACCTACAACATTTTGATTAGGACGTGGAACAAGATGTCATACCTCATTCCTCGTGAAGTTGTTGAGTTCCTCTTGCATTGCCAACACCCAATCTAAATCTATTAATGCATCTTCCACCCTGTATGGCTCAATAGAAGACACAAAAGAGTAATGTTCACAAAAATGTGCGACACGAGATCGAGTGGTTACCCCCTTATGAATATCGCCGAGGATGGAGTTCATGGGGTGATCTATTTGTATTGCTTAGTGGACTCTTGGGTGTGGCGGTCTTTGACCCTGTACTTCTTGATCATCTTCCTTGTCTTTGTCTTGGTCATCTCCCCCTTGATCATTTCCCTCCTCTTGAGGTGGCTCATCTTCTTGATCATCTTCTTCATTGTCTTGAGCCTGATCCTCATCTTGAGTTAGTGGAGATGCTTGATTTGAAGATGATGGTTGATCTTGTGCTTGTGGAGGCTCTTCGGATTCCTTAGGACACACATCCCCAATGGACATGTTCCTTAGCGCGACGCACAGAGCCTCTTCATCATCTAGCTCATCAAGATCAACTTGCTCTACTTGAGAGCCATTAGTCTCATCAAACACAATGTCATAAGAAACTTCAACTAATTCAGTAGATTTGTTGAAGACTCTATATGCCCTTGTGTTTGAGTCATAACCAAGTAAAAAACCTTCTACAGCCATAGGAGCAAATTTAGATTTTCTACCTCTTTTAATAAGAATAAAACATTTGCTACCAAAGACTCTAAAATATAAACATTGGGCTTTTTACCGGTAAGGAGTTCATAAGATGTCTTCTTGAGGATTCCGTGAAGGTAGATTCGGTTGATGGAGTAGCAAGCAGTGTTGATTGCTTCCGCCCAAAACCGGTCCGGAGTCTTGTACTTATCAAGCATGGTCCTCGCTATGTCTAGTAGAGTTTTATTCTTCCTCTCCACTACACCATTTTGTGGAGGTGTGTAGGGAGAAGAGAACTCATGCTTGATTCCCTCCTCCTCAAGAAATCCTTCTATTTGAGAGTTCTTGAACTCCGTCCCGTTGTCGCTACTTATCTTCTTGATCCTTAATCTGAACTCGTTTTGAGCCCGTCTCAAGAATCCCTTTAAAGTCTCTTGGGTTTAAGATTTTTCCTGCAAAAAGAATACCCAAGTGAAGCGAGAATAATCATCCACAATTACAAGACAATACTTACTCCTGCTGATGCTTATGTAAGCTATCGGGTTGAATAGATCCATGTGGAGTAGCTCAAGCGGCATGTCGGTCGTCATGATGTTCTTGTGTGGATGGTGGGTACCAACTTGCTTCCCTGCTTGACATGCGCTACAAAGCCTATCTTTCTCAAAATGAACATTGGTTAGTCCCAAAATGTGTTCTCCCTTTAGAAGCTTCTGAAGATTCTTCATCCCAACGTGGGCTAGTCGGTGATGCCAGAGCCAACCCATATTAGTCTTAGCAATTAAGCAAGTATCGAGTTCAGCTCTATTAAAATCAACTAAGTATAGCTGACCCTCTAATATTCCCTTGAATGGTACTGAATCATCACTTCTTCTAAAGACAGTAACACCTAAATCTGTAAAAAGACAGTTGTAACCCATTTTGCATAATTGAGAAACTGAAAGCAAATTGTAATCCAAAGAATCTATAAGAAAAACATTGGAAATAGAATGGTCAGAAGATATAGCAATTTTACCAAGTCCTTTGACCAAACCTTGATTTCCATCACCGAATGTGATAGCTCTTTGGGGATCTTTGTTTTTCTCGTAGGAGGAGAACATCCTTTTCTCCCCTGTCATGTGGTTTGTGCACCCGCTATCAATTATCCAACTTGAGCCCTCGGATGCATAAACCTACAAAACAAGTTTAGGCCTTGTTCTTAGGTCCCCAAACGGTCTTGGGTCCTTTCACATTAGAAACAAGCACCTTGGATACCTAAACACAAGTCTTTGATCCCTTGTGTTTGCCCCCAACATATTTGGCAACTACTTTGCTTGATTTGTTAGTTAAAACATAAGAAGCATCAAAAGTCTTAAATGAAACATTAGGTTCATTTGATGCAACAGGAGATTTCTTTTTAGGCATTTTAACATGGGTAGAATGCCTAGAACTAGATGTCTCATTCTTATACATAAAAGCATGATGAGAACCAGAATGAGACTTCCTAAAATGAATTCTCCTAATTTTATGCTTAGGATAACCAGCAGGATATAAAATGTAACCCTTGTTATCCTGTGCCATGGGAGCCTTGCCTTTAACAAAATTGGACAATCTTTTAGGGGTATTAAGCTTGACATTGTCTCCCTGTTGGAAGCCAATGCCATCCTTAATGCCAGGGCGTCTCCCATTATAGAGCATGCTTCTAGCAAATTAAAATTTTTCATTCTCTATCTCATGCTCATTAATTTTAGCAGTTAGTTGAGCTATGTGATCATTTTGTTCTTTAATTAAAGCTAGGTGATCATGAATAGCATCAACATTAATATCTCTACATCTCATGCAAATAGAAACATGATCAACAGTGGATGTAGAGGGTTTGCAAGATTTTAATTCATCTATCTTAGATTTTTAGCATGATGTTGGAGACTTGTTCTCAAATGCTATGAGTTAAGAACAAGGCAACACAGAAAATGTTAAACATTAAGGTCCTTCGTCCTTTGAAGCATTATTTCCCTTGGGATATAACGATCTCCGGACGAAGGTCATGAAGGACTAACCTTCATCAATACAGCATACATTAGTAAAAGACGAAGCATATGAAACATAAAAGATAGCATAAATAATCATATAACATTATTCAACTAACTTTATTAACTCATCATAGAGAAATAGAGACAATATTGAATTATAAATGTACCTTCGGCTTGGAAGGAGATGAAAATACAAGTGTGACGCAAAAGCAAATGCCAAGTCAACGTGAACAGTACGGGAGTACTGTTCACCTATTTATAGGCACGGGGTACATCCCATACAAAATTACATACATGCCCTTTACATTTGGTGATAATTCCATAGCAATCTATCGAGGTCTAAATGGCCTTTTCATCTTTAAGTCGGTTCCCTCTTCTGCGAACATGCCGAAGCTTTACTGCTTCACAGCTTCGGCGCTGTGTCAACCTTCGTATCTTTTGAGCTTCTCCCTTTCTGATACGAGTCCGAAGATACCTGTTCAGACATTTATACTCCAGAAACATTGTTAAATTATGTTTTTGAGGACCTTCGGACGCCGAAGGTCCCCAACAGTAGCCCCTCGCAATATTAATTTGTTAGAAATAATAAATTTAGATTGCGATATGGACGAAGGCTTTACGCCGAAGGTCCGAAAAAACACCTTCCCTATGCTAGAATAGCAACATTCAATGACAAGTGGGGTCTTTCAACTTTCAACGCACCGAGCGTATAAATACGGCCATACCGCAAACTCATTTTGCACGCTTTCTGGCCAACCACTCCCGCTTACTCAGTTTTTAGCTCTTGTGCACTGTGTTTTGCTAAGCTTTTTAGCTTTGAAGCTTCGGAATTGAAAACAGTTTTTTAGTGCTTCCGAAGATGTCTGAAGCTGCTAAGAAGGCTGCTGCTGAGATGAAGCTGACTCTTGATGAAGAGAAGAATTTAGGATTTCTTATAGCGATGTCAAAGACCAACACAGAAAAAATCACCAATGAGATTCTTGAAGGACTGTCTGAAGATACTGGTGACAGTGAAAGTTATGATGTAGACAGTGGTGGCGAAGACTCCGAAGATCGCCCCTGGCGACCAAGCCATTCAGTTTATGGTAAATCAACTATCAAAGAGAATCATCTTGTTAATATGAGAGGAAGGTATTTCCGGGATTTGTCCATTGTGAGGGCCGACGAAGGGGAGAAGACTTGTCCACACCCTGAGGAAAATGAAGTCGTAGTATTCCGAAGCTTTTTGAAGGCTGGGCTGCGATTGCCCTTGAGCAGCTTCGTCGTGGAAGTGTTGAAGATTTTTGAAGTCTATCTTCACCAACTTACCCCCGAGGCTATCATAAGGCTGAACATCTTCGTGTGGGCCGTGCGAAGCCAAGGTCTGAAGCCTGATGCAAAAAGTTTCTGCAATATGCACGAATTATCATACGAGACAATACCTTGGGGTAAAGAACAGTATCACAACAACTTTGGCTGCTACAGTTTTGTTTCTCGGTCTGAGTCAAGCTGTCCCGTGCCAACTTTTCGGAAGAGGTGGCCTAGCGGCTGGATGACAGAATGGTTTTATGTAAAAAATGATTTGAAAGCACGGGAAGACATCAAAGGTATAATCATGCGACCTATTTGGCAAAGCTTCGGCCTTCGAAGGCCGAAGGTGGAAATGAATGAGGCTGCCGAAGAATGCCAGAGGGCCTTCGGCGTTGTCTGCTCTTTTATAGGAACAAGGGACTTAGTACAAGAGCATATCGCCTTCAGGGTGTGGCCGCTTGCTGAGAAATGGGAAATGCCACAAGAAACCATAAAAGAGGCCGACGAAGTGAAAGGGAAATGTGCCCTTGGGCCATTTCTAAGTATTTTGGTGATTGAGTGCAAACACAAGGGCCTAAATGTGAAAATATGCTCATGGATGAACAAAGTGTAAATCACAAGTAAAGGTATGTTTCTAAGCCTTAGTACATTAGTTTTGTGTACTAACATCTTGTCTAAGTGTTAGAAACAGGAGAAAGAAGAAAAGAAAAGAAGTGGAGAGTGGCTGTGTACAGCCAAAGGCTGCTTCGGGCTGGGGCACCGGACTGTCCGGTGTGCACCGGACAGTGTCCGGTGCGCCAGATCAGCGCAGCGCAAACCAGCCGCTCTCGGGTTTTTCTCCGGCGACTTCGGCTAAAATTCACCGGACTGTCCGGTGTGCACCGGACTGTCCGGTGAGCCAACGGTCGGCCGGGCCAACGGTCGGCCGCGCGATCGGCGCGCGACACGTGGCCGAGCCAACGGTCGGAAGGGAGCACCGGACTGTCCGGTGTGCACCGGACTGTCCGGTGCGCCAGATCTGCAACGGTCGGCAACGGTCGGCTTCGCTTTCTATGGAAACAAATCGGGCACCGGACAGTGTCCGGTGTGCACCGGACTGTCCGGTGCGCCACGAGACAGAAGGCAAAGATGGCCTTCCAGATTTGTTCCCAACGGCTCCTAGCTGCCTTGGGGCTATAAAAGGGACCCCTTGGCGCATGGAGGAATATACCAAGCATTCCTACAACTCTTCTAAGCACCAAGACATCAATCTCACGCATTCATTTCATTGTGATAGCATATAGAGCTCTTGTGGAGTTGTGAACTCTTTGTGTTGCGTTGCGAGCTCTTGTTGCGACTTGTGTGCGTGTTGTTGCTCTGATTTTCGAGTCTTGTGTGCGTTGCTCATTCCCACCTTACTCCGTATTCTTTGTGAACTTAATTGTAAGGGCGAGAGACTCCAAGTTGTGGAGATTCCTCGCAAACGGGAAAAGATCAAAGGAAAGAAAAACACCGTGGTATTCAAGTTGATCATTGGATCACTTGAGAGGAGTTGAGTGCAACTCTCGTCCGTTGGGACGCCACAACGTGGAGTAGGCAAGTTTTGTACTTGGCCGAACCACGGGATAACCACCGTGTCAACTCTGTGATTGCTTTCTTGTGGTTATCGTGTTTTGAGTTCTCTCTAGCCACTTGGCCATACTTATGCTAACCCTTAACAAGTTTTTGTGGCTTAAGTTTTGAACTTTTACAGGATCACCTATTCACCCCCCCCCCCTCTAGGTGCTCTCAATTGGTATCAGAGCCGTTCTCTTCAAGAAAGGGACTAACCGCCCGAAGAGATGGATCCTAAGGGGAAGGGAATTGTGATAAACGACAAGGAGAAGGAGTCCTTCGTCAACGAGCCAAGGGATGACAAGTCCAATGACTCGGGCTCGGGCCACAAGCGAAGAGATGGGAAGAAGAAGAAGACAAGACGCATCAAGGAGATCGTCTACTACGACAGCGATGAGTCCTCTTCTTCCCAAAAGGACGACGACCACGACAGACAAAGGAAACCGGTTAATTCTAACTTTTCTTTTGACTACTCTCGTATTCCGCAAAGTTCAAATTCACATTTGTTTTCTATTCCACTCGGCAAGCCCCCACACTTTGATGGGGAGGACTACGGATTTTGGAGCCACAAAATGCGTAGTCACCTATTCTCTCTCCATCCTAGCATATGGGAGATTGTAGATAGTGGAATGCACTTTAATAGTTCGGATAGTCCTATATTCATTAATGAGCAAATCCATAAGAATGCACAAGCTACTACTGTTCTTCTAGCCTCATTGTGCAGGGATGAATATAATAAAGTGAGTGGCTTGGATAACGCCAAGCAAATCTGGGATACCCTCAAGATCTCTCATGAGGGAAATGACGCTACCTTGCTCACCAAAATGGAGTTGGTGGAGGGCGAGCTTGGACGGTTCGCGATGATAAGGGGCGAGGAGCCAACTCAGACATACAACCGGCTCAAGACCCTTATCAACAAAATAAGGAGCTACGGAAGCACGCGATGGACGGACCACGACGTCGTCCGACTAATGCTCAGGTCCTTTACCGTTCTTGATCCTCATTTGGTGAATAATATTCGTGAGAATCCCAGGTACACCAAAATGTCGCCCGAAGAAGTCCTAGGAAAATTCGTCAGCGGGCGAATGATGATCAAGGAGGCAAGGTATGTGGACGACGCCTTGAATGGACCGATCAACGAGCCGCAACCTTTTGCTCTCAAAGCCACAGGGAACAAGGAGGCGCTACCCAGCAAGGTGGCGCAAATTGAGGCGGCCGGTCTTAATGAAGAAGAAATGGCCCTCATTATCAAGAGATTCAAGACGGTGCTAAAGGGTCGCAATGGACAGCCGAGCAAGACTAAGACCAAGGGGAAGCGATCATGCTTCAAATGCGGTAAGCTTGGTCATTTTATTGCTAACTGTCCCGATAATGATAGTGACCAGGAAAAGGGAAACAAGAGGGAAAAGAAGAAGCATTACAAGAAGGCAAAGGGCGAGGCGCATCTAGGCAAGGAGTGGGACTCGGATTGCTCCTCGTCCGACTCCGACAATGAAGGACTCGCCGCCACCGCCTTCAACAAATCAACCCTCTTCCCCAACGAGCGTCACACATGCCTTATGGCAAGGGAGAAGAAGGTATGTACTCGCAACTCTACCTATGCTTCTTCAAGTGAGGAAGAATCTAGTGATGAGGATGAAGTAGATTATTCATGTTTGTTCAAGGGCTTAGATAGATCTAAGATAGACAAAATTAATGAGTTAATTGATGCCTTGAATGAAAAGAATATACTTTTAGAAAAGCAAGAGGATTTGTTGTATGAAGAGCATGATAAATTTGTTGAGGCACAAAAATCCTATGCTTTAGAAGTTAAAAGAAATGAAATGCTTTCTTTTGAACTATCTACTTGTCATGAAACCATTTCTACTTTGAAAGGTGTCAACAATGATTTAAATGCTAAATTAGAAGTAGCAAATAAATCCAATTCTTGTGTAGAACATGTTGAAATTTGTACTAGGTGTAAAGATTTTGACATTAATGCTTGTAGTGAACACCTAGTTTCAATTTCCAAGCTTAATGATGAACTGGCTAGTCTTAATGCTCAACTTAAGACTAGCAAGAATGATTTCGATAAGCTAAAATTTGCAAGGGATGCCTATACAATTGGTAGACACCCCTCAATTAAGGATGGACTTGGCTTCAAGAGAGAAGCTAAGGACTTAACAAGCCATAAGGCTCCCATTCCCGCCAAGGAGAAAGGGAAGGCCCCTATGGCTAGTAATGTGCAAAAGAACCATGCTTTTATGTATTATGATAGGAGACAAACTAGAAATGCTTATAGGAGTTATAATGCTTTTGATGATTTTGACTCTCATGCCATGTTTGCTCCTAGTTCCTCTTATGTGTATGATAGAAATGTTACTAGGAGAAATGTTGTTCCTAAGAGAAATACTATTCATCATGTGTCTAGAAAGAATGCTATTCATGCTCCTAGGAAAGTAGTGAATGAACCTTCCACAATTTATTATGCTTTAAATGCTTCCTTTGCTATTTGTAGAAAGGATAAGAAAATTGTTGCTAGGAAGTTAGGGGCAAAATGCAAGGGAGACAAAACTTGCATTTGGGTCCCTAAGGATATTTGCACTAACCTTGTAGGACCCAACATGAGTTGGGTACCTAAGACCCAAGCCTAAATTTGCCTTGCAGGTTTATGCATCCGGGGGTTCAAGCTGGATTATTGATAGCGGATGCACAAACCATATGACGGGGGAGAAGAAGATGTTCACCTCCTACGTCAAGAATAAGGATTCCCAAGATTCAATCATATTCGGTGATGGGAATCAAGGCAAGGTAAAAGGGTTAGGTAAAATTGCAATTTCTAATGAGCACTCTATCTCTAATGTGTTTTTAGTAGAGTCACTAGGATATAATTTACTATCTGTTAGTCAATTGTGCAATATGGGATATAACTGTCTGTTTACAAATATAGATGTGTCTGTCTTTAGAAGAAGTGATGGTTCACTAGCTTTTAAGGGTGTATTAGACGGCAAACTTTATTTAGTTGATTTTGCAAAAGAAGAGGCCGGTCTAGATGCATGCTTAATGGCTAAGACTTGCATGGGCTGGCTGTGGCATCGCCGCTTAGCACATGTGGGGATGAAGAACCTTCACAAGCTTCTAAAGGGAGAACACGTGATAGGTCTAACCAATGTTCAATTCGAAAAAGATAGACCTTGTGCAGCTTGTCAAGCAGGGAAACAGGTGGGAGGAGCGCATCACAGCAAGAATGTGATGACCACTTCAAGACCCCTGGAGCTGCTGCATATGGACCTCTTCGGACCCGTCGCCTATCTAAGCATAGGGGGAAGTAAGTATGGTCTAGTTATTGTTGATGACTTTTCCCGCTTCACTTGGGTGTTCTTTTTGCAGGATAAGTCTGAAACCCAAGGGACCCTCAAGCGCTTCCTCAGGAGGGCTCAAAATGAGTTTGAGCTCAAAGTGAAGAAGATAAGGAGCGACAACGGGTCCGAATTCAAGAACCTTCAAGTGGAGGAGTTCCTTGAAGAAGAAGGGATCAAGCACGAGTTCTCCGCTCCCTACACACCACAGCAAAATGGTGTGGTAGAGAGGAAGAACAGGACGCTCATTGACATGGCGAGGACGATGCTAGGAGAATTCAAGACCCCCGAGTGCTTTTGGACGGAAGCCGTGAACACTGCTTGCCATGCCATCAACAGGGTCTACCTTCATCGCCTCCTCAAGAAGACGTCGTATGAGCTACTAACCGGTAACAAACCCAATGTATCGTACTTTCGTGTATTTGGGAGTAAATGCTACATTCTAGTAAAGAAGGGTAGAAATTCTAAGTTTGCTCCCAAAGCTGTAGAAGGGTTTTTATTAGGTTATGACTCAAATACAAAGGCGTATAGAGTCTTCAACAAATCATCGGGTTTGGTTGAAGTCTCTAGCGACGTTGTATTTGATGAGACTAATGGCTCTCCAAGAGAGCAAGTTGTTGATTGTGATGATGTAGATGAAGAAGATGTTCCGACGGCCGCTATACGGACCATGGCGATTGGAGAAGTACGGCCACAGGAACAAGATGAACGAGATCAACCTTCTTCCTCAACTATGGTGCATCCCCCAACCAAAGATGACGAACAGGTACCTCAAGTGGAGGCGCTTGATCAAGGGGGAGCACAAGATAATCAAGTGATGGAGGAAGAAGTGCAACCGGCACCTCCAACCCAAGTTCGAGCGATGATTCAAAGGGATCATCCCGTCGACCAAATTCTGGGTGACATTAGCAAGGGAGTAACTACTCGATCTCGATTAGTTAATTTTTGTGAGCATTACTCCTTTGTCTCTTCTATTGAGCCTTTCAGGGTAGAAGAGGCCTTGCTAGATCCGGACTGGGTGTTGGCCATGCAAGAGGAGTTAAACAATTTCAAGCGCAATGAAGTTTGGACACTGGTGCCTCGTCCGAAGCAAAATGTTGTGGGAACCAAGTGGGTGTTCCGCAACAAACAGGACGAGCACGGGGTGGTGACGAGAAACAAGGCTCGACTTGTGGCAAAAGGTTATGCCCAAGTCGCAGGTTTGGATTTTGAGGAGACTTTTGCTCCTGTGGCTAGGCTAGAGTCAATTCGAATCTTGCTAGCATATGCCGCTCACCATTCTTTCAGGTTGTTCCAAATGGATGTGAAGAGCGCTTTCCTCAACGGGCCAATCAAGGAGGAGGTGTACGTGGAGCAACCCCCTGGCTTCGAGGATGAACGGTACCCCGACCATGTGTGTAAGCTCTCTAAGGCGCTCTATGGACTTAAGCAAGCCCCAAGAGCATGGTATGAATGCCTTAGAGACTTTTTACTTGCTAATGCTTTCAAGGTTGGGAAGGCCGATCCAACTCTTTTCACTAAGACATGTGATGGTGATTTGTTTGTGTGCCAAATTTATGTTGATGACATAATATTTGGTTCTACTAACCAAAAGTCTTGTGAAGAGTTTAGCAGGGTGATGACGCAGAAATTCGAGATGTCGATGATGGGCGAGTTGAACTACTTCCTTGGGTTCCAAGTGAAGCAACTCAAGGACGGCACCTTCATCTCCCAAACGAAGTACACGCAAGATCTGCTAAAGCGGTTTGGGATGAAGGACGCCAAGCCCGCAAAGACTCCGATGGGGACCGACGGACACACCGACCTCAACAAAGGAGGTAAGTCCGTTGATCAAAAAGCATACCGGTCAATGATAGGTTCTTTGCTTTATTTATGTGCTAGTAGACCGGATATTATGCTTAGCGTATGCATGTGTGCTAGATTTCAATCCGATCCTAAGGAGTGTCACTTAGTGGCGGTGAAGCGAATTCTTAGATATTTGGTTGCTACGCCTTGCTTCGGGCTCTGGTATCCAAAGGGGTCTACCTTTGACTTAGTTGGATACTCAGACTCCGACTATGCTGGATGTAAGGTCGATAGGAAGAGTACATCGGGGACGTGCCAATTCTTAGGAAGGTCCCTGGTGTCATGGAACTCTAAGAAACAAACTTCCGTTGCCCTATCCACCGCTGAGGCCGAGTATGTTGCCGCAGGACAGTGTTGCGCGCAACTACTTTGGATGAGGCAAACCCTCAGGGACTTTGGCTACAATCTGAGCAAAGTCCCACTCCTATGTGATAATGAGAGTGCTATCCGCATGGCGGAAAATCCTGTTGAACACAGCCGCACAAAGCACATAGACATCCGGCATCACTTTTTGAGAGACCACCAGCAAAAGGGAGATATCGAAGTGTTTCATGTTAGCACCGAGAACCAGCTAGCCGATATCTTCACTAAGCCTCTAGATGAGAAGACCTTTTGCAGGTTGCGTAGTGAGCTAAATGTCTTAGATTCGCGGAACCTGGATTGAATTGTAGCATACATGTAGTTATGCTTTTGATCATGTTCCTTTTTTGCATTATGTTGCTTATTATGGTGCTCAAGTTGTACAAACACTCCCTGGACCTCACAAGTCCGTTGCAAAGTGATGCACATGTGTAGGGGGAGATGTGTTACAACTTGACCCTTTGAGACTAACCATGTGCTTGAGTTTGATAATTTAGTCTCGAAGGAGGATTGAAAGGGAAAAGGTGGACTTGGACCATGAAAGACTTCCACTGCACTCCGATGAGAGGGTAACTAATTCCAAGTTCATCTCATGAAATCTTATTGCCATTTGCTCTTAATTGAAGACTTTGGTGAGGCAATGGGGTTCACAGGCCAAGATTGATCCCGTTTTGGTGCTTGATGCCAAAGGGGGAGAAAATAAAGGCCAAAGTGATAAATGGATCAGCTACCACTTGAGAGATTTTGAAAATAGTAGAATAGAGTTTTTGTTTTGTCAAAAGCTTTTATTGTCTCTTATTGTCTCTATTTTCAAAAGTTGGCTTCTTGTGGGGAGAAGTGTTGATTATGGGAAAAAGGGGGAGTTTTTGAAATCCGTGGTCAAATTCTTTTGAAATGACTCTCTTTATGCTTCAATATGTGTGTTTGACTTATAGATAGAGATTTGAGTTTGATTTGCAAAAACAAACCAAGTGGTGGCAAAGGATGATCCATATATGCCAAAATTGAATCAAAACCAATTTGAGTTTTTATTTGAAGTGATTTTGCACTTGTTCCACTTGCTTTATGTTGTGTTGGCATAAATCACCAAAAAGGGGGAGATTGAAAGGGAAATGTGCCCTTGGGCCATTTCTAAGTATTTTGGTGATTGAGTGCAAACACAAGGGCCTAAATGTGAAAATATGCTCATGGATGAACAAAGTGTAAATCATAAGTAAAGGTATGTTTCTAAGCCTTAGTACATTAGTTTTGTGTACTAACATCTTGTCTAAGTGTTAGAAACAGGAGAAAGAAGAAAAGAAAAGAAGTGGAGAGTGGCTGTGTACAGCCAAAGGCTGCTTCGGGCTGGGGCACCGGACTGTCCGGTGTGCACCGGACAGTGTCCGGTGCGCCAGATCAGCGCAGCGCAAACCAGCCGCTCTCGGGTTTTTCTCCGGCGACTTCGGCTAAAATTCACCGGACTGTCCGGTGTGCACCGGACTGTCCGGTGAGCCAACGGTCGGCCGGGCCAACGGTCGGCCGCGCGATCGGCGCGCGACACGTGGCCGAGCCAACGGTCGGAAGGGAGCACCGGACTGTCCGGTGTGCACCGGACTGTCCGGTGCGCCAGATCTGCAACGGTCGGCAACGGTCGGCTTCGCTTTCTATGGAAACAAATCGGGCACCGGACAGTGTCCGGTGTGCACCGGACTGTCCGGTGCGCCACGAGACAGAAGGCAAAGATGGCCTTCCAGATTTGTTCCCAACGGCTCCTAGCTGCCTTGGGGCTATAAAAGGGACCCCTTGGCGCATGGAGGAATATACCAAGCATTCCTACAACTCTTCTAAGCACCAAGACATCAATCTCACGCATTCATTTCATTGTGATAGCATATAGAGCTCTTGTGGAGTTGTGAACTCTTTGTGTTGCGTTGCGAGCTCTTGTTGCGACTTGTGTGCGTGTTGTTGCTCTGATTTTCGAGTCTTGTGTGCGTTGCTCATTCCCACCTTACTCCGTATTCTTTGTGAACTTAATTGTAAGGGCGAGAGACTCCAAGTTGTGGAGATTCCTCGCAAACGGGAAAAGATCAAAGGAAAGAAAAACACCGTGGTATTCAAGTTGATCATTGGATCACTTGAGAGGAGTTGAGTGCAACTCTCGTCCGTTGGGACGCCACAACGTGGAGTAGGCAAGTTTTGTACTTGGCCGAACCACGGGATAACCACCGTGTCAACTCTGTGATTGCTTTCTTGTGGTTATCGTGTTTTGAGTTCTCTCTAGCCACTTGGCCATACTTATGCTAACCCTTAACAAGTTTTTGTGGCTTAAGTTTTGAACTTTTACAGGATCACCTATTCACCCCCCCCCCCTCTAGGTGCTCTCACGAAGGTGGGCTTGTGAGACTGAAGTACACCTTCAAATTTGGAGATAAATTTATTGAGCCAGATGATGAGTGGTTGAAAAGCATTGACAATTTAAGTGATGAGCTGCTCGGAACCTACTCGAAGGCTGAAGATAATGCAATGTCAGCAGCCTTCGGAGGCCGAAAAAAGAAGAGACTGAATCGGGTATTTGATGCCATTGGATTTGTCTACCCTGATTATTGCTATCCCATTCGGAGGCAGAAGAGAAAAAACACAACCTCTGCAAAAGAAGAAGCTGCAGCTGCTCCTAGCGAACCAGAACCGAAAAGGAAAAAGATAAAGGTTCTTACGCATCAGCCGTGTTATATTGAACCAGCTTCGGTGCCGGAGTTTACCGGGAAAACTTCTTCAGCCACCGAAGCTGAAAAACCAATCGAGCCAGCCTTGTTGCCAGAGATCGCAGAAACGGCCGAAGTGCCACCAAAGATAGAATCAGAACAATCAAACATTTTGTTGTCAGAAACAAAAGAGAAAACCGAAGCGCCGCTCACAGAAAAAATTGAAGAGGTAAAAGAAGCAACTGAGGGCTCCAAAACATCAGAAGTTTTGAGTCCTACAGCAATCATTGGGACAGCAAAAAATGAAAAAGTGCCAGCTGCAACTCCGAAGAGAAAGAGAATGGCTAATGTGCTAGATGTATTGGAAACGATCAAATCTTCGAGCACACCTCCGAAGAAAGCTGCTGTTACTCCTGAAACAACAGTTGAAATTTCTGGTTCTACAGCTCCAGAGCAAGAGATTGAAGCCGAAGCTGGGCCCTCAGAGCCCGCAAAAACTTTGGAAAGTGAGGCAGAGAAAATAACAAAGCCAACTTTTGAAGAAACTAGTGTTGTTGCCCCCGAAGCATCCCCCAAAATTCGTGATTATATTTTTCGTCATGCTTCGGGGAAAAAATTATCAGAAAAAGAAGAACAAGAGGCCCAGCATTATGCCCAAAAACTGAAATATCCAAAGGGGGCATTAATATTTAATGGCAGTGGAGAAGAAGACTTCTTGTACTATCTCCCTGACAACAAGGAAATTTCTGTCTGTCGGGAGATAAGCAGAAGCTTCGGATTCCCAACTTTAGAAGACGGACTTTCGGTGCTGTCAAAAAACGATCTGGCTGACAGCCTAGCTTATAACAGTTTAAAGGTACGATAAATGAAATCCTTGTATTTTTCCGTTCATTTAAACCCACTGACACACACACATATTCCTTTTTGCAGGGCTTGATACTTAGCAATGCTCTCAGAGCACAGAAAGATACTGAAGACGAAGGGTGTACAATAGCCCTGAGCAACCTTCGTTCCGAAGTAATTGAACTGAGGAACGAAGGTCTCGAAAAAGACAAAATATTATACTCATTAATAAATAAAGTAAAAGAGGACGAAGCTGCTTTTAAAATTCAAGCTGAAGCTCAAAAACGTGAAATTGAAGACCTTCGGAAACAGCTGGCCAGAGCCAAGGAAGAACGCATACTCGAAGAAACAAAGCGTGAACTCAGCGATCAATGGGCAGATCACTTAGAAGTGACTGTTGAAGAGCTTCGTTCGTCCAAAAAGAGATGCTACAACAAATCTATAGATTGTGTTAAGAAATTAAAAGCTAGCTTTGCCAAGGTCGGAGCATTCTCAAGTGAGGAAAATTTTTCCAGAGGCAATCCCGAAGGTGTTATTGAATGGATTGGCCGCGAAGCTGAAGCCTTCGAAGAAATTTTAAATAGCCGAGGTGATATATGCGCCTTCTCTGGCGCCAGAGGGATTGCCACCATCTTAGAAAAGAAGGGCTGCGAACACGTAAAGATTTTGGCACAGTCCGAAGCCTCCTTGTCCTTTGAAGATACAAGAGATCCTTCGGCCGAAGCAAGCATAATTGGTGGAAAGTTTTTTACTGATATCTGGGATAACGGTGGCCGAGAAATGGCAGGAGAAATTATTCAGAGAAATGAAAAGGGCATCCACAATGCTAGAGAAGTGGCTAAGGCTGCTGAAAAGAGCACAGAGCCCGAAGGTCAACTAGGTATTAACTAATAATTTGTATTGTGTTGTAATTTTTAGTTTTAAACCTCATTTTCCGTTTGTAATAGCAGCATAGCCGTGTCCTGTCCTTCAGATACGACTAAAGCACCTTCGGACCCTCAGCCGAAGGGGGACGACGAAATTAAAAAGATGGCCGAAGATATTATGGACGAAGTCGTGAATCGGCTCCTGAATAAGGCTGCAGAAGTCGTTTTGAGAGAGGATTAAACATTTTTGTAAAAAACTTCTGAAATGTAACATTTTGTAATCGTGAACGTAATATATCTATTTTTGTTATTCAATTCTTTACGATGCATGAAACTTTACATACGTACCGTTTTTGAGTCTTTGGCGAAAAAACACCTTCCCTTCTTTTCATGCTTCGTGAAGAAGAATTACCATTTATCACAACAATATCCGAAATATCCTGGAAAAGTGCTGAAGCTTCGTAGAAACAATCTTCAAGGCTATACTTCAGAAATCAATATTGTTTCTCCTTGTGACTTGGCATGATTTGCCCCTTTTTCAAAGCGTTTTTCCGAAGATTAATGTCATGTCTCTTTCTTGTGCCACATGCATTATGATGTATGATGCTTATGTTATGCAAGGATGATGTGATGATGTTATGCTATGTAAGGTGATATTCCGAAGATACACGCATATTTGCGATAAAACACATAATCTTTTTGTGAATCAGCATTGACTTTTTGCTATAAGCCTCCCTTAGGAGCTTCTTCGCCTTTTACTTCAGCGGAATCAGCGTTGACTTTTCGCTGTAAGCTCTGCATTCCCTTAGGAACGTCTTTGGAGCTTCTTCGCCTTTTACTTAGGCGGTATAAGCTCTGCATTCCCTTAGGAACGTCTTTGGAGCTTCTTCGCCTTTTACTTAGGCGGTATCAGCGTTGACTTTTCGCTGTATGCTCTGCATTCCTTTTGGAACGACTTTGGAGCAGAAAACTTACACTGCGCTCCCTTCGGAACGTCTTTTTGTGACTTCGTCAAACTTACTCTGCGTTCCTTAGAACGACTTTTTGTTGCTTCGAAGAATTTTCGATAGTCCGAAGGTCCTTTTATTATCACAAGCCTGTGAAGAAAACATATTTTTCTTGTAGGAATCAACGAAACTAGTTACATGACACCTAAACAATGTCCTTTATTACAGAAAATAAAACTGAATGAAAAACATTGCTATTAAGGTAGGATATTTGTCAATAGATGTGCTTTGATTCTGGCACAGTGCTGTTGACCGTGCGAGCTTCGGACTGTTCTCTGAAGTCCCTTTGATGCGGAGCATATTGGCTCCCTTCTGGCTGCTGGCCTTGTTGCAACGGAGGTGGAGGTGGAGGCTGTTGCCAGGAAGCTTGAGGCTGACTCGCCGAAGCAGCAGAGACTGCAGGATGGTTGCCCACATATTCTGGGATGTAGGGCGAATGATACGAAGCTGTATGCATGACTTGCTTCGGCTGGGCTTGTTGTGCTGCTGCTTCAGCTATTTCCTTTTGCTTCTGTATAGTAACATGGCACATCCTGGTAGTATGGCCTTTGTTCTCACCGCAGAATAAGCAAAAGATTCTTCTCGGTTGATCGCCAAATCTTCCTCCGAAGCCCCTGGCGCCTCTGCCTCTTAGAGCTGGTGGCCGGAAGGAGCTTTGCTGTTGTCCAGAGGCCTGTGAGGAGTTTTGTGGCCTTTGCTGTTGGCTTCCTCTGTCATCATTTTGTGTAGAATTGTGAATTGATCTCACATGCCTCGGGTAAAACCTCCCTCCGAAGCCCCTGGTCATTTCAGAAAACCTGAAAGCCTCCTCCCTTCTTTGGCGAAAATCATTGTCGGCCCGAATGTATTCATCCATTTTCTGGAGAAGCTTCTCCAAAGTTTGAGGAGGCTTCCTGGCGAAGTACTGAGCTGACGGACCTGGCCGAAGCCCCTTGATCATGGCCTCGATGACAATTTCATTGGGCACCGTTGGTGCCTGTGCCCTCAGACGCAAGAACCTTCGGACATATGCCTGAAGGTATTCTTCGTGGTCCTGATTGCACTGGAACAGAGCCTGAGCAGTGACCGGCTTAGTTTGAAATCCTTGAAAACTGGTTAACAACAAATCCTTCAACTTCTGCCATGAAGTGATCGTTCCTGGTCGAAGGGAGGAATACCAGGTTTGAGCAACACTTCTAACAGCCATAACAAAAGATTTGGCCATGACTGAAGCATTGCCACCATACGAAGACACTGTTGCTTCGTAGCTCATCAAAAACTGCTTCGGGTCTGAGTGGCCATCGAATACAGGGAGCTGAGGCGGCTTGTATGACGGGGGCCAAGGTGTAGCCTGCAACTCAGCGGACAAAGGAGAAGCATCATCAAAAACAAAATTCCCATGATGGAAATTGTCATACCAATCATCTTCGTTGGGAAAACCCTCCTGATGAAGGTCTTGATGCTGAGGCCTTCGGTGTTGCTCGTCCTGAGCAAGATGACGAACTTCTTCAGAGGCTTCGTCTATCTGCCTCTGCAGCTCAGCTACTCTGGCCATCTTTTCCTTCTTGCGTTGAACCTGCTGCTGAAGGATTTCCAGGTTTTGAATCTCCTGATCTAGATCATCCTCCGGAGGTGTTGGACTGGTAGCCTTCCTCTTCTGGCTTCGTGCCTCCCTAAGAGAAAGGACGTCTTGATTGGGGTCGAGCGGCTGCAGCGTGCCAGCCCCTGGTGCTGAAGCCTTCTTCGGCGGCATGACGAAGGTGATGCTTGCCGAAGGTGTTGAAAAGCTCAAGGAGTGGAAGTGAGTTCACCGGAGGTGGGCGCCAATGTTGGAGACTTGTTCTCAAATGCTATGAGTTAAGAACAAGGCAACACAGAAAATGTTAAACATTAAGGTCCTTCGTCCTTTGAAGCATTATTTCCCTTGGGATATAACGATCTCCGGACGAAGGTCATGAAGGACTAACCTTCATCAATACAGCATACATTAGTAAAAGACGAAGCATATGAAACATAAAAGATAGCATAAATAATCATATAACATTATTCAACTAACTTTATTAACTCATCATAGAGAAATAGAGACAATATTGAATTATAAATGTACCTTCGGCTTGGAAGGAGATGAAAATACAAGTGTGACGCAAAAGCAAATGCCAAGTCAACGTGAACAGTACGGGAGTACTGTTCACCTATTTATAGGCACGGGGTACATCCCATACAAAATTACATACATGCCCTTTACATTTGGTGATAATTCCATAGCAATCTATCGAGGTCTAAATGGCCTTTTCATCTTTAAGTCGGTTCCCTCTTCTGCGAACATGCCGAAGCTTTACTGCTTCACAGCTTCGGCGCTGTGTCAACCTTCGTATCTTTTGAGCTTCTCCCTTTCTGATACGAGTCCGAAGATACCTGTTCAGACATTTATACTCCAGAAACATTGTTAAATTATGTTTTTGAGGACCTTCGGACGCCGAAGGTCCCCAACACATGACATTTTCATCTCTAAGACAGGAAATGGAAATATTGCAAACATTTAAATCCTTAGCCTTAGAAATTAATTTATCATTCTCAATCTTAAGGCTAGAAATTGATTCATTCAATTTGTCAATCTTAGCAATTAAACTAGCATTATCATTTTTAAGATTGACAATTGAATCATCACAAACATTTCTCTTTTCAACCTTAGTGATCAAATTAGCATTTTCAATTCTAAGGTTGGAGATAGTGTCATGGCAAATGCTAAGCTCACTAGTTAATTTTTCACATTTCTCTATTTCCTGAGTATAAGCATTTTTTACTTTGACATGCTTTTTGTTTTCCTTAATGAGGAATTCCTCTTGGCTATCCAAGAGTTCATCCTTCTCATGGATAGCTCCTATCAATTCATTTAATTTTTCCTTTTGTTGCATGTTAAGGTTGGCAAAAAGGGCAAGCAAATCATCCTCATCATCGCTAGAGCTACCCTCATCACTAGATGTTGTATATTTAGTGGAGGCTCTAGATTTTACCATCTTCTTTTTGCCGTCCTTTGCCATGAGGCACTTGTGGCCGACGTTGGGGAAGAGGAGGCCTTTGGTGACGGCGATATTGGCGGCGTCCTCGTCGTCGGAGGAGTCGGTGGAGCTCATGTTGGAGTCCCATTCCCGACACACATGGGCATCGCCGCTCTTCTTATTGTAGTACTTCTTTTCCTTCCTCCTTCCCTTCTTGTCGTCGCCCCTGTCACTATCACTAGATATAGGACATTTAGCAATGAAATGACCGGGCTTACCACACTTGTAGCAAATTTTCTCGGAGCGGGGTTTATAGTCCTTCCCCCTCCTTTGCTTGAGGATTTGGCGGAAGCTTTTGATGATGAGCGTCATTTCCTCGTTGTCGAGCTTGGAGGCGTCGATGGGGAGACTACTTGATGTAGACTCTTCTTTCTTTTCTTCCGTCGCTTTGAATGCGACGGGTTGCACCTCAGGAGTGGAGGTGCCGCCTTGCTCGACAATTTGTTTGGAGCCTTTGATCATCAACTCAAAGCTCACAAACTTTCCTATCACTTCCTCGGGAGACATTAGCTTATATCTAGGATCACCACGAATTAATTGAACTTGCGTAGGATTACAAAAAATAAGTGATCTTAGAATAACATTGACCATTTCATGGTCATCCCATTTGGTGCTCCCGAGGTTACACACTTGATTCACCAAGGTCTTGAGTCGTTTGTACATGGCTTATGGCTCCTCTCCTTGGTTGAGGATGAATCGACCGAGCTCCCCCTCGATCGTCTCCCTCTTGGTGATCTTGCTCACTTCATCCCCTTCATGCGCGGTCTTTATCACATCCCAAATCTCCTTGGCACTTTTTAGTCCTTGCACCTTATTATACTCCACTCGACATAGAGAGGCGAGTAGTATAGTGGTGGCTTGGGAGTCAAAATGCCGGATTTGGGCGACCTCGTCCGAATCATACGCTTCATCCCCCACAGATGGTACCTGCACTCCAAACTCAACAATGTCCCAAATGCTAGCGTGGAGTGAGGTTAGATGATGCCTCATTTTATCACTCCACATACAATAATCTTCACCATCAAAAACCGATGGTTTGCCTAATGGGACGGAAAGTAAAGGAGTGTGTTTAGAAATGCGAGGATAGCGTAGGGGGATCTTACTAAACTTCTTGCGCTCATGGCGCTTAGAAGTGACGAACGGAGCATCGGAGCCGGAGGTGTATGGCGACGAAAAGTCGGTCTCGTAGTAGACCACTTTCTTCATCTTTTTTGTAACACCCCTGGTGTTACTGTAACTAAAACTTGAGCATGGCATCATAAGCATTGGCATTGCATATGTTTGACACACCTAGAGTGCATTCACTAGGTAAAAATTTCAAACAAGTTGTATTGTTATAGCATTTTGCAAATAGAACCCTGGATAGGGAACTTAACCCTAAATAGGGATTAAAAGGGTAAAACATAACCCAAATTGAGAAAACCTAAAAGCTTTAGGTGAATAGTTATAGAATGTTCCCAAGAATGAACTTGAATCACATTTATACCCCTGAGATACCAGAAACCCTAATTGAAACCCTGGAAAAACCCTAAATACAAACCCTAGGGGCCTATGTGCAAAAACAGTGCACATTTGGACTAAAGTGTAAAAACTACAATGTTAAAGCATATAAAGTCCTTTGGTTCACAAATGTGTGGACTTGTAAGCCAAATATTGGATTTTGGACTTATTTGCAAAATGGACCTCATTTGAGTTCTATGCTAAGTCTGAATTTCAATGTTGTAAGCTCAACTTTGGAGCTTATTAACTTTCAAATCAGTAAGAATTTGCCCTAGGTCACCACATCAAACTTGTAGACCTAACAAAGGGGAACAATTTTGCTTAAGAGTGTAATCAAGGTTGTTATGAAGAATTTGGAGATAATCCCACTTGAAGTCAGGCTGTCAGGCTGACTCATGACTGAAACTTGGTCTGACAGTGTGGTGGGTCAATCTTTGAACCCAGATTTAAACGTGATCCTGTGCAAGTTTGGGCATGATTCCCATAACAAAATTGTAGCTGGAACATGGGGCTATAACTTTGGTACAGAGGGTTAATGAAGTTCTCATGCAAAATCTGGAGAAAAGTTGCCCTGAAAATGCTCTGTCAGATGAACTGAAGAAGGGTCCCATGGTACAGTGTCCCGAAATGGATCAGACCGCCAGCGCCAAAAAAATCTCACCGCTGGTGACTCGCCGCCGCGATTCGTGTCGCTGCCGTTCCAATTTGGGCTCGGTAAGGAACGGATACCGCCGGAGTTAGATAACGTGTACGTGGCACCATACCCCGAGCCCAGCCGGAGTTGTTCACCGGCGACCACCGTGACTCAGTGAGCTCTCGCCGCGCTGTCACGCATGCCGTGATTTCCCTCACTGTGCCTCCTACCGATGTGGTCGGCATGCGCTCGCGATGCTGTCTGTGACCATGTGATGATCGTCGGTCCGCCGTGGCTATAAATAGCCATGTGGTCCACGGCGAAGGTGCGACCATCACACATAGAGCGTTGAATCGGAGCCCCAAATTCACGTTGTCTCTGACCCCTCCTCTCAAATTGAGTCTGCACAGTGAAGCTATAGCTTCTTACGGTCGAGTAGCCTCAATCCCCAACCCCAATTTCAACCAGAGCCGCCGCAACACCAATTCTCCCCTTTCTCTGTCACCGGCAAGTCTAAGTCTTCCGCGCTCCGTGGCCAGCCCTCTCTGGTAAGGCCCTGTCCGATTCAAGCATTGTTTTAGCAGCTCTATGTGTCCATGAAGCTCCTCGTAGTAACCGTTTGACCAATCCGAGCGTAAATAATTGGGAACACGGGATCGACACCACGGTTTCCGCCATGCACGCGTGCAGACCGTTTTCCAAGTGTCCAAGCCAAAGTGAAGCATGTTCCTAGGTCGCCTTGGGTAGGTTATGCTTCCCCTGTCGCTCGACTGAGCATTCATCGCCGGCCAGGGTTAGTCCGTGCGGCGTCGGTGACGAACGGTGAGCGCTCCGTGGGCGGGGAGCTCCTTGGAGAAGAAATAGAAATGTGAGGATGTTTCTGCAAGATGTCAGCGACTCATAACAATAGTGCGGCAAACCCAGTTTTAGTTAGTCAAAACCCCGAGGCCCTTTTCGCAAAACAACCAGCGCGCGAGGGCGCGCTCCCCTGTTCCCTGTGTTGCTGGGTCGTCTGAGCTAAAATTAGCCCAACACTATTCACAAGTTTCTCCTTTTCTTTTAATTCCAGAGCTAAAACAATTATAGAAAAGTGTAGAAAATCATAAAATTGTGAAACCAATTTTCCTAGGCTTCTTATTTTCCATAGTATTTAATAAAATTAGTTTCATGATTTTTAGATTAAATAAGGAATTTTAGAGTATTTAAAGTAGCTTAAAACATTAGTTCTGGATTTTAGAAAATAGATAATAAGTCCAAAAATGCCCAAACTTTTTATATGAACTCTACACATTATTTAGAAGCCTTGGGTAGAGTTTGGTTTGATTTGGACCTTGTTTGATACTTAGAACCCAAACCCCCCCTGCCCTTTGAAATCCTTTACTGACTCCAGAAACCATAAGTTCTCGGAGTTCCGTGAAGGAAAGTTGTATTCAAGACTTAGATAATAAATCCTTTATTATCTTTGCACTCTCATGAGCATTACATGGCATTCATTCTTATATATGTATATATATGGTTATGTTTAGAAAACGAAGAAGAGATCGAAGTAACTGAAGAGAAGACACCACCACCTTTGGAATCTCAGGCCGGAAATTGTTTCTACTTCGATATCTGCAGGACCGAGCCTGACTCACCTATCAACGAGTCCAAAAAGGATTTGTTTTACAAAAGATGATTGGCAAAGTGGGAGGGTTGTTTTCAAAAATAAAACTTGATGGTGGATCCATCATGGCCGTGATGGGTTAAACATCAGAAAAGATGTACATCTGCCAGGTACCAAACTTTGGGTTTGAAATGATTAAGCTGAGACCGGGCGGGTGACTTGCACGAGAACAGAGTCTCGGTGTAGTGTCTCCGTCTGAGTCGATTAAGGACCGTGTCGATGTAGGCTTGATGATCGAGGACCCTTTAACTGGTCACATGCCTCGTCATGGGTAAGCCTTGCCTCGGGCAGACTAAGGCCAGAATAAGATAACACGAAATGGGCGTGGAGCGGTGGCGGGAGTAGTGTGTACCCTCCGTAGCAAGAGGCTGGACGGTGGTGTATCTGTGCTCTCGGTTTGCGTGAACCTGATCTGGTCTTAAGAACCCCGGTGGCGGGTTGACATATGCAAGGGTTAAGTGCTACATATGTCGTGTGATTGGGGATCCTCAGCTGAGTATAATCGATTCGGATCGTCGTACCTTCGCGGTTATGAAGACTTGGTCACCGCCCTATACGTAGCAATCTAGTAAAGATGAAAGGTTTTGTTAAGAAATTGGCTAGTGTAGGTCAAGTGATTGAACTAGGGTAGAAAGAACTCTAGTTGCAGGTAATTTTACTTAAGTTGACAAATAAAACTGGATTTTTAAGGATTCACTTTAGTAAGCATTTCTGCAAAATAGAGTCTTTGATTATTGAAAAGACTTACCTTGACTCCCTTAACCAGCATACCCTTGAGAGTCTTTTCTTTAGTCGGGTAAGACTTGCTGAGTAATTCCATACTCAGGGTTTATTCCCCCGTTGTTTTTAGGTGAGGAAGCGACAAATTTTGTTGCTTTTGCTCCAAGGTGGTTCCCAAGGAAGAAAAACAAGAGTGAAGCTGCGGGATGACATGGTCCTCCATAAAACTTTTATGAAAGAACTTATCGGGAGGAGTTTTTGCCTCCCTTGGTATGTGTAATAATATTACTCTACACTCCTAGGATAACTCTGGTCCATAAAAAGTAACTTGATCTTACTTTCTAAATAAATGTAAGTTTATGTAATCGCTTCCGCATTTCTATATCTCCAATGTTCTGTAATGTCTGCAAGACGGGTGAAACGTTCCTGGAAAGGTAAGGGAAAAGGTACCGAACTTGTCAAGTGATTCAGGGGCACCTACAGGGTTGTCTGAGGTCCGTTGGACAAGGACAACTGTAGGTGGGCCTAATTACTTGGGAGGTTCCATCACAGCTGGTATCGGAGTGAAGCCCTTCTTTGCAGATATTATGAGGCATCTTCAAAAGGATTTTCTAAAAGACTTATCTTGAAAATCTCTTCCCTTCTTACCTAAGTATTCTGAAGAGTTTATCTTAAAGACCAGGTAGTAAGAGTGCAACATATAGAAGGTGTGAATCAACTAAGGTTGATTCTGTAATTATACATGCATCATGCTAAGAATTATGCTAATAAAATTTCCCCCTTAGAAAAATGTCGCCGCGCACCAGAAAGACCGCGCGCAAATCTACTAGACCCATTGGCGTACCCCGCCATTAACTTGCCCCAAGACATGAAGAAAGTAGCAGTGGTAGCAACGATCCTATCGGGGATCTGGAAGCACAAGTTGAACAGCTTCAATCAGAACTCCGTCACAGGAATGATCTATGGGTCGCGGATGGTGAAAGAATAAACGAATTGAGAGCAGTCATCCGCTACTTGCAAGACCAACTCGCGAAACGAGATCTAGCGCTCGATTGGGCGGTTAACTCTAGGCTAAGGAAGCCAAAGCTCAAGCCCGCATGGAGGAGCTTAGCTCAGCCATGGATAACTTACAGGTCTATTATAATACACTACATGAAGAAGTTCATGTGTTGTATTCACAACTGCACCCGAACGTCCCTGCGGATCCTGTCGGGATGGAAGCCGGACCTTCTAGAGTAGCGGGAGAAGCACTTGGTGGTAAACTGGACCTTTTTAGGACCCCCTCCCTCTATGAAGTTGGTTGACGAATGGTCTCCTACGCCCGACAGTAAAGCTACCAAAAGTGAAAAGAAGTGGCTTATCAAGTGCCCGTAACATTGGTCGGACGGGACTTTCCTACTAATATGATTGTTCTGAAAGGCCAAGACATAGATGTCATCTTGGGCATGAACTGGTTAGCCCAGCATAAAGCAATTCTCAACCCTGATCTGAGAACCATCAGGTTGAGTTATGACCAATAGAGAGTTGGTGACTTGATTGCCTAAACCCAAGATTAGGCTATATTCGTATTTAGTGAACCGTGATCCGACCCAAAGTTGAATTTTCCGTTATCACTCCATGACCACACCCATACAAATAAATGTCTAGATAATTTCTTTGTCGGACCTAAAATGTACCTGGACCTCAAACAAGGATCTCAAGTCATGTCTCCTTTTAGCACCATTCTCCTGTTCAGTTGATGCAGGTTGTGGTCTCTAGTATATTTGGCCTCTCCTTGCGGATCGCCATGTTGCTTTATCAACCCAACCTAAGAAAGTTATGTCTGACCATCCTCTTTATTTGATGACTTTGAATTCCCCATACCTATCTAAGGCATACCAACTTAACCTTGTGATTGTTTTTCCCTACGTATCTAATCAGATACTAATCCTTGACCTTGTGATCTCTATGATGGGCATAGAAATATGCTTGGGGCTGAATTAACAGTCTCCCATCATACTTCTTTCATCAAGTTTAGATTATGGCCATTGTTGGGGGCCTTCGGCTTCCGAAGGTCCTCAAAAACAAGATTTAATAGTGTTTCTGGAGTATAATGTGTAAACAGGTATCTTCGGACTCGAGTCGATATCGCAGTAGGAGAAGCCCAAAGTAATACGAAGGTTGATACAACGCCGAAGATGTGAGCGGGAAAGCTTCGGCGTGGTAGCAGAAAAAGAAACCGACTTAAAGATGAAAAGGCTGTTCAGACCTCAGTGGATTACTATAGAATTACTACCAAATGTAAAGGGCATGAATGTAATTTTATATGGGATGTGTCCCGTGCCTATAAATAGGTGAACAGTACCCCCGTACTGTTCACGCTGACTTGGCATTTGAGAACAAGTCCCCAACAGCCATGCCTTGTTCATTTCATCGGGCCATGATCTATTTGGCGCTCTACTTGTAACCATCTTTACTGGTGGAGTATCTCTTTGTATATTGTCACCTTTGCCCAATCCATTAGTGTCACGCGAGATTTCTTATTGGTTACGTCTAGCAATGGTGTTATGACTAAAACCGATGGCACTGCGATGAAACCGAGGGCCTCCTGTGGATGCACACACATGGTTGCGCTACTTGGAACCCATTGGTATCACCGTTAATAGTCATAATCCATTATTAGACTATATCGATATGTTATTTTTGCGCAAATTGTTCTTACCTTGTGATATTCATTATTGGTGCCAGTTTTGTAATGGTGTCATGATTAAGAACTTATTGTACCACGGCAAAACTGAGAGCCTCCTGTGAATGTGCACACAGGATTTTGCTGCTTGGCGCATGTCGATATCGAGGTCTCTAGTCATGATCCATTATAGAATTACACTGATGTGTTATCTTCCATTGACCTTTCCTTGAAACAATTTCTATGTTGTTTGTGAAGAGATCAAGCAACATCTGTCATTTCCGTTGGATCAAAAGGGCATACCACTTTCATGTGTGGTCTTATTTCTTTTTATCTTGGTAGTGACTACTCATACAAGTTCCCTTTACATCCTTTGTGTAAAGGTAAAGCCTTGGAGCTTTTTAGTGTTGGAAAACAACTGATTAGCTCTCAAAATAGAGATATGCTTCCCCTGCTGCTGAAATGCAAGAATTTGTTCATTCGCTCTCTTATTTAATCCATGTATTCCCTAACCAAGTGGATAATTCATCTCGTATGAAAAACAGATGAACAACTTGACCAAATAGATTTTTACCCACATACATAACCTCTTATTAACAAAGAGTGAACTCTCAACCCTTGGCTTACCAATGATACTGAGAGGATTTGCTTAATGTCAAAAGTAGTTCAACAAGTTGGTTTTGACTAACTTGTAACTGCCCAATGAACGAAGGCTGAGTTTAGAGATCGTTTTATCGAGTTGTCTAAACTCACTTTGGTTCAACCCACCCTAAAGAAAGTACTTACCAAAATCAAATTAAGTCGACCAGTAAATTATCGCTCTGGTCGCGCCTCGACCGCCTCATGCGTGCTTTTCCTGCGTGTGTGATCATGTGATCCATGACTAGTGCTGGATAAAATGGACTGGTTGCAAAGTCCACATTTACAGATCTCTCCGCTGGTGATTTTTCCTGAATCTATCTCACCTTTCGTAGGCTTGGATTCCATGGCTAACACGAGTTGACCGTGATGTTATTCGATAATCACACCCGTCTCGTGTGCTATGAACTTACCGCAACCACTTGTTGGTAAACCTCTTTCTGTGTGTTTTACCTAAGATGGTGCATCTGATTCTGTTTGGGTAAAATTGCATAATTGCCACCCGCCCCACAGACTCAGATAGTACAGTGTCATCAGAATAATTAAATTGCACACATGGAACCTTATGTGTTCCTCTGGCTGACATCGTCTCTATTGGTGGACGAAGATGAAAATTGAAATTGCACGCTATGTGGCTAGATGTGACACCTGCAGACGTGTCAAGGCCATACACATGAAGACTGCTGGTCCATTACAATCTTTGTCGATCCCAACATGGAAATGGGAAGATATTAGTATGGACTTCATTGTGGGATTACCCAGGACTACAAAAGGGTATGACTCTATCTGGGTTATCATTGACCGACTCACAAAGATTGCCCACTTTTTACCTGTTAAGGCAAAGTATTCAGTGGCCACTTATGCAGCATTATACATTGCCGTATTCTCAGTTTGCACGGTGTTCCAAAAACTATAGTGTCGGATCGTGGACCACAATTTGTATCCAAATTTTGGGAAGAACTTCATAGATCCCTGGGTACTAAACTGCTCCACAGTTCGGCCTATCATCCTCAAACCAGTGGACAGACTGAGAGAGTGAACCAAATACTTGAAGATATGCTGCGGGCATGTGTTCTGGAATTTCCACAAAAATGGGATGAATGTTTGCCCTTAGCGGAATTTTCATATAATAATAGCTATCAAGAAAGCATCAAGATGGCATCCTTTGAAGCTTTATATGGACGACGATGTCGTACTCCGCTAAATTGGTCTGAACCTAGTGAAAGGTACTTCTTCAGGCCTGATATGGTGAAAGAGACCGAAGAAAAGGTTCAGAAAATAATTCATAATATGAAGAAAGCCCAAGCTCGTCAGAAGAGTTATGCAGACAAACGGCGAATGCCCTTATATTTCCTTGTGGGAGACTATGTCTACCTAAAGGTTTCACCAATGAAGGGGGTATCACTTTTCGGGGTTAAAGGAAAGCTTGCACCCCGGTACATTGGTCCATTCCCTATACTTGAGCAATGTGGACCAGTGGTATACCGACTCCAACTACCCGAAACATTGTCTGTTGTGCATAATGTGTTCCACGTGTCACAATTGAAGAAGTGTCTTCGGGTTCCTGATCGAACCGTTGAAGTGACAGATGTTGTCCTTGAACTGGACTTGACATATTCTGAGCACCCTATTCGAGTCTTGGATCAAAAGGACAGGGTTACCCGGAGAAAAACTCTCAAGTTCTACGAGATACAGTGGAACCAACATTCCGAAGATGAGGCTACATGGGAAACTCAAGACTTTTTAGATGAGAATTTCCTAGGATTTTTAGCCTCTTGTAATTTGTAAAGTGTACAACATTGTTATAATAAAGGAGTGATTCCCAAACCACCCCTGCCTTGTACAAAGAATAAGGAAATAAAGACGTGATGTGTTTCCTTTACCATTACTTACCCTAGGACTATTAATCTCGGGACGAGATTCTTTTATGGGGTAAGGATGTAACACCCCTGGTGTTACTGTAACTAAAACTTGAGCATGGCATCATAAGCATTGGCATTGCATATGTTTGACACACCTAGAGTGCATTCACTAGGTAAAAATTTCAAACAAGTTGTGTTGTTATAGCATTTTGCAAATAGAACCCTCGATAGGGAACTTAACCCTAAATAGGGATTAAAAGGGTAAAACATAACCCAAATTGAGAAAACCTAAAAGCTTTAGGTGAATAGTTATAGAATGTTCCCAAGAATGAACTTGAATCACATTTATACCCCTGAGATACTAGAAACCCTAATTGAAACCCTGGAAAAACCCTAAATACAAACCCTAGGGGCCTATGTGCAAAAACAGTGCACATTTGGACTAAAGTGTAAAAACTACAATGTTAAAGCATATAAAGTCCTTTGGTTCACAAATGTGTGGACTTGTAAGCCAAATATTGGATTTTGGACTTATTTGCAAAATGGACCTCATTTGAGTTCTATGCTTAGTCTGAATTTCAGTGTTGTAAGCTCAACTTTGGAGCTTATTAACTTTCAAATCAGTAAGAATTTGCCCTAGGTCACCACATCAAACTTGTAGACCTAACAAAGGGGAACAATTTTGCTTAAGATTGTAATCAAGGTTGTTATGAAGAATTTGGAGATAATCCCACTTGAAGTCAGGCTGTCAGGCTGACTCATGACTGAAACTTGGTCTGACAGTGTGGTGGGTCAATCTTTGAACCCAGATTTAAACGTGATCTAGTGCAAGTTTGGGCATGATTCCCATAACAAAATTGTAGCTGGAACATGGGGCTATAACTTTGGTACAGAGGGTTGATGAAGTTCTCATGCAAAATCTGGAGAAAAGTTGCCCTGAAAATGCTCTGTCAGATGAACTGAAGAAGGGTCCCATGGTACAGTGTCCCGAAATGGATCAGACCGCCAGCGCCAAAAAAATCTCACCGCCGGTGACTCGCCGCCGCGATTCGTGCCGCTGTCATTCCAATTTGGGCTCGGTAAGGAACGGATAACGTCGGAGTTAGATAACGCGTACGTGGCACCATACCCTGAACCCAGCCGGAGTTGTTCACCGGCGACCACCGTGACTCAGTGAGCTCTCGCCGCGCTATCACGCATGTCGTGATTTCCCTCACTGTGCCTCCTACCGACGTGGTCGGCATGCGCTCGCGATGCTGTCCGTGACCATGTGATGATCGCCGGTCCGCCGTGGCTATAAATAGCCATGTGGTCCACGGCGAAGGTGCGACCATCACACACAGAGCGTTGAATCGAGCCCCAAATTCACGCTGTCTCTGACCCCTCCTCTCAAATTGAGTCTGCACGGTGAAGCTATAGCTACTTACGGCCGAGTAGCCTCAATCCCCAACCCCAATTTCAACCAGAGCCGCCGCAACACCAATTCTCCCCTTTCTCTGTCACCGGCAAGTCTAAGTCTTCCGCGCTCCGTGGCCAGCCCTCTCTGGTAAGGCCCTGTCCGATTCAAGCATTGTTTTAGCAGCTCTATGTGTTCATGAAGCTCCTCGTAGTAACCGTTTGACCAATCCGAGCGTAAATAATTGGGAACACGGGATCGACACCATGGTTTCCGCCATGCACGCGTGCAGACCGTTTTCCAAGTGTCCAAGCCAAAGTGAAGCATGTTCCTAGGTCGCCTTGGGTAGGTTATGCTTCCCCTGTCGCTCGACTGAGCATTCATCACCGGCCAGGGTTAGTCCGTGCGGCATCGGTGACGAACGGTGAGCGCTCCGTGGGCGGGGAGCTCCTTGGAGAAGAAATAGAAATGTGAGGATGTTTCTGCAAGATGTCAGCGACTCATAACAATAGTGCGGCGAACCCAGTTTTAGTTAGTCAAAACCCCAAGGCCCTTTTCGCAAAACAACCAGCGCGCGAGGGCACGCTCCCCTGTTCCCTGTGTTGCTGGGCCGTCTGAGCTGAAATTAGCCCAACACTATTCACAAGTTTCTCCTTTTCTTTTAATTCCAGAGCTAAAACAATTATAGAAAAGTGTAGAAAAATCCTAAAATTGTGAAACCAATTTTCCTAGGCTTCATATTTTCCATAGTATTTAATAAAATTATTTTCATGATTTTTAGATTAAATAAGGAATTTTAGAGTATTTAAAGTAGCTTAAAACATTAGTTCTGGATTTTTAGAAAATAGATAATAAGTCCAAAAATGCCCAAACTTTTTATATGAACTCTACACATTATTTAGAAGCCTTGGGTAGAGTTTGGTTTGATTTGGACCTTGTTTGATACTTAGAACCCAAAAAAACCCCTGCCCTTTGAAATCCTTTACTGACTCCGGAAACCCTAAGTTCTCGGAGTTCTGTGAAGGAAAGTTGTATTCAAGACTTAGATAATAAATCCTTTATTATCTTTGCACTCTCATGAGCATTACATGGCATTCATTCTTATATATGTATATATATGGTTATGTTTAGAAAACGAAGAAGAGATCGAAGTAACTGAAGAGAAGACACCACCACCTTTGGAATCTCAGGCCGGAAATTGTTTCTACTTCGATATCTGCAGGACCGAGCCTGACTCACCTATCAACGAAGGCAAGCCCCAGTGCATTTGCCCCCTTCCTTGATGTTTTTAAAATATTTCTCACTTGCTTGCTGCATTAGGTGATAGGAGTTGAATGCTTAAACAATTCCTGCATTACCTTCCTTGAACTTGATTACCCTCCTTGAAATCCTGTTTTTATAAAAAGGTTTTTCTATGCTTAGTATTGCTCTATAAAAACAAAAGGATTTGTTTTACAAAAGATGATTGGCAAAGTGGGAGGGTTGTTTTCAAAAATAAAACTTGATGGTGGATCCATCATGGCCGTGATGGGTTCAACATCGGAAAAGATGTACCTCTGCCAGGTACCAAACTTTGGGTTTGAAATGATTAAGCTGAGACCAGGCGGGTGACTTGCACGAGAAGAGAGTCTCGGTGTAGTGTCTCCGTCTGAGTCGATTAAGGACCGTGTCGATGTAGGCTTGATGACCGAGGACCCTTTAACTGGTCACATGCCTCGTCATGGGTAAGCCTTGCCTCGGGCAGACTAAGGCCAGAATAAGATAACACGAAATGGGCGTGGAGCGGTGGCGGGAGTAGCGTGTACCCTCCGTAGCAAGAGGCTGGACGGTGGTATATCTGTGCTCTCGGTTTGCGTGAACCTGATCTGGTCTTAAGAACCCCGGTAGCGGGTTGACATATGCAAGGGTTAAGTGCTACATATGTCGTGTGATTAGAGATCCTCAGCTGAGTATAATCGATTCGGATCGCCGTACCTTCGCGGTTATGAAGACTTGGTCACTGCCCTATACGTAGCAATCTAGTAAAGATGAAAGGTTTTGTTAAGAAATTGGCTAGTGTAGGTCAAGTGATTGAACTAGGGTAGAAAGAACTCTAGTTGCAGGTAATTTTACTTAACTTGACAAATAAAACTGGATTTTTAAGGATTCACTTTAGTAAGCATTTCTGCAAAACAGAGTCTTTGATTATTGAAAAGACTTACCTTGACTCCCTTAACCAGCATACCCTTGAGAGTCTTTTCTTTAGTCGGGTAAGACTTGCTGAGTAATTCCATACTCAGGGTTTATTCCCCCGTTGTTTTTAGGTGAGGAAGCGACAAATTTTTGTTGCTTTTGCTCCAAGGTGGTTCCCAAGGAAGAAAAACAAGAGTGAAGCTGCGGGAGGACATGGTCCTCCATAAAACTTTAATGAAAGAACTTATCGGGAGGAGTTTTTGCCTCCCTTGGTATGTGTAATAATATTACTCTGCACTCCTAGGATAACTCTAGTCTGTAATAAGTAACTTGATCTTACTTTCTAAATAAATGTAAGTTTATGTAATCGCTTCCGCATTTCTATATCTCTGATGTTCTGTAATGTCTGCAAGACGGGTGAAATGTTCCTGGAAAGGTAAGGGAAAAGGTACCGAACTTGTCAAGTGCTTCAGGGGCACCTACAGGGTTGTCTAAGGTCCGTTGGACAAGGACAACTGTAGGTGGGCCTAATTACTTGGGAGGTTCCGTCACATTTTTCTTCTTGTCGCCACTCCGATGCGACTTGACGCGGGGAGGTGACTCCTCCCTTCCTTTGGCGCCGAACTCCTTTGATGGAGCCTTCCCGTGGCTTGTGGCCGTTTCCATCTCCCTCTTGGCGGATCCTCCCGACATCACTTCGAGTTATTAAACTCTAATGAAGTACCAAGCTTTGATACCAATTGAAAGTCGCCTAGAGGGGGGTGAATAGGCGGAAACTGAAATTTACAAACTTTAAGCACAACTACAAGCCGAGGTTAGCGTTAGAAATAAAATCGAGTCCAAAATAGAGGGCGAAAACAAATCAACAAAGAAATAAAGTGAGTAACACGGTGATTTGTTTTACCGAGGTTCGGTTCTTGCAAACCTAGTCCCCGTTGAGGTGGTCACAAAGACCGGGTCTTTTTCAACCCTTTCCCTCTCTCAAATGGTCACCTAGACCGAGTGAGCTTTCTCCTTAATCAACGGGTCACTTAGACCCTTCAGAAGGACCACCACAACTTGGTGTCTCTTGCTTTGATTACAAGTGTCTTGAGAACAAGAATGAGGAAGAAGAAAGCGATCCAAGAAAAGAGCTCAAAGAACACGAGCAAAACTCTCTCTCTAGTCACTATTTGCTTGGAGTGGATTTGGGTCTTGGAGAGGCTTTGATTCTATTGAATGGTGTCTTGTATTGATTGCACTAGCTCTTGTATTGAATGTGAAGTCTGAAAAACTTGGATGCTTGGAGTGGTGGTGGTTGGAGGGTATTTATAGCCCCAACCACCAAACCAACCGTTGGGGAGACTGTCTGTCGATGGGCGCACCGGACAGTCCGGTGCGCCAGCCACGTCACCCAACCATTAGGGTTCTGATGCTTTCGACCGTTGGAGCTCTGACAACTTGGGGCACCGGATAGTCCGGTGCCACACCGGACAGGCACGGTTCACTGTCTGGTGCACCTTCTGGCGCTGCTCTGACTCTGCGCGAACTGTCCGCGCACTGTTCATGTTTGCAGGCGACCGTTGGAGTTGACCGTTGCGCTTCTTAGCCGTTGCTCCGCTGGCACACCGGACAGTCCGGTGACCCACCAGACAGTCCGGTGAATTATAGCGAAGCGGCTCTTTAAAAACCCGAAGGTGAAGAGTTCAACCTGTACGATCCCTGGGGCACCGGACACTGTCCGGTGGTGCACCGGACAGTCCGGTGCGCCAGACCAGGGTTCTCTTCGGTTTCTTTTGCTCCTTTGTTTTGAACCCTAACTTGGATCTCTTTATTGGTTTGTGTTGAACCTTTGGCACATGTAGAATATATAATCTAGAGCAAACTAGTTAGTCCAATTATTTGTGTTGGGCATTTAACCACCAAAATCATTTACGAAAAGGTTTGACCCTATTTCCCTTTCAGCGTCTGCTCTGACTTCTGCGTGAACTGTCCGCGCACTGTAGCATTGCTGAGAGTACCTAGAGGGGGGGTGAATAGGTGATCCTGAATAAACTTGAAACTTAATGCCACAAAACTTGATTAGGAGTTAGCACAATAAAGCCAAGTGGCTAGAAAGGAGTTCTTGCAAGACACAATAACCACAAAGATATCAACACAGAGAGGCACAGTGGTTTATCCCGTGGTTCGGCCAAGTCAACACTTGCCTAGTCCACGTTGTGGCGTCCCAACGGACGAGGGTTGCAATCAACCCCTCTCAAGTGATCCAACGATCCACTTGAATACCACGGTGTTTCTTTTTCTTTTCACTATATCCCGTTTTCGAGGAATCTCCACAACTTGGAGTCTCTCGCCCTTACAAAAGATGATCACAAATGAACACAGAAGTAAGGATGGGATGAGCAACACACATAAGTCCACAGCAGATACGCACACACACGACCAAGACTTGAGCTCTAATGAATATCACAAAGTTCTCACTAGAACGGAGCTCAAATCACTAAGAAAGTCAAACAAGTGCGCAAAGACGAAGTGTGAATGATCAAGAATGCTCAAAGTGTGCTTGGTGTGCTCCTCCATGCGCCTAGGGGTCCCTTTTATAGCCCCAAGGTAGCTAGGAGCCGTTGAGAGCAATCCAGGAAGGCAATTCTTGCCTTCTGTCGACTGGCGCACCGGACAGTCCGGTGCACCACCGGACACTGTCCGGTGCGGATTTCTTTCCTATTCTGGCGCAGCCGACCGTTGAAGGTTTGGAGCCGTTGGCGCACCGGACACTGTCCGGTGCACACCGGATAGTCCGGTGCCCCCTTCAGATCGTTGGCCCGGCCACGCGTCACGCGCGGATTGCGCGGCCGACCGTTGGCTCACCGGACAGTCCGGTGCACACCGGACAGTCCGGTGCCGCCGATGAATTTCCGAGAGCGGCCTTTTCACCAGAGCCAGCCTGGCGCACCGGACACTGTCCGGTGCACCCAGACTGAGCTGAGACTTGGCTGCTTGAGCCAAGTCTTTTCCAATTGTATTTTCTCTGATTCTAGCACTTAGACAAATATGTTAGTACACAAAAACCACTGTACTAAGTCTAGAATCATACCTTTGTATTGATTTGCACTTTGTCCACCCTTTGGCATACACTCATTCCCTTAATGTGTGTTGGACACTTAATCACCAAAATCTTATAGAAATGGCCCAAGGGCACATTTCCCTTTCAATCTCCCCCTTTTTGGTGATTTATGCCAACACAACAAAAAGCAACTAAAAGAAGTGCAACATCAATGCAAATGAGAACACAAATTTGTTTTGATTCAAATTTGGCATATTTGGATCATTCTTTGCCACCGCTTGGTTTGTTTTTGCAAATCAAACTCAATTTCCTATCTCTAAGTCAAATTCACTTGTTGAGTCATAGAGAAAGATATTACAAGAGAAATTGATCACTGATTCAAAAACTCCCCCTATTTCCCATAATCAAACATTCTCCCCACAAGAGACCAACTTTTGACAAAAAGAGACAATGAGTATTTTGACAAATCAAAAAGTCCTAACTCTACTATTTTCAGAATTCTCAAGTGGTAGCTGATCCATTTGTTGCTTTGGCCCTTAATTTCTCCCCCTTTGGCATCAAGCACTAAAACGGGATCATTTTTGGCCTTTTAACCCCATTGCCTCACCAAAATCTTCAACTGAGAGTAAAAAGGCAATAAGAGCATGAAGATGAACTTGGAGTTAGTTACTTTCTCATCGGAGTGCAGTGGAAGTCTTTTATGGTCCAAGTCCAACATTCCCTTTCAGTTGCAGGACCGTTGCAACCGACCGTTGCGCTGGCTAGTCATTGCTCCGCTGGTGCACCGGACAGTCCGGTGGCACACCGGACAGTCCGATGAATTATAGCGAAGCGCAGCCTCAGAAACCCGAAGGTGAAGAGTTTGGAGTCGTACGGCCCTGGTGCACCGGACAGTCCGGTGCGCCAGACCAGGGTGTCTTTGGTTTCTTTTGCTTTTTTCTTTTGAACCATAACTTGAACTTTTTATTGGTTTCTGTTGAAAGTTTATGCACCTGTAGAATATATAATTTAGAGTAAACTAGTTAGTCCAATTATTTGTGTTGGACATTCAACCACCAAAATTAGTTATAGGAAAAAAGTTAAACCCTATTTCCTTAGTATATATTTGATATGCGTGCATGGACCATAATTGCCAATAATGTAGCGCATGCATGCCGAAATAAATCCAAATCTTTCCTAAGAACTCAGGCGCTCAATTATGATCATGTAATATCGAACCCGTTACATACATTAGTACCACAGTCAGTATCTCAGTGGCAAATAAAATCATGCATGACAATTGAGGCATTGGCATATACGTAGCTGTCCAAACCATACTCTGAATGATCATCACGATTTGAGTCGCTGTCGTTGCTCACAGTCACTCCTCGTCCTCGCGGAAGACGGCCTCCCAGACGTCCTCGAAGGCGGCAAGGATGGCCGGGTGGTGGCGCGGCGAGTTGAGCGAGAGGTACGACCCCAGGAGCTCCTCCATGTTCCCCACGCTGCCGATGCGCCGCCCCAGCACCATCTCCATCATCGAGCTGCGGAAGTCCAGGTAGGGGTTGCTCGAGCGCTTCACCACCGCCATGCCCGCCGACGCCGCGCCCGTCGTCATCAGCTTCTTGACGCTGTCGCGTTCCCTGTGCTTCTCCGTGTCCACGGACACCAGAGGCAGGAAATGAGCGTCGGATGGTGCCGGCGCCGGGTCGCCGGTTCTCGGCAGCGCACGCCGTGGCGCGCGGCGACTTATGTTCCTGTGACTCCTCCTGTGATGATGACTCCTCCTTTGATGATGACTCCTCCTCCTCCTGCTCCTGTGATGATGACTCCTCCTCCTGCTGCTGGTTCTGCCGCCGCCGTTGGGGTGGTAGAGCTCGGACGTGGAGTCGGACGAGAAGAGCGTCATCGTCTCGGCCTCGTCGCCGCCCTCCTCGTCGCTGCCGCTGAACGGCGCGAGCTCGTCGTCCGTTCCGGTGGAGGACAACGACGACGACGAGCAGCTGTAAGGCGTGGGCAAGCAGCTGCTGGGCCGCCGCGCGCGGCCCCAGGAGGAGGAGGACCACGACGAGGAGCAGTGTCGCCTCGACGCCGAAGGAGACCGCGCCACCGGCTTGCCCCTGCTCCTGCCCTTGCTTTGCTTCGTGACGACGACGTCCCTCGCCGGCACCGACAGGTGCTGCAGAAGCGGCGCGTCAGAGTGGACGGGGTGGCGGCCGGAGGCGGCCCCGGCCCCGGCCCCGCCCGTGCAGTCCACGGAGATGTGTACGAGCGAGGCGCTGCGGCTGCGGCGGCGCGAGCGGGTGTCGCTGTCGCCGCGGACCCTGGGCCGCTCGTAGCTGCAAGGCGTGCAGAAGTACGGGGAAGGCGGCGCTTCCGGCTCCGGGTGAGAGGAGTCGGCGGCGGCGCTGGTGTTGTTGGTCTTGGCGAGGCTGACGAAGGCCGTGCGCGAACCGGCGGGCGTGGCGTTGGTGGCGCAGGAGGAACGCGTGAGGATCCGCGCGAGCCGTCGCTTCAGCCGGCCGCTGGCGCTGTCCCGGCGGTGGGACTGGGGGCTCTTGTCCACGAAGGGCGTTTGCATTGCAGCTAGTGTGTGCTTTAGCAGCCCGTGGAATGAGATGGGTTGATGGGCAGTGGAGAGACGTGTGTCTTGTCTTTAGCTCTGGTGTGTGCCTCGCTGAGCTCACAGGTCACAGGCTCAGACTAACTCACCTCGCACGCACGCACGCAGACGCAGCTTCCTCCTGGTTCCCCTTATTAATAAGCGAGTGTGAGGTGAGTAGAAGAAGAATCTGAGGAGATTTCTTTTGCTAGGGTACGTCGGGGGATGGTGTACATGTACATGGTGGCGGAAGGCAGAAAACCTGTGATCCCAACCAAAAAGCAAGTTGCACGTACGTGTGCACGTCGGTCGGTTCGGTGCAGACAACAATCAAACAAGTCCACACATGCATTTTGAATCCAACCAAGACTTCCTTATTTTCTGTCTGTCGCAGGCGATGACTCAGGATCCCACTGCAGACGGCCTGTTCCTTTCCTGGTGTAAGCTTTCCCGCAAGGGTTTACAACATCTTGGCGTGTTACCGCGAGAAGCCATTGCGCGAGACACGTACTACGAGCGCATACGGTTCCGTAACGGAGCCGCGTCGGGACCGTGAAACACATTCCGCTACCTCTTAATCATGTGGCTACAAACTCCGTGGCGGAAGGATCTCGTCTCGCCTAGGTTGGACCAAAAAATTAGGCCGTTGGGTTTGGTCTGGTCCCTGATAGAACTCCGTGCTGGGCTGCTGGCTCTTGTTTGAAATCAGAGCGAGCGAATGCTCCTAGGCGCCCTAGATTGGAGAATGTCTGTTTGTGTTTGTGTTTGTGTTTGGCGAAGACACGTCGAACGAGGTCGGAACGTGAGCGTCGATCGTGCGCGCGCGGGAGGGAGAGAATGCCATGTTGATGTTGGTGACCCGTGTGCACTGCAGTCTGCTCCCCAAACTCGACTGTACATCTCTGCTGCTCGAGCCTGCTCTCTCAGCTCTCTCGCAGGGCTCTTGAGGAGATGCACATGACGACGGCGATCCCCAGGCCACCCCGTCCTGTTCGGCTGTTCCTGTCCCGCAGCATCTCGCCCTGCTGGCTGCTGCAATCCAATCCATCCATGGACTAATTTCGACTTGCCATCACGATGTGCTCGGCATCCCTGACACGTGCACGTGAACACGAAACGGAGGCTTTCTTAGAGAAACTCCAACAAAACCCTAAACTGTAAAACATTTGTTGGGAAAACAGGTGCAAAATGAGCCCTCCAACACCTCTCCAAAGCGCATCAAGAAGAAGAGAGGGACAAATTCCATCTTGACTAACCATGCCTCACAGTATGATTCCTGACAAACCCAAGATTAACTTTATAACTAATTAACCAGTTACGGAGTAGCGTTTTATAGTCCCTAAGTAGGTCAATTTACATCTTAAGAACATGCGACAATCTTAAGTCTAAGAACACAATGTATATGTTGCAAAGAGAGAACTATATTACAATATCTCACGTTGGGTTGGTCCACCCTCATGTCATACATGCACCGACATTATTAGTTTGGCATCTCTATGTCCATGACTTGTAAAATGTACTCCCTACATTTCTTATCTTAAGGCTACGAAGGTTTGTCCTAAGTCAATGTTTTAAAACTTTGACCAACAATATCTATAAAAATAATTATTTTTAAATTACAAAAAAATATAATGGTTGATGTTTTAATAATAAATCTAATAGTTTTATTTTTATTTAGTAAATATTTATGAATATTTTGTTATTGACGGTGAAAGTTGAATTTTTTTGACTTAGGACATATCTTCGTGACCTTAAGATAATGAACGGTGGGAGTAGTCACCAACTAATACATGTGTTAATCATCAACTCTGGTCTCTGACCAAGTAAACCATTTAGAATAACCATACAAGAATCTCACAAACAATTCACATAATTGCTAATCAATACAAGGTGTCTTTCATGGATACTCAATTAAGCAATATATATATCATGGGTACAAAAAATATGTTCATCTCTAAGGCATATTTCTAACATAAGGTTCTATTCCAAATCTGTAGAGCTAATTATTAGTTAACTAATAAGTTGTTAGCTGGTTGAGATGTATAGCTAATAATCAGTTAGGTCTGTTAGTTTACTCGTTCTAAACCTACTAATTTTAGCTAATAACAATTAGTTTTAAGGTTTGGCTAAAGGCTTAAATCAATATGTTCCATAAAATATCAACGGTCACATGCTAAAAGCCTAAAGCTATGTTCAACGAAGAAAATGGAACTGAAGAAATGCATCTCATTTCTTTTTTAGTTTTAATTAACTGTACCATTATAAGAGAGGTTGATGGACCCAACGATGCTTTAGAATGACCGCATAGTATATGCTGCATTTGCCTGAATCTTGTAGCTAGAGCCAACTGAAATGTAAGAACATGTCTGACTATTCTAGAAAACTATTTCTTCCATGTATTTTCTTTGGCATAGCATTCACTAGAATCAAATCAAATAATACGAAGGAACACCGTCACCAGTCAGATCTGGAAGCAAACACCAAAAGTCCATTACTTCCATGCTCCAGCCTGTCGTCAGCAGGTAGAACTACAGGAAATAGTAGGTAAGTAATGTTAGAAATATAGGCATTTTCCGTACCATTTTAATTCCATAAATTAACATTATGATGATAACATATAATAGATAATCAAACATAGATAACATGATCTTAAAAATATTCATAACAATATGGATCATGAGAACACAAAGCATATGAAGCATGTAAATCATATGAATAAAATAAGCATATAAACATGGTTCATGGATTATTGCGGAACAACTGGAAATAAACAGATAACAATATAAACAGGATGACTGTAAAATTAAGACAGACAGATATAACATATTATAAAACGATAGAGCAAAGCTACATACGACATATATAATATGCAGAATATAAAACTGTAATGAACTGAATTGATCATACCCTCCCATGCGCTCCGAGGATCCTGATCCTTGTCCAACTTCTCTTGTCATCCGAACGAGATGAAGACGCCAAGAACCAGCGATGAAGACAACGATGGACGTTGGGCAGTCGCGAAGACGCTCCCCAAAAACCTAATTGCCAATCCCCCGTGCAAGGTCTCGAACGGCACCGGCTTCGGAGGCACCTGCCCTCTCGCTTCTCTGTGCGCGCAGAGTCACGAGATGGAAATACCCTCACTCGGCGGCTGGATTGTGAGACTGAAAGTGTTTCTCGCGTATACCGAGTGACAAGGGTGCTCCTCTATTTAACCTCTCGCAGAGGGAAGCTGAAGGAGAAAGGTCGCCGAGTCACGCCAAGAGTCGGCCAGCTCTAGCCGAGTTATGCCATGAGTCGGCCAGCTCTAGCCGAGTCACGCTATGAGTCGGCAGCTGAAGGAGAAGTGTCACTCGGCTGGCTGACGAAGAGACAGGGTCACTCGGCTGACGTACGCGGTTAGTGAGTGCTAAAAATTAACACAACCACACCACACCACGCCCGCTCGCCTGCCTGCCTGCCTGCCTCGCCTCGCCTCGCCATGCCACGCCACGCCCGGCCCGGCCGGCGGCGGCGGCGGCGCGCGCGCGCGCGCGTGTGGCACGCCCTTGTCCATTTCTTGACTTCTCAAGTTAAGTGGAATAAATCCCACCATATAAGTCAAGGCAAAAGACCCTTGGACTTCCAATGTGGTACTATTGGTATTCTCCACCATTACACACCATAGAGTTTATTCAATAAATGGGCCAAGCCCATAAAAGATCCAACAATCCCCACCAAACTCTAGGGTTTGTAATGATGAAGTATCAGAATCACAATCCTTTGATATACCAGTGTTTCGATGGAGACTGTTAAGTTGAACATCCATCTAGAATAAGAGTTTCACTCATTCACAACTGAACAATGGACTATGCCTTGAATTGACAGTTTTGTGCGAAATAAGATTCACTCAAATCCTTTGCTGATACTAGGCTGCAAAAGGGTATTCCCGCTGTTTAGAAGCATATAAGTCACACTTCAGTGCCTTTCATGAGTATTTAGGGATTACCCAAGTCCCATAGACTGTGACTAGCAGTCTGACTCATATAGGTGTATTCCTCTGAAGATGTTCTGTAGGACAACATCTCACCTTTATAAGACTCTTGGAATACATTAAGGTAAAAACCATCCTGCCTTACAGATAGGAAAGATGTGCATCAGAAATGAGTTAAAGAAGGGATCTTTCCTCACAATCTACTCCTAGCTTGTTTCTCCACTCTACTTCACGGGATCTCCGATCACATAGAGCAGGTTACCACTAGAGTAGATCTCACATGGGTCTCATACCCATTTCCCTCGATGCACTTTCTATCACATTGCGTGATAGACCCTTAGTGAATTGGTCTGCCAGATTATTTGATGTGTGGACATAATCCACAGTTATAACTCCGGAGTTTTTCAACTTTCTGACAGATTTCAATCTCCTCTTAACATGCCTTGTAGACTTCATGTTATTCCAAGAACTGTTAACCTTTGTAATCACCGTTTGGTTGTCACAGTTCATGGGAATAGCCGGTATCGGTTTTTCAACTACCGGTAAGTCCAATAGGAAATCACGAAGCCACTCGGCCTCAGCCCCAGCAGTGTCTAATGCTGCGAGTTCTGCTTCCATTGTAGACTTCGTTAAGATAGTCTGCTTGCAAGACTTCCAGGAAACAACACCACCTCCAAACAGAAACACATATCCGCTTGTGGCATAAAGCTCATCAGCATCAGAAATCCAGTTGGCATCACAATAGCCTTCCAGCACTTTTGGGTTTCCGGTATAATGAATACCGTATGTCATAGTACCTTTCAAATACCGCAACACTCTCTCAAGAGCACGCCAGTGATCATCTCCTGGTTTTGACACAAACCGACTTAGCTTACTCACAGCATAAGAGATGTCTGGCCTTGTTGCACTTGCAAGGTACATAAGCGAACCAATGATCTGGGAGTATGTCAATTGATCCCTTGCTATTCTCCGATTCTTTCTTAATAGCACACTGGGGTCATAAGGTGTTGGAGCAGGATCACAGTCACTAAAACCAAAGCGACTCAATACCTTTTCCACATAATGGGATTGTAACAAAGTTACCTCACCATCAGCTTCTCTAACAAGCTTGATGTTTAGAATGACATCAGCCTCTCCCAAATCTTTCATTTCGAAATTGCTCGATAGAAGATTTTTAACTTCCTCAATCACATTGAGATTTGATCCAAAGATCAAAATGTCATCAACATAAAGGCATAGCATAACAGACTCACCCCCACCATACCGATAGTATACACACGTGTCAGATTCATTTACAACAAAGCCAGCTGCTGTAAGAGTATTATCAAACTTTTCATGCCATTGCTTAGGTGCTTGTTTTAGGCCATACAATGATTTTATCAACCTGCACACCTTGTTCTCTTGACCATCCGCAATAAAACCCTTCTGGCTGATCCATATAGATCTCCTCATCCAACTCTCCATTTAGGAAAGCTGTCTTAACATCCATCTGATGAATGATAAGACCATAAGAGGCTGCCACGGCTATTGATGTGCGAATTGTAGTCAATCGAGCCACTGGTGAGTAGGTATCAAAGAAATCTTCACCCTCCTTTTGGGTATATCCTTTGGCCACAAGCCTTGCCTTGTACCTCTCAATTGTACCATCAGACCTAAACTTTTTCTTGAAGATCCATTTGCAACCTATAGGTTGACAACCATAAGGACGGTCAACGACCTCCCAAGTTCCATTAGACATAATAGATTCCATCTCACTCCTTACTGCTTCCTTCCATAAGTCAGCATCAGGAGAGGAATATGCCTCACTAATGGTAGTTGGTGTGTCTTCCACAAGGTACACTATAAAGTCATTACCAAAGGATTTTGCAACCCTCTGTCTCTTGCTCTTTCGAGTGACTATAGTGTCATCCTCCTCAGGGATGTGCACGTGAGAATCCTCAGCATGATCTATAGGAATCGACAGTTCGTGCTCATGGGGAATTATAGTCTCATGACTTGTATCACTAGGTGTATTCTTCATGGGAAACTCATTCTCAAAAAATGTTGCGTCTCTTGATTCCATGATAGTATCAACATACATATCAGGCACATCCGATTTTATAATTAAGAACCTATAACCAGTGCTGTGAAAAGAGTACCCAAGGAATATACAGTCAACAGTTTTAGGCCCAAGTTTACGCTTTTTGTTGATTGGCACATTCACTTTAGCCAAGCAACCCCAAGTGCGCAAATATGAGAGATTTAATCTTCTCTTTTCCCATTCCTCAAATGGAGTGATCTCTTTGTTCTTTGTTGGAACTCTATTCAGGACATGACATGCTGTCAAAATCGCCTCACCCCACCATGCCTTGGATAATCCCGCTGTACTCAACATGGCATTCACCAAATCTGTTAGAGTGCAGTTTTTCCTTTCAGCAATCCCATTGGATTGTGGTGAGAATGGCGGTGTCCTCTCATGAATAATACCATGTTCCACGCAGAACTCATCGAACACATTAGAGAAATATTCTCCACCTCGGTCGGACCTTAAACGTTTTATTTTCCTCTCAAGTTGGTTCTCAACTTCAGCTTTATAGGCCTTAAAATAATTGAACGCTTCATCTTTTGTTTTTAAGAGATACACATAACAAAATCTAGTGGAGTCATCTATAAAAGTGAGAAAGTATCTTTTACCACCTTTGGTCAAAATTCCATTCATCTCGCACAGATTAGAATGAACAAGTTCTAGAGGTGCCAAACTCCTCGCCTCAGCAGCCTTGTGAGGCTTGCGGGGTTGTTTTGATTCAACACACACATGGCACTTAGACTTTTTGACCAAGTTAAATTTAGGAATTAAATTTATATTTGCTAACCGCATAAGACAGCCAAAGCTTGCATGACAAAAACGTGAATGCCATAAATCTGACTCATCAGAAAAATGAACAGAATTCACCAGTTTATTACACACATCATGCAGTGATAAGCGGAACAAGCCTCCGCAGTCATATCCTTTACCAACAAAAGTACCATGTTTCGACACAACACATTTATTAGACTCAAGAACAACTTTATATCCATCTCGACATAGCATCGAAGCGCTAACGAGATTCTTCTTGATAGAGGGCACATGCTGCACGCTCTTCAATGGCACCGTCTTTCCCGAAGTAAACTTCAGAATGACCGTACCAACACCAAGAACATGAGCACGCGACCCATTTCCCATCAACAAGGCGCCAGACCTCCCGACCTGATAGGAGGAGAACATAGAGGCATCGGCACACACATGAATATTTGCACCACTGTCCATCCACCACTCAGGTGAATTACAAACTGAGAGAACAAATGGTAAAGAATTACCATACCCAGATGTTCCTCCTTCAGTTTCAGTGGTTACAACATTAGCTGATTTCTTGTCTTGAGTGAACTTGCGATCAGGACACTCTCTTGCCCAATGTTGATCACTGCCACAGACAAAGCATCCTCCCTTTCCCTTGTTATTGTTGTTCTTCTTTTTAAACTGTGCTGTTTGAACAGGTTTATTCGCGTTCTCTGGTTTGTTCTGGTTTTTCTTCTTGTTAAACTTGCGGAAGTTTCTCTTCTGCACCACATTAGCAGTAGAGGTCTCAACACCTTTTCCACTGTCCTTTGTTCTAGCCCTTTCCTCAACATCAAGAGTACCAATGAGCTCTTCCACATTGAACTCTTGTCTCTTATGTTTGAGAGAGGTAGCAAAGTCCTTCCAAGAAGGTGGCAACTTGGCGATTATACCGCCAGCCACAAACTTGTCAGGCAAAGGACAAGGAAAAAGTTCGAGTTCCTTAGCTAGTGCCTGAAACTCATGAGCCTGTTCCACTACAGATCGGTTCTCAACCATCTTGTAGTCATACAGCTGCTCCATGAGATACAGCTCGCTACCAGCGTCAGTTACTCCAAACTTTCCAACAAGTGCATCCCACAGCTCTTTCCCTATAGAAAGGATGATATAGCTTTTCTGGAATTTAGTATCAAGTGCGCTAATCACTGCACCTCGAAAGAGGTTGTCTTCAGCCTTAAACTTAGCCTCATCCTCAGGAGGTAAGTTGGCAGGCTTGCCCTCAGCGGCATGAAAACAAGACATTGCAGTTAGCCACAGTTCCATCTTAGCTTTCCATATCAAGAAGTTTTTACCATCAAAAGGATCAGGCTTTAGCACAGCAGCAAAACCTCTGACAGAAAAATGCCTAACATTAGGTTTTTGGATTGTTAGAAATATAGGCATTTTCCGTACCATTTTAATTCCATAAATTAACATTATGATGATAACATATAATAGATAATCAAACATAGATAACATGATCTCAAAAATATCCATAACAATATGGATCATGAGAACACAAAGCATATGAAGCATGTAAATCATATGAATAAAATAAGCATATAAACATGGTTCATGGATTATTGCGGAACAACTGGAAATAAACAGATAACAATATAAACAGGATGACTGTAAAATTAAGACAGACAGATATAACATATTATAAAACGATAGAGCAAAGCTACATACGACATATATAATATGTAGAATATAAAACTGTAATGAACTGAATTGATCATACCCTCCCATGCGCTCCGAGGATCCTGATCCTTGTCCAACTTCTCTTGTCATCCGAACGAGATGAAGACGCCAAGAACCAGCGATGAAGACAACGATGGACGTTGGGCAGTCACGAAGACGCTCCCCAAAAACCTAATTGCCGATCCCCCGTGCAAGGTCTCGAACGGCACCGGCTTCGGAGGCACCTGCCCTCTCGCTTCTCTGTGCGCGCAGAGTCACGAGATGGAAATACCCTCACTCGGCGGCTGGATTGTGAGACTAAAACTGTTTCTCGCGTGTACCGAGTGACAGGGGTGCTCCTCTATTTAACCTCTCGCAGAGGGAAGCTGAAGGAGAAAGGTCGCCGAGTCACGCCATGAGTCGGCAGCTGAAGGAGAAGGGTCACTCGGCTGGCTGACGAAGAGACAGGGTCACTCGGCTGACGTACGCCACGCCACACCACACCACGCCCGCCTTCCACGCCACGCCCGGTCGGCGGCGGCGGCGGCGCGCGCGCGTGTGGCACGCCCTTGTCCATTTCTTGACTTCTCAAGTTAAGTGGAATAAATCCCACCATATAAGTCAAGGCAAAAGACCCTTGGACTTCCAATGTGGTACTATTGGTATTCTCCACCATTACACACCATAGAGTTTATTCAATAAATGGGCCAAGCCCATAAAAGATCCAACAAGTAAAGCAGGCAAAGTGACAAAGAGTGTGCTGCTCGAGCCTTGAGCATGATTGCAGCGAATGTTTGATATAAAAGGATGAGGGCGACACAATTCAGCATAACTTTGCACAAGAGCCTTGAGCCTTGAGCAATGATAGAAGGAACCAGGAGAAAGCAATAGATAAATGGACAAAGAAAAAAAATTCAACCGCCACCTTTTTTACCTACAATAATTTAGTGACAAATAACTTTGCACAAGAATCCTTCTGTTTTCGCGTCGATGCGATCGCTCGTGTAATAGGATATGTTCTGCTTTCTTGCAGGAAATTTTATTAGAATCTGCAGGTTTATAAAAATACAAAGTCCAATACACCTTGGAGTGGCATTTCTTCTTTAGGTAACAGGTAATTAGGAATTCATGTTTTCGTCTGCACTAATGCAGCGAGCAACAGAACCACACCGGTGCCTAATAATGTTTTTTTTTACCGGGAAAACTGTAGGCGGAGCCCCATACAGCAGGAATTTTATTACCAAAATAAAAATAGAAAAGGAACGTTGTACACAAAGCGAAGAAAGCCAAGAGTATTCAGGAACTTCTCCTTCCAGGAGTTGAGAGAAGGGGATTCTTCTCTGAGGATTTTGCCATTTCTTTTTTTTTTCCAGATCTCCCATGAAAACAGTTTAGTCCTCTTTGTTCAGTATAAACAGTTTGAGTCCTCTTTGTGGCGAGGAACACAACAAAAACCATACGAGGAAAAGAAACACGATGTTTAGTATCTAGAAAACATTTTCCATGGTACTGCATAACTAATAAAAAACATCAGACTGTGAAATCAGCCGCACCCCTACAATTATGCAGCACGTCCTTTCCGTCAGATCACTGACTCACTGAAGAGCATATTTGTCACCAACAGAGATATTCCTTTCTGATGTGAACCAAGAAGAGCAGGGAGTATTTATCACTACATCGGGAGAGGAAAATGTTTTGATCCTAGATAGGAAGAAAAAGTAAAAGCCCAGTAGGTCACGCTTATTAACCGTTGTCTGTGCTAAATTCGCAGAAGCAATCACTGCCCGTTCCCAACTGGAGTGCTGGATTCGTTTAGGAAGTTATTCAGTCGCCACAAGTGTGACATCTTGAATTAGTGGCTTGCTTTTGTTATCATATATAGTGGACATCTAGAATTCTAGATACAAACAAATCCTCTCAAGCATAAGTTCACATTCCATTTCTTATAAAATGAAATTATATCCCATTTTCTCAACCTGTAAATAATACTCCCTCCGTCCTAAATTAAAATTCGTTTTAGGTAATTAGTGGATTCATACATTACTTAATGTATATGGTTTATATATGTGTCTATATTTATCACTATCTATTTGAATATAGACATTAAAATCAAGTGATAAAACGAATAGTATTTTGCGATAGAGGGAGTAAAAGCTAGGACTTCAAAGACCGTTTTCTGCGGAAGTTGTGTAGCGTGTGTTTAATTGTGAATATCTTACTTGGCCCATGTGGCCCACATAACTAGAGTTCACTAACAAGGCCCATGTGGCCCATTTCTCTCTTATTTGTACATATCCAATACAGAGTGATTATCTTGAGTTTCAGACAATACGTATATCCTTCACATTTGATTTTCCATTTAAGTTCAAAAGTATACTCAATTAGCAAGAGAGAATTAGTTGGTCTCCAAAACTTCATGGAATCCTACATGGCGTAAATATAAGATTCTAAACAACTACATTTTTACAAAACCATTTGAAATCCCAGATTTCTTTTTCTGAAATCTCAGAAGAAAAAATGTCTCACTAGATTTCGTGAATTTTAATAAATCATAATTTGAAGTGTTGATAGAGTATATATGATTCTTTTTTATAAATATTTTGAAATCTTTTATTGAATACTTCGCTACCAAATGAAATAAATCGAATATGAAGTTTTTAAATTTTGTCAAACAGTGCAACTTTGGTATACGGTGTATCTACATTCGATATTGTTTGTAAAATTTTAAAAATTTGAATATTAAAATCTATCAAATTAAAACAAATATTTGAGATACTAAATAACTTCAATAAAAATCTTATCAATATAAAACCTGTAGATCAGGTTGGCAGCATAACTTTGGTATTAACATATAAACATATTCAAGACCATTTACAATTAATAAATTAGAATTTTAAAATCTATAAATCTAAAGCATATATATGAGACTCTAAATAACTTTAAATTATTAAAAAATAGTTAAAAATTTATAAGCGGTATTGATAACTGTCCTGTCATCGTGTTGTCACAACTTTTATTTTCCCAAATGTTCTTTATTTTCTACTGTTGAATAATAGAAACTCATAGTGCAAACTCATAGTGCATCCACGAAAGCGTATTTGCTTATGGTCCACCTGTCAGCCTCTAGTGCTACCCTGTTCACAGACCACAGTCCCAATTCCCAAACTCAGATCCAAGCAAAGCAAACATCACGGCTCGTCGCAGTCGTCTTCCTCCCCACGCGAGGCCAGATCCAACCTGCCTCGGCCGACCACCGCCATGGCTCCCACGGTCCCTTCGGCGGCGAAGTCTGCCTCTCCTTCCCAACCTTCCGGGTTTTCCTCTGTCCCCCGCTCCGCCACCCGAAACCTCCCTCTTCCCGAACCCTAAACTAACTAGGCAATTGACGACTCTGTGAGTGCAGGAAGAGCGAGGTGGCAGATCTGAAGCAGCAGCTGCGGCAGCTGGCGGGGAGCCGCGCTCCCGATGCGGACGACCAGCGCCGTGATGTCTTCAAGAGGGTGATCTCCTGCATGACGGCCGGCATCGACGTGTCGGCCGCGTTCGGGGAGATGGTGCTCTGCTCCGCCACCTCCGACGTAGTAACCAAGAAGATGTGCTATCTCTATGTAGGCTCCCACGCGCGCGCGCACCCGGACCTAGCACTCCTGACCATCAACTTCCTCCAGCGGGACTGCCGTGATCAGGACCCCACCATTCGCGGCCTCGCGCTCCGCAGCCTCTGCTCCCTCCGTGTCCCCAACCTTGTCGAGTATCTCGTTACGCCACTCACGACCGGGCTGAAGGATCCTAGCGCCTACGTCCGGACGATCGCTGCTGTTGGTGCTGCCAAGTTGTATCACATATCTGCCACAGCTTGCATTGATGCTGACCTTCCGGCTTCGCTCAAGGCGCTCATGCTCTCCGATCCAGACGCACAGGTGAAGTACCCTGGCACGAACTGCTTGGTGAAGCTATGCAGTAATCGTATCACATTATTGCTAATATGTTTCAACGGCTGCTTCCTCAATAAAGAATCTGATATTAGCCATTACAACGAAACTCGTTCGCAAAATTGCCATCAGGCCCACATTTCATAGACGTAGATGGAACCACAATTCATAGACTCAGGGGTAATTATAGCAAGGAGGCAACATTTCAAGTGACAAAATTCTAATTATTTCTCTTAAGTCAATGGAAAACTGTTGATCTGTATTCTGTGGATTTAACATGTGAAAAAATAACCTTTTGCATTCTGTGGATTTAACATGGAGCTGGAAATATGTGTTTGATGCACACGGAGCGGAACCCAACTCTGGTTGAGTTTAGGCACTGCATGTTGAACTGATAAAATTGGGAGCACCACGTAGCTGTCTGGTTTACAGCTTGTTTGATTACATAGATGAATGAAAGTGGGCAAGTCGCTACTGTGGCTGCATATTCATGATTATTCCCTTAACAACAAAACTACTGCAATCTGCCTTTTTTTGGCTGTGTTGCAAGTTTCAGCCACCTACAGTTTTGTGGTTAATTGGTTATAAAGTATTAAGTAAACACCATTTTTCTTTTTGCCTTTTGCTTAGATTGTCTGATAACATCATTCAGTCTGAAAGTTCAACCTGTCTTGTATATAATCTGTTCTTTTAGTTTTGCATGACAATTTAACCTGCAATGTCATAAACTGTAATTGCATGGCAATTTAACCTGTGGTGTTTGTACAATACCTGCAAGTTGTCTAATATGAGTGTGAATTTGAAATTCACGGCTATTTGTTTCTATGTATAGCAGAAGCTATATATGCACGATACTTTTGAGTTTTCCTGATCAGCATCAAGTTTACAAATCCATCGTTATTCATTTCTGGAACATCAAAACTCAGTAGCTGAAATGATCTTATGTAGTTGTGTTTGTCGTGTGGCTTCGGTTAAAAGGCATTTCAGCTATGAACCAGCGAGGTATTTTATTATTCTGATCGATTGCAGTTGGTGCTTTGGTTTAACTGATTAATGATGGGTCCAATCCATTGTTGTCCATTTTTGGAACATCAAAACTCAGTTGCTTAAATGAGCTTATGTTTGTTATGTGGCTTCCATTAAAAGGTTGTTTTGTAAGTTCTGTGTTTCAGCTATGAGCCTGTAGGGGGTATTGTATTATTCTGAACGATTGCAGCTGGTGCTTTGGTTCAACTGATTAATGATTGGATGATATCTTGTTGAATACTGTGCTTTTCTGTGATAAGCTGATTATATCAGTGACTTGCAGGTAGTTGCCAATTGCCTACATGCATTGCAGGAGATCTGGACCCTAGAAGCTGCTAACTCAGAGGCAGCAGCAAGAGAGATTGAGACATTGTATAGCAAGCCAGTGGTATTTTACCTGTTAAACAAGTGAGTTTTAACCTGGCTTTGGAGCATTTTCTGTTAAATAATCCCAATGTGATTTTTCTTGAGTTCTCTATTTTTACGTGCAGGATCAAAGAGTTCAGTGAATGGGCACAGTGTATTGTTCTTGAGTTGGCATCAAAGTTCCTTCCATCTGATAATAACGAAATATTTGACATAATGAATCTGCTGGAGGATAGACTTCAGCATGCAAATGGAGCTGTTGTTTTGGCAACGATTAAAGTTTTTCTCCATTTGACAATGTCTATGACTGATGTCCATCAACAGGTGCACATATTACTCCCAGAGATATGGTTTGGATATGAGATTTAGTATATGAGCACCTTTGTAGGATGCATAAAAACAAAATCTTACTTGGATTAAAAAACTTGTCCGGTAGGGGAAAGACCACCCTCATGGTATTATATTAAGAAGAAGCTCAATCGGAACCCCAACCGAGAAAGGTCACGAAAGCTGCCCCCGTGCAACATGAGGGTCCGCCCCCTATAGGTCAGATACCCATACGCGAGGATCCCCCCCATAGGTCACTCCATCTCATGTGCACACAATCAGGGGAATCAGCGAGTGACCTTTTTTTAACCTCAACCTGAAATTCGCTCCCACTGGATTGAAATCAGGACTTAAGGAGTGCTACTCAGACCACCTAACCAACTCAGCTAGAGGCCCTTTCGCCTTGGATTAAGATCCCATAACAGACTAGCACATGACACCACAAGAACCACAAAATTGGTCTTTAGATGAGTTGTAGCCTTCTCACATTTATGTTACGATATGCAATAAATACGATGAATGTGCCATTTCGAAAGTCTGTTGGCTGTAGATAATGCTGTTAATGTAGTTGATTTTTTTTTTCTGAAGTCCATGGATACTTTATTTCTTTGGATTTCTCATGTTTATGGGTTATTTTTTGTCTTATTTTTGTGTTTGATTTATCTCATCAGCCTTTGGTGGAAGATCCATCTAATCTCTTTTAGCTCTTATGTTTTAGGTTTATGAACGTATTAAAGCACCCTTGCTTACTCTGGTGGGTGCTGGCAGTCCTGAACAGTCATACTCTGTGCTATGCCATCTACATCTTCTGGTGATGCGTGCTCCAATGTTATTTTCCTCGGACTATAAAAGCTTCTACTGCCAATTTAGTGATCCTTCATATGTGAAGAAGTTGAAACTTGAGATGTTGACTGCTATAGCAAATGAAAGCAACACATATGAGATTGGTATATGCCTGATATTCTATTTCCAACTATAATTTGATATGTTTTCTTATTAATTACTATTATTTTTAAAATATCGATTTTGCATGTTTCTTTCCACCAGTCACTGAACTATGTGAATATGCTGGAAATGTTGATGTACCAATTGCAAGAGAGTCTATCCGGGCAGTTGGAAAAATAGCACTGCAGCAGTATGATGTTAATGCCATTGTGGACAGGCTTCTACAATTTCTTGAAATGGATAAGGATTATGTGACTGCTGAAACTCTAGTAAGTGTTTGTAATGCTAGTTACTGATCTTTACTCATGATCTAGTCTAGCAGGATTACGATTTACATTCCACTTGTATCTTGATGTTTTGGATTTAAAAATAAAACGCAGGTCTTGGTGAAAGATCTTCTCAGAAAATATCCTCAATGGAGTCATGATTGTATAGCAGTTGTGGGAAATATCAGCAGCAAAAACATTCAGGAGCCAAAAGGAAAAGCAGCTCTCATATGGATGTTGGGAGAATATTCACAGGACATGCATGATGCTCCATACATCCTTGAAAGTCTTGTTGAAAACTGGGATGAAGAGCACTCTCCTGAGGTACCAACATGTTCTTATTTTGTACCGTTTATCTTATCCAGTAGTTGACTATGTTGTCCCATATTTTATGTGCTATAATGGGCTCCAGTACTTCATTTTCTTACATTTTGTACTAGGTTAGCAAAGTCGCTAAAAACTATTGTCCATACTCCATAGCAAGGAAAATATTGATCTACTTTTTCTTGTGCGTGCATCGGAAGTTTGTTGTTCACAGTACTCTAGTGAAAGATAAGTACGGTTTTTTGGCTGCACGCAGTCAACCATTTCATATTTTGTTTTTGATTATTACTCTAGAGGCCCTTTCACGTTTTGATTATGAATTGCGTTTTGTGTGTTGAGTTTGTATATTTGGAAATGATATTAGTATGTCTTGAAAAGTAGTTGCATACTAATTTCGCCATACCCTATGAATATAATGCAACGTTAGATTACTTGTCAAAGTTGTTTTAGGGGACTGTGATGATGTCCAAGATTGCACTTATTTTTGACTGGAGTACATACATGACTGACAAATGTGTCCCAAAATCAGTAACAGTAGCATACACATCTAAGATAAGGGAGACCATTTAATTACAACTGAAATTTTTTAATTGGTGGAATGGAAGTTTAGGTATCATGTATGAACTATGAAAATCATTCACTTCTTGCTACACACTGAAATTGAGGATGACTTTGTTACACTTATCTCAATTATCATTTTGAGCCTTGTAGTATTACCCTGATATTAGTGTAGAATTCCATGCATCTCCTTTAGATTTTTTATGGGATGTCCCTATCCATTAGCTACTCATTCTTGAGCTCCACTTAACTTTTCCATTGATACTGTATCTTGAAGGTTCGCTTGCATCTCCTGACAGCAGTGATGAAATGTTTCTTTAAAAGACCCCCAGAGACACAGAAGGCACTAGGGGATACATTAGCAGCTGGTCTATCTGACACCCATCAGGTCAGGATTTGTTTAGGTTTCTGCTATAAAAGGTGGATTATTCATCATCACTGGTGAAAAGATTTTGATCTAGCTAAACCTCACATCTGTTGCAGGATGTTCATGACAGAGCACTTTTTTACTACAGGCTTTTGCAATACAGTCCTAATGTAGCAGAACGTGTAGTAAACCCTCCCAAGCAAGCTGTCTCTGTATTTGCAGACACACAGAGCAGTGAAATCAAAGATCGGATATTCGATGAGTTCAACAGTCTATCAGTTGTATATCAGAAGGTATGCAAATTAATCTGATCTGAACCATTGCTAAATTTTTTACATATGGAGACCTTTACTTGCTATTTTATGCGATTCTGAGTGTGTTTGGTTGCCCGCATATGGTTGTATACATAGTTCTATTTTGGATGGCTGCATTGGTTCTAATGCAGCATTAAATAATACAAAAGGGGACCTTGAGGCTGCATTGCCTAGCACACAAAATTCGGGCCGGGCTGCGGAGTGCAGGCTTGAATAAGCTAGGGGGCCCATGGAATTCAACCCCTCACCTCTGTACCTCCACCACACGCTCAGCCCCAGTTTGCATGGCAAGCAGGCCATAGAGTTGGAGAATGGAAACCCTAACCCTAATCAGGGTTGGGAGTGCATATTTATAAGCCAAGTAGTTGGGCCAAGCCCATTACAAAGAGGGGTATACAGTAATTACACAGGGACTGACCCAAAACCCTAAAGGGATTCTAACACATGGTGCTGCTACCAAGCACACCTCTGCTGTTGCCCTGCCAGCTTTGCGCTACTTGTAACATTGGGGTGTGTGTGTGTGTGGGGGGGGGGGTATCATCTCCTAAGACAGGGCGAGGCGGTGAGGTGTCACAACTGCGATCTTCAGCGGCAGAGGTCCTGCTGGAGTGTCGAGGGATGCTGGCCACAGTTCCGTCTCGGTGCCCAACAGAAGCCCCCTGACCCACTTGACTTTGGTGTTGCTAGTCTACAGCTCGGCCTATGCATCAGAGGTCCAGGCCTTCACCTTCACCTCCATGTTCACCACAGACAGTGATGCGAAGCTTGCCAGCCACCTTCCTGCTCCGCTCCCCACCCCGCACAGCTGACTGAAGCTTGCTACTCAGCTAATAGATCTCATTGATGCCAGTGAACGTGAGGGTTGGGGTCCCTAGCGCTCTACTGCTGTTGTGCCTGCGTGGCAGGCTTGGCAACGAAGTGACATTAAGCTTTGATTTGTTATCTTCTTGGTCTGGTTCTTGCCTGGTGTGCTCTAGAACTTGTCGAGCATGAGTCTTCTCTTTCTGTTTTTTTGGGCTCCTTGGTTTGGAATTCATCCATTGTGGCTTTGTGGGTGTGAGGAGGCTGCCATCGGCTTGTTTGGTCTTGAGGGATTGAGGGACAGGAGATGGGAAGGAGATTACAAATTTTCCTCACACAATGAAAATAAGGAGACTATGCAACAAAACGCAGGCATCAACACAATCTTACACATTGCAAAGTGTTCTACGGAATCAACTAAATACCAGCGGTCTGCATCAGTTTATGCTGGTTTAGTCTATCCTGTATTGGGCCTAATGCAGTCTAGGAGGGATGGCCATCCTTCTACGGTGCTACTTTTAGTTTAGTATGCTTGCTTTCAAGTTGCCTTCCCTTTCGGTGATGATTGTACTTGAGTTAATGTTTTGACATAGCAACAGACACTTCAGTTCTATAATAGATTATTTTTCACTTTTGATGTGCGGTTTTGCTGAATACTAGTAGGCTTGTGGATTTTCGTTAACTGTTCTCAATGATTTTGTTAAATGGGTGGTTGATTTCAAGCACTATCAACTTTGCCTCCTGACAAATTATGAATTCTTTAGATAAGTTCTATGATATATTGTCTTTGATTTTCCTAAAAAAGATAATGATTTTGAGTGAAAGAACTGTATGGAAGGTTGGTAACATTGTATGTTTAGCTAATACATCATACAAGAGATTAAGGCTGTCTTCAACTGTAAAGGCAGTTGTAGGCCCATGACAAGCACTTCTGCAGACCCTTGCTTGATGTACATGTAAAGTGAAACAAGTGACTCAAATAGAGTTCATGGCTTTGCTATGTTTTGGTATTCTGTGATGCAAAAACAGCAAAACAAGCCTTTTATGGCTGGAGTATTTTTTTTTTCACATTTCTTTGATGTGCACTTAATTCAATTTACAAATGCTGGAGCTGACAGGAGCATGTGTTCATAGCAAGGCAGCTACGAGCTACCCAAATATTGAGTATATGTTATTAAAAGTTTGCATAAAAGGTACTAACATCTATGTATTTGGCAGCCATCGTACATGTTTACAGATAAGGAGCATCGCGGACCATTTGAGTACTCAGAGGATCTTACAGGCTTGACTGAGGATCCAGAAAATGTAATTTCTGCCCAAAGATATCAAGAAAATGATAATGATCTTTTGCTAAGTACTTCAGATAAAGAGGACAATGGTACAAGAGCCAGCAATGGTTCTTCCACCTCTACATACAATGCTCCTTCCGATTTGATTAGTCCTTCATTGATAAGCTCGCAAGCACCAGCTGAAACTTCACTAGTAAATACTGGTGGGACATATTCCTCACAATCAAACTTCAGTCTCGATGACCTTCTTGGCCTTAGCGTTACTGAAGCTCCTGCTTTACCACAACCAACACTGGCCCTTAACTCAAAGCCTGTGCTAGATCCTGGTACGTTCCAGAGGAAATGGGGCCAGCTAGCATTGGCACTGTCTCAGGTATGCTACTATTAGGTTTTCGTCAATGCATTTTCTGATTACAAGCTGAGCAACATACATAGCCTTTTCACGTCTTGGTCGATTCTCTTACGGTTTTTGCAAAGTGGCCTACTGCATGAGATCTTTTTTTATATTTGTTGTAGTTGTCTAATATATTTGTTTTCTGACGGAGAGTATTTAAGTCTGTTCCAATTCATTGCCTCTGAACAGTGCTTTCGCCTGGTTCAGGGTCATGACTTAGCAGAGTGATCTAATGAATTTAAGCCCTAAGTGCCATGTCTAGGGCGTATCTTACCTTGAAATTTGTCTCCCAATATGTCTGATATCAACCGCCATATGTTATTGGCAACGTTTTTTCGATTCTAGTCTGAAATGTTTTGTACTGTGTTTCGTTGACAGGAATGTTCTTTGAGTCCACAAGGGGCAGTAGCTTTGATGAATCCCCAATCACTCATCCGTCATATGCAAAGCAATCACATCCAATGTATTGCTTCAGGCGGTCAGCCTCCGAACTACAAGTTCTTTTTCTATGCTCAAAAAGATGGGGCTGCTGCTTTCTTCCTTGTTGAATGTATTGTCAACACAGCATCAGCGAAGGCACAGCTCAAAATCAAGGCTGATGATGGAACTGCTGCTGAGGCATTCTCGAGTTTGTTTCAGTCAGCCTTGTCCAAATTTGGGCTTTCTTGATCCTGAGTAATTTGTCTGAGCGATTCACCGGTCCACAGTTTTTTATGGGTTTCACAGTTTGCCCCAACTCCACTGTCTTGGCTTGTCCAGTACTTGTGATCATATTATTGGAGAATCAGAGTAGAAGGTGCAAAAGGGTACTGGAGTTTTGCGGAGCTAAAAATCCTATTTGTACTATTTGGGTGAACTGTGCATTTGTACATGACTACATGTCACCCAGATAAATAGCTGGGTTATTTAGGACTGTACTGTTTGATGTTCTGGGTTATTTAGGATTGTGATAGTTTGATGCCTTGATCTCTTCTGAAGGGTTTCGTTTCCTTGAAGGATGTAGAAACAACACGCAACAACCCCTTTCATGTATGCTATTTACCATTTCTTGCACAGATGATCAATAAGATGTTTCGTCTTCCATTTTGATTCGTATTATTTAGTACTATTTTGACATTTCATTGAGACTGAGTAGCAAAGTAATCTGATGTTGTAGCTGTTAGTGCATTGCTACCAAGGTTGTTAGAATGGCGTAACTTTTGCTGCTACTCGTAAGTAACCGCAAAGCACTAGTTCCGAACCGGTTTGCATTTTGCAAAAGCGTATATGAGTTATGAATTTGCCCAATATTATAATTATCATGATTAACAATCCCACGCTTTGTGCTACGAAAATGGGGCAACTAAAATTCACTATCACGGCGAAACTGAACGACATATTAATCACATATGTAGGCTAGTCGATGTCAGATTCAACAAGACCACAACCATCCAAAACATCAGCACAAGACGCGCAACAAAATCAGTACACGCAGACGAAAACGGATATAGTTCATACAATCATAAGCACTGCAGATCACATAACCAAGACATTTTTGATCCGATGTATAGAAGACATCCGCCACTACAAAATTATTAAACCAAATCCTTCAAATTCGCCCAGAAAGCATGATCCACCTTCTTCAACTCGATCTCGGACATATGTAAGCAAATGAAGTACCAGCTACAAACTACTACGGACCGACCTCATCCGGGCCCTGACGGGGAGATCCGATCAGACGGGGGAGAGGAGCTGGAACACGGAGGGCTTGGGCTCGGAGTTCATGCCGATGACGATGACGAGGGGGATGAAGCCGTAGTGCGCCACCACCTTCGCCTTCTTCATCGTCCACGTGGTCCACTCCTTCATGAGCCGCACCGTGGTCGCCGCCGCGGTGGCGTCCTCGTCGTCGGCGGTGGCCTTCTTCCCGCCCTTGCCCTTGGGCTTCGACTTCAGCGACGGACGCGACGCCATGGAGGATCCCCCGAACTGGATCCGACGAGCCGAGAGCAAAACCCTAGGGAGGCGGAGGCGGAGGCGTTTGGGGATTGTTTGATCTGATGGCTAGATGGTGCGGAGCCCCTCCTGGTAGTAATATTTGTTAGCTGGGCTTTCATAGTTGGATGGACCGGACATTCTGGGCTCTTTTCTAGTGGGCCGATCTAATAGCATTAGTCAAATATATGGAACCCATATGACGAAGAGTCTTTCTTATCTTTTATATGCCGAACGATAATGACATAATTAGTGGCTGGCCGGCAGTAGCTCATTTCAAATTCTCGTCGGTAACATGTTCTTCCCTCCATCGATAGCATCTGCCAAGTGATTTGACTTGTACAGTTGTACTCCATATTGGTCTCCGATGGAGATTTGTGTTCGTTTTTTTTTTGCCTCCGTGCTATGATGGGTGCGTTATGTTAAGCTCGGTTAGTTATGTTAAACTCGATTAGTTCGATCAGTAGGATTGGATTAGTGATCCTTGTTAAAATATAACAAGCTTATTACCATTAGGCTAGCTGAAAGGGAATTAGGCTTACACCTAGTCCCTAATTAATTTTGGTGGTTGAATTGCTCAACACAAACAATTGGACTAACTAGTTGGCCCAAGTGTATAGATTACACAGGTGTAAAAGGTTCACACTCAGCCAATAAAAAGACCAAGTTTTGGATTCAACAAAGGAGCAAAGTGGGAACCGAAGGCCCTCTGGTCTGGGAGCACCGGACTGTCCGGTGTACACCGGACAGTATCCGGTGCACCACCGGACAGTGTCCGGTGCACCAGAGGACTCTAGCTCAAACTCGCCACCTTCGGGAATTTCCAGAGGCACTCGCGCTATAATTCACCGGACTGTCCGGTGCGCCGAGGATCAGCCTCAGGAACTCGCCAGCTTCGGGAAACTCCAACGGCTAGTTCGCTATAATTCACCGGACTGTCCGGTGTGCACCGGACTGTCCGGTGCACTTCCGGAGCAACGGCTACCTCCGCGCCAACGGCTACCTGCGGCGCATTAAATGCGCGCGCAGCGCGCGCAGAAGTCAGGCGCGCCCATACTGGCACACCGGACAAGGAACAGTGCATGTCCGGTGTGCACCGGACACCCAGGCGGGCCCACAAGTCAGAAGCTCCAACGGTCAGAATCCAACGGCAGTGATGACGTGGCAGGGGGCACCGGACTGTCCGGTGTGCCATCGAACAGACAGCCTCCCAACGGCCACTTTTGGTGGTTGGGGCTATAAATACCCCAACCACCCCACCATTCATTGTATCCAAGTTTTCCACTTCCCAACTACTATAAGAGCTCTAGCATTCAATTCTAGACACACCAAAGAGATCAAATCCTCTCCAAATTCCACACAACACCATAGTGATTAGAGAGAGAGATTTGCTTGTGTTCTTTCGAGCTCTTGCTCTTGGATTGCTTTCTTCTTTCTTGATCTTTTCTTTGCAATCAAACTCACTTGTAAATTGAGGCAAGAGACACCAATCTTGTGGTGGTCCTTGTGGGAACTTTGTGTTCCAAGTGATTGAGAAGAGAAAGCTCACTCGATCCGAGGGATCGTTTGAGAGAGGGAAGGGTTGAAAGAGACCCGGCCTTTGTGGCCTCCTCAACGGAGAGTAGGTTTGCAAGAACCGAACCTCGGTAAAACAAATCCGCGTGTCTCACTTGCTTATTCGCTTGCGATTTGTTTTGCACCCTCTCTCGCGGACTCGTTTATATTTCTAACGCTAACCCGACTTGTAGTTGTGATTATATTTGTAAATTTCAGTTTCGCCCTATTCACCCCCCTCTAGGCGACTTTCAATTGGTATCAGAGCCCGGTGCTTCATTAGAGCCTAACCGCTCGAAGTGATGTCGGGAGATCACGCCAAGAAGGAGATGGAGACCGGCGAAAAGGCCACTACAAGCCACGGGAGCACTTCATCGGAAGAGTCCCGCACCAAGAGAAAGGAGAAGAAGAAGAGCTCCTCCAACAAAGGGAAGGAGAAGAAATCTTCTTCTCACCACAAAGAGAAGAAGGAAAAATCCTCTTCCCACAAGTCGCATCGGAAAGGTGACAAGCACAAGAGGATGAGGAAGGTGGTCTACTACGAAACCGACACTTCATCAACATCGACCTCCGACTCCGATGCGCCCTCCGTAACTTCTAAACGCCAAGAGCATAAGAAGTTTAGTAAGATTCCCCTACATTATCCTCGCATTTCTAAACATGCACATTTACTTTCCGTCCCATTAGGCAAACCACCAACTTTTGATGGTGAAGATTATGCTAGGTGGAGTGATTTAATGCGATTCCATCTAACCTCACTCCACAAAAGTATATGGGATGTTGTTGAGATTGGTGCACAGGTACCATCCGTAGGGGATGAAGACTATGATGAGGATGAGGTGACCCAAATCGAGCACTTCAACTCTCAAGCAACGACAATACTCCTCGCCTCTTTAAGTAGAGAGGAGTATAACAAGGTTCAAGGGTTGAAGAGCGCCAAGGAGATTTGGGATGTGCTCAAAACCGCGCACGAGGGAGATGAGCTTACAAAGATCACCAAGCGGGAAACGATCGAGGGGGAGCTCGGTCGCTTCCGGCTTCGCAAAGGGGAAGAGCCACAACACATGTACAACCGGCTCAAGACCTTGGTGAACCAAGTGCGCAACCTCGGGAGCGTAAAGTGGGATGACCATGAAATGGTTAAGGTTATTCTAAGATCTCTTATTTTCCTTAACCCTACTCAAGTTCAATTAATTCGTGGTAATCCAAGATATACTAAAATGACCCCCGAGGAAGTAATCGGGCATTTTGTAAGTTTTGAGTGCATGATCGAAGGCTCGAGGAAGATCAACGAGCTTGATGATCCATCTACATCCGAAGCTCAACCCGTCGCATTCAAGGCGACGGAAGACAAGAAGGAGGAGTCTACACCAAGTCGACAACCAATAGACGCCTCCAAGCTCGACAATGAGGAAATGACGCTCGTCATCAAGAGCTTCCGCCAAATCCTCAAGCAAAGGAGAGGGAAAGACTACAAGTCCCGCTCCAAGAAGGTTTGCTACAAGTGTGGTAAGCCCGGTCATTTTATTGCTAAATGTCCTATATCAAGTGACAGTGACCGAGGCGACGACAAGAATGGGAGAAGAAAAGAGAAGAAGAGGTACTACAAGAAGAAGGGCGGCGATGCCCATGTTTGTCGGGAGTGGGACTCCGACGAAAGCTCAAGCGACTCCTCCGACGACGAGGACGCCGCCAACATCGCCGTCACCAAGGGACTTCTCTTCCCCAACGTCGGCCACAAATGCCTCATGGCAAAGGACGGCAAAAGGAAGAAGGTAAAATCAAGATCCTCCACTAAATATGAAACCTCTAGTGATGAAAATGCTAGTGATGAGGAGGATAACTTGCGTACTCTTTTTGCCAATCTTAACATGGAACAAAAGGAAAAATTAAATGAATTAATTAGTGCTATTCATGAAAAGGATGACCTTTTGGATTCCCAAGAGGATTGTCTAATTAAAGAAAACAAGAAACATGTTAAGGTTAAAAAGGCTTATGCTCTAGAAGTAGAAAAATGTGAAAAATTATCTAGTGAGCTAAGCACTTGCCGGGAGATGATTGACAACCTTAGACATGAAAATGCTAGTTTAAATGCTAAGGTTGATTCACATGTTTGTAATGTTTCAATTCCCAATCCTAGAGATAATAATGATGATTTGCTTGCTAGGATTGAAGAATTGAACATTTCTCTTGCTAGCCTTAGAGTAGAAAATGAAAATTTAATTGCTAAGGCTAAAGAACTAGATGTTTGCAATACTACCATTTCCAATCTTAGAGATAAAAATGATATTCTTCATGCTAAGATTGTTGAACTTAATTCTTGCAAACCCTCTACATCTATTGTTGAGCATGTATCTATTTGTACTAGATGTAGAGATGTTGATGTTAATGCTATTCATGATCATATGGCTTTAATTAAACAACAAAATGATCATATAGCAAAACTAGATGCTAAAATTGCCGAGCACAACTTAGAAAATGAGAAATTTAAATTTGCTCGTAGCATGCTTTATAATGGGAGACGCCCGGGCATCAAGGATGGCATTGGATTCCAAAGGGGAGACAATGTCAAAATTAGTGCCCCTCCTAAAAGATTGTCCAACTTTGTTAAGGGCAAGGCTCCTATGCCTCAGGATAACGAGGGTTACATTTTATACCCTACCGGTTATCCCGAGGACAAAATTAGGAAAATTCATTCTAGGAAGTCTCACTCTGGTCCTAACCATGCTTTTATGTATAAGAGTGAGACATCTAGCTTTAGGCAACCAACCCGTGCTAAGTTGCCTAAGAAGAAAATTCCTAGTGCATCAAATGAACAAAGCATTTCATTTAAAACCTTTGATGCATCTTATGTTTTAACTAACAAATCCGGCAAAGTAGTTGCCAAATATGTTGGGGGCAAGCACAAGGGGTCAAAGACTTGTGTTTGGGTACCCAAAGTTCTTGTGTCTAATGCCAAAGGACCCAAAACCATTTGGGTACCTAAAGTCAAGAACTAAACTTGTTTTGTAGGTTTATGCATCCGGGGGCTCAAGTTGGATACTCGACAGCGGGTGCACAAACCACATGACAGGGGAGAAGAAGATGTTCTCCTCATATGAGAAAAACCAAGATCCCCAACGAGCTATTACATTCGGGGATGGAAATCAAGGTTTGGTCAAAGGTCTTGGTAAAATTGCTATATCTCCTGACCATTCTATTTCCAATGTTTTTCTTGTTGATTCTTTGGATTACAACTTGCTTTCTGTTTCCCAATTATGTCAAATGGGCTACAACTGTCTATTCACTGATATAGGTGTCACTGTCTTTAGAAGAAGTGATGATTCAATAGCATTTAAGGGAGTGTTAGAGGGTCAGCTATACTTGGTAGATTTTGATAGAGCTGAACTCGACACTTGCTTAATTGCTAAGACTAACATGGGTTGGCTCTGGCACCGCCGACTAGCCCATGTTGGGATGAAGAATCTTCATAAGCTTCTAAAGGGAGAACACATTTTAGGATTAACAAATGTTCATTTTGAGAAAGACAGGATTTGTAGCGCATGCCAAGCAGGAAAGAAAGTTGGCACTCATCATCCGCATAAGAACATAATGACGACCGACAGGCCACTGGAGCTCCTGCACATGGATCTATTCGGCCCGATCGCTTACATAAGCATCGGCGGGAGTAAGTACTGTCTAGTTATTGTGGATGATTATTCTCGCTTCACTTGGGTATTCTTTTTACAGGAAAAATCTCAAACCCAAGAAACCTTAAAGGGATTCTTGAGATGGGCTCAAAATGAGTTCGGCTTAAGGATCAAGAAAATCAGAAGCGACAACGGGACGGAGTTCAAGAACTCTCAAATTGAAGGCTTCCTTGAGGAGGAGGGCATCAAGCATGAGTTCTCTTCTCCCTACACGCCACAACAAAATGGTGTAGTGGAGAGGAAGAATAGAACTCTATTGGACATGGCAAGGACCATGCTTGATGAGTACAAGACTTCGGATCGGTTTTGGGCCGAGGTGGTCAACACCGCCTGCTACGCCATCAACCGGTTATATCTACACCGAATCCTCAAGAAGACATCGTATGAACTCCTAACCGGTAAAAAGCCCAACATTTCATATTTTAGAGTTTTTGGTAGCAAATGCTTTATTCTTGTTAAAAGAGGTAGAAAATCTAAATTTGCTCCTAAAACTGTAGAAGGCTTTTTACTAGGATATGACTCAAACACAAGGGCATATAGGGTCTTTAACAAGTCCACTGGACTAGTTGAAGTCTCATGTGACGTTGTGTTTGATGAAACTAACGGCTCTCAAGTAGAGCAAGTTGATCTTGATGAGATAGGTATTGAAGAGGCTCCGTGCATCGCGCTAAGGAACATGTCCATTGGGGATGTGTGTCCTAAGGAATCCGAAGAGCCTCCAAATGCACAAGATCAACCGTCCTCCTCCACGCAAGCATCTCCACCAACTCAAAATGAGGATAAAGCTCAAGTTGATGAAGAAGAACATCAATCAAATGAGCCACCTCAAGATAACGGCATAGATCAAGGGGGAGATGCAAATGATCAATACAAGGAGGATGAAGAACCAAGGCCGCCACACCCAAGAGTCCACCAAGCAATCCAACGAGATCACCCCGTCGACACCATCCTCGGCGACATTCATAAGGGGGTAACCACTAGATCTCGTGTTGCACATTTTTGTGAACATTACTCGTTTGTTTCCTCTATTGAGCCACAAAGGGTAGAGGAAGCACTACAAGATTCGGATTGGGTGGTGGCGATGCAAGAGGAGCTCAACAACTTCACTAGAAATGAGGTATGGCATTTAGTTCCACGTCCTAATCAAAATGTTGTAGAAACCAAATGGGTCTTCCGCAACAAGCAAGATGAGCATGGTGTGGTGACAAGGAACAAAGCTCGACTTGTGGCTAAGGGATACTCCCAAGTCGAAGGTTTGGATTTCGGTGAAACCTATGCACCGGTAGCTAGGCTTGAATCAATTCGCATATTATTGGCCTATGCTACTTACCATGGCTTTAAGCTTTATCAAATGGACGTGAAAAGTGCCTTCCTCAATGGACCAATCAAGGAAGAGGTCTATGTTGAGCAACCTCCCGGCTTTGAAGACAGTGAGTATCCTAACCATGTCTATAAGCTCTCTAAGGCGCTTTATGGGCTCAAGCAAGCCCCAAGAGCATGGTATGAATGCCTTAGGGATTTCCTTATTGCTAATGGCTTCAAAGTCGGAAAAGCCGATCCTACACTCTTTACCAAAACTCTTGAAAATAATTTGTTTGTATGCCAAATTTATGTTGATGATATCATATTTGGGTCTACTAACGAATCTACATGTGAAGAGTTTAGTAGGATCATGACACAAAAGTTCGAGATGTCTATGATGGGGGAGTTGAAGTATTTTCTAGGATTTCAAGTCAAGCAACTCCAAGAGGGCACCTTCATTAGCCAAACAAAGTACACTCAAGACATTCTTGCTAAGTTTGGGATGCAGGATGCCAAACCCATCAAGACACCCATGGGAACTAATGGGCATCTCGACCTCGACACGGGAGGTAAGTCCGTGGATCAAAAGGTATACCGGCCGATGATAGGTTCTTTACTCTATTTATGTGCATCTCGACCGAATATTATGCTTTCCGTTTGCATGTGTGCAAGATTCCAATCCGATCCTAAGGAATCCCACCTTACGGCCGTAAAACGAATCTTGAGATATTTAGCTTATACTCCTAAGTTTGGGCTTTGGTACCCTCGGGGATCCACATTTGATTTGATTGGTTATTCGGATGCCGATTGGGTGGGGTGTAAAATCAATAGGAAGAGCACATCGGGGACTTGCCAGTTCTTGGGAAGATCCTTGGTGTCTTGGGCTTCAAAGAAGCAAAATTCGGTCGCTCTTTCCACCGCCGAAGCCGAGTATATTGCCGCAGGCCATTTTTGTGCGCAATTGCTTTGGATGAGGCAAACCCTGCGGGACTACAGTTACAAATTGACCAAAGTCCCTTTGCTATGTGATAATGAGAGTGCAATCAAAATGGCCGACAATCCCGTCGAGCATAGCCGCACTAAGCACATAGCCATCCGGTATCATTTTCTTAGGGATCACCAACAAAAGGGAGATATCGAGATTTCTTACATTAATACTAAAGATCAATTAGCCGATATCTTTACCAAGCCACTTGATGAACAAACTTTTACCAAACTTAGGCATGAGCTCAATATTCTTGATTCACGCAATTTCTTTTGCTAGGTTGCACACATAGCTCATCTATATACCTTTGATCATGTCTCTTTTATATGCTATGACTAATGTGTTTTCAAGTCTATCTCAAACCAAGTCATAGGTATATTGAAAGGGAATTGGAGTCTTCGGCGAAGACAAAGGCTTCCACTCCGTAACTCATCCTTCGCCGCCACTCCGCGCTTCTCTCCATCTTTAGGGGGAGAATTCAAAGCAAAAGGATTTCGTCTTTGGGGGAGAGAGTAAGCCCAAAGCAAAAGGACTTCGTCTTTGGTATAATCTTAACTCATTTATTTATGACCAAAGGGGAAGATTGCACTTCGAGGGCTCTAATGATTCCGTTTTTGGCGATTCCTGCCAAAGGGGGAGAAAGTAAGAGCCCAAAGCAAAAGGACTGCACCACCACCAATTTCAAAAACTTAAGTGTTGAATATTTTCAATTGGTATCCTATTGTGTTCAAAAGGGGGAGAAAGTAGTATTTCAAAATGATATATCAAAACCCTCTTGAACACTAAGAGGAGAATCTCTTTTAGGGGGAGTTTTGTTTAGTCAAAGGAGAAGCATTTGAAACAGGGGGAGAGAATTTCAAATCTTGAAAATGCTTTGCAAAAATCTTATTCATTTACCTTTGACTATTTGCAAAAGAACTTTGAAAAAGATTTACAAAATAGTTTGCAAAAACAAAACATGTGGTGCAAGCGTGGTCCAAAATGTTATATAAGAAAGAAACAATCCATGCATATCTTGTAAGTATTTATAATTGGCTCAATTCCAAGCAACCTTTACACTTACATCATGCAAACTAGTTCAATTATGCACCTCTATGTTTGCTTTGGTTTGTGTTGGCATCAATCACCAAAAAGGGGGAGATTGAAAGGGAATTAGGCTTACACCTAGTCCCTAATTAATTTTGGTGGTTGAATTGCTCAACACAAACAATTGGACTAACTAGTTGGCCCAAGTGTATAGATTACACAGGTGTAAAAGGTTCACACTCAGCCAATAAAAAGACCAAGTTTTGGATTCAACAAAGGAGCAAAGTGGGAACCGAAGGCCCTCTGGTCTGGGAGCACCGGACTGTCCGGTGTACACCGGACAGTGTCCGGTGCACCACCGGACAGTGTCCGGTGCACCAGAGGACTCTAGCTCAAACTCGCCACCTTCGGGAATTTCCAGAGGCACTCGCGCTATAATTCACCGGACTGTCCGGTGTACACCGGACAGTGTCCGGTGCGCCAAGGAGGATCAGCCTCAGGAACTCGCCAGCTTCGGGAAACTCCAACGGCTAGTTCGCTATAATTCACCGGACTGTCCGGTGTGCACCGGACTGTCCGGTGCACTTCCGGAGCAACGACTACCTCCGCGCCAACGGCTACCTGCGGCGCATTAAATGCGCGCGCAGCGCGCGCAGAAGTCAGGCGCGCCCATACTGGCACACCGGACAAGGAACAGTGCATGTCCGGTGTGCACCGGACACCCAGGCGGGCCCACAAGTCAGAAGCTCCAACGGTCAGAATCCAACGGCAGTGATGACGTGGCAGGGGGCACCGGACTGTCCGGTGTGCACCGGACTGTCCGGTGTGCCATCGAACAGACAGCCTCCCAACGGCCACTTTTGGTGGTTGGGGCTATAAATACCCCAACCACCCCACCATTCATTGTATCCAAGTTTTCCACTTCCCAACTACTACAAGAGCTCTAGCATTCAATTCTAGACACACCAAAGAGATCAAATCCTCTCCAAATTCCACACAACACCATAGTGATTAGAGAGAGAGATTTGCTTGTGTTCTTTCGAGCTCTTGCTCTTGGATTGCTTTCTTCTTTCTTGATCTTTTCTTTGCAATCAAACTCACTTGTAAATTGAGGCAAGAGACACCAATCTTGTGGTGGTCCTTGTGGGAACTTTGTGTTCCAAGTGATTGAGAAGAGAAAGCTCACTCGATCCGAGGGATCGTTTGAGAGAGGGAAGGGTTGAAAGAGACCCGGCCTTTGTGGCCTCCTCAACGGGGAGTAGGTTTGCAAGAACCGAACCTCGGTAAAACAAATCCGCGTGTCTCACTTGCTTATTCGCTTGCGATTTGTTTTGCACCCTCTCTCGCGGACTCGTTTATATTTCTAACGCTAACCCGACTTGTAGTTGTGATTATATTTGTAAATTTCAGTTTCGCCCTATTCACCCCCCTCTAGGCGACTTTCACTAGCCAATGTTAAGAAACTCTAACGAAGCGTTATGTGGACAAATACCGGTTTTAACCGTGAGGGGTCTCGCATCTCGATATAAGGAACACCCCCTGATATTAAAAAAAGAGAAAGAGGCCAGATACCCAACCCTATGTGGCTGTTTGTTTGGGATTTTTCAGCTTCTAGCCAATAAAAGCTGCTGCGGGCCGCCAAGCGCCCTAGCTTTTATAAGAATCGTTTTGGTAAAAACCGTTCAAAATCAACATGAACATAAAATCGATCGATTCATCATGATAGTAGAAATTCGTCACTTTCTAGATCCTAAACCATTTGAACCACTTTGTATGCCTCCGCATGTAATCCCCACGATACTCAGATTCTCCCCACAACCAGATTGTCTTCACGGCCAGATTCTCAGAAAAGTTGGTCAGAAAAAAGCTGAACCAAACATGCCCATGTGTCGTGTGTTCCTTTCTGTGTGTGGGTTGCTGGGAAGGGAACAGGCTTCTACGTCTTCTCGCGCCTCTACTGCGGATGTTGGGAAGGGAGAGAATTTGGTGATCCATGGCAACGTAGTTCTCAACACGTTATCAGTACGCTCTACCTCGATGTTGCTACGAGATCAAATCTGCATATAGTCTTTGTCACACCGACAGGTCTTACGACCTAGTCGAACTGTCCTACGCGACAGGCTTCACTTTTCCTTCTATGCAATCAAGTGGTATGTTTTTCAAAGTAGATTTGGTATTTGTTGAATTTATGAACTTTGGTATACTTTTATTTATATGTATGTTTTATGCCATTTATTTTATTTATTTCGTGTTGGAAATAACAAATAGAATAAAGAATTTTTTATGTTGCAATTTCTATCTTAATTAATTTTTCTTGTAGTAAATAATTAGTAAAAATGCTTGTTTAAATATAGGAAATTGCCTTTTACACCTGACTTGTTATGTTCATGCATTAATTCTGGATAATTAGCAGAAATTTATAAAAATGTATGTCATAGCAATAATGTACATGCTCAAATCGCTCTAAATATTTATGACACGACGAGCTTTCGGACTCACGCTAAGCGATTAAATCGTATAGTGTTTCTTAGACATGTTGATCAGGCTATATTAATAATCAGCTGAGTTTTGGCATTGGCTGTACCCTGGCAACACGACACATTATTTGTATCGTACTAACTTGGTTGCGTCATGCGATTGCTATGTCACACTCTCGCTTAATCGAAATGCTTCCCGTTGAGTCGGACCACCATCATTGAGTTGCACATTTTTCATAGGCCCTGCAGGCAATGTCCCTCTGTTCAGACCACCGAGCCACAATTGTACTTTGTTGCGCACATTATGTGGACTTGTCGTGTACCCCATCTACCCATCCACAACTGTGTCTGTTACGCTTGTTACGAAGGTTTGCTGTGTTGTCGTAGCCCTGTTGGCCGCACACACGTTGACACCATATGCGCTGAAGCTTATACTCGTGTGGAATATGGTGTGTTGTTCAAGCCTCTGAAGTCACATCGTCGTGCAACCTTCATAAATAATTTTGTTTGGCTCTATATTTTATTTGACATGTGTTGTGTGGATTAATGTATTTATATATATCGCCGAGTGACCATAACAACCATGGCAAGGTCTACAGTGCTTTTAAAATCTAGGAATTAAATTCAGATACCTATGGAACACAGATAAGATGATTATATGCTCTCTCCTCATGCATAAAGTCTTACCTGGAATAACCTGAAGAAATATAGTATAATGCATGAACGCCTTTTTTGACATAAAAGACATAACAAATTGGGATTCTATTAGTAACCAAAAGACCTTACCAAATGATTTAAGGCTAGAAATCTCAGTCATACATTGCTCAACCAGATGTTGGCACGTTGCTCTCTTGTCGCTGAATGACACGAAGCAAACTCTAAGATAAAAGGACATGTAACCACTACCAACACGGAGTTGCGAGTATAGGTTATTCTGAAAAACTTTTCATTATGTTGGTGTGAAAAACCATTGTGTGTTCCCATCAAACCACTTTTCTCGTTCTATCTAGGACATATATGCTTGTGTTTCATATCTCTCTTAGAATTGTAAATATTCATAATCGCTGAATTGACTCGATATAGTCCCTTGACAAGTATAGTATACATTATAAGCCAATTGTAAAGCTCAGTCCTAGATGAACATATAACTTGGGTTTATGTAGCAGAACTACAGTGGATTCCACCTCTTAGCACACTTACTATAATCTACCTCCAATCTACCAGAAATAAGAAGAGAAGAAAAGTAGCCATGAAATCCCACATCACCACAAAGCTTCAAGTTAAATTATTGGACATTAATCTGTCCTTAGTCCTTGGTGTTGGAAGAGCCATAAGTATTTACCACTAGAGTGGTAATTTGCGACAGAAATATGAAGATCTTATGGAGACCTGATGACTTCTTCGTATGAGAGCAATACTATTTGTTGTTGAAGACGGGTCCCGGACGGATATCGATCTTGTTCCGCTCTTGCCAAGCAGTTATCACCATTTGCTTAGTCAAAAGCTTAGCAATTGGGTGATTTTCCCAGATAATATACGAATTCTTGGCCTTATCTGTTCTATTAAAAAGCTTCTCTTTTTGTTGAACAATGAAGAGATAAAAAAATGCTTCATAGAACAAATTGGTATATAATATGAGGAGAAACGTTTGCCCTATTGGCAGCTTAAATCACAAATAATTAACTATTGTTATAAGTTCTCTCTCAAAATTATTACACCTAAAAATGTTGCATATCAATACCCAATTTTAGAGCGGTATGAGTAATTGGGTAAACCATGGACAATAATAAAACGAGTTGTACTATACATCTCTGTATCTAAAAATATCTGCTTGGCAGCATTGGCCTAATGCGGTGCACTTTACTACCATTATATGCGTATACATTTTTTATATGTGCTTGAAAGCACAAAATGTCCTTGTGAGCACTGAACCCTAATGGTCATTTTACTTGTTGATCTGAAGTCAACTAATTGCTCCAAACGATAAATGGTGTGCATGAGCCCCTAAAGTTTTATGGCTAACATAGTGTTACGCATGTCTCGCTGGAATTTAAGACTTGAAAGGGAATTAGGCTTACACCGATTTTCTTAATTGATTTTGGTGGTTGAATTGCCCAACACAAATAATTGGACTAACTAGTTTGCCCTAGTGTATAAATTATACAAGTGTAAAAGGTTCACTCTTAGCCAATAAAATGACCAAGTATTGGGATCAACAAAGAGAGCAAGGGACAACCGAAGGCTCCTCTGGTCCGGGGCACCGGACTGTCCGGTGCACACCGGACAGTGTCCGGTGCACCACCAGACATGTCCGGTGCACCAGAGAACTCCAACTCAAACTCGCCACCTTCGGGAATTTCCAGAGGCACTCCGCTATAATTCACCGGACTGTCCGGTGTACACCGGACAGTGTCCGGTGCTCCAAGGAAGAGCGCCTCAGGAACTCGCCAGCCTCGGGAATTTGCTTCGCTATAATTCACCGGACTGTCTGGTGTACACCAGACTGTCCGGTGAACCAGCAGAGCAACGACTAGTTCGCGCCAACGGTCACCTGCAGCGGCATTAAATGCGCGCCAGAGCGCACAGAAGTCAGACACGCGCGCGCTGGCACACCGGACACTCTACAGTACATGTCCGGTGTGCCACCGGACATCCAGGCGGGCCCAGAAGACAGTGCTCCAACGGTCGAATCCCAACGGCTTTGGTGACGTGGCTGGCGCACCGGACTGTCCGGTGCACCATACGACAGTCAGCCCCACCAAACGGCTAGTTTGGTGGTTGGGGCTATAAATACCCCCAACCACCCACCATTCATGGCATCCAAGTTTTCCACTTCTCAACCACTTACAAGAGCTAGGCATTCAATTCTAGACACACCAAAGAGATCAAATCCTCTCCAATTCCACACAAGGCTTTAGTGATTAGCGAGAGAGATTTGCCGTGTTCTTTTGAGCTCTTGCGCTTGAATTGCTTCTTTTCTTTCTCACTTGTTCTTGTGATCAAAACTCCATTGTAATCAAGGCAAGAGGCACCAATTGTGTGGTGGCCCTTGCAGGGAAGTTTTGTTCCCGGTTTTGATTTGAGAAGAGAAGCTCACTCGGTCGGAGGGACCGTTTGAGAGAGGGAAAGGGTTGAAAGAGACCCGGTCTTTGTGACCACCTCAACGGGGAGTAGGTTTGCGAGAACCGAACCTCGGTAAAACAAATCCTTGTGTCACACTCCTTATTTGCTTGAGATTTGTTTTGCACCCTCTCTCGCGGACTCGTTTTTATTTCTAACGCTAACCCGACTTGTAGTTGTGTTTATATTTGTAAATTTCAGTTTCGCCCTATTCACCCCCCCTCTAGGCGACTATCAATTGGTATCGGAGCGCGGTACTTCATTAGAGCCTAACCGCTTGAAGTGATGTCGGGAGATCACGCCAAGAAGGAGATGGAGACCGGCGAAAAGCCCACTACAAGCCACGGGAAAACTTCATCGGAAGAGTCCCGCAACAAGAGGAAGGAGAAGAAAGACTCCTCCAAAGGGAAGGAGAAGAAATCTTCCTCACACAAAGAGAAGAAGGAAAAATCCTCTTCTCACAAGCCGCATCGGAGTGGGGACAAGAAAAAGAAGATGAGGAAAGTGGTCTACTACGAGACCGATTCGTCATCAACATCCACCTCCGGCTCCGACGCGGCGTCCGTCACTTCTAAGCGCCATGAGCGCAAAAAGTTTAGTAAGATCTCCCTACGCTATCCTCGCATTTCTAGACATACACCTTTACTTTTCGTCCCATTAGGCAAACCACCAACATTTGATGGTGAAGATTATGCTAGGTGGAGTGACTTAATGCGATTTCATCTAACCTCACTCCACAAAAGTATATGGGATGTCGTTGAGTTTGGTGTACAGGTACCATCCGTAGGGGATGAAGATTATGATGAGGACGAGGTTGCCCAAATCGAGCACTTCAACTCTCAAGCCACAACAATACTCCTCGCTTCTCTAAGTAGAGAGGAGTATAACAAAGTGCAAGGGTTGAAGAGCGCCAAGGAAGTTTGGGATGTGCTCAAAACCGCACACGAAGGAGATGAGCTCACAAAGATCACCAAGCGGGAGACGATCGAGGGGGAGCTCGGTCGCTTCCGGCTTCACAAAGGGGAGGAGCCACAAAACATGTACAACCGGCTCAAGACCTTGGTGAATCAAGTGCGCAACCTCGGGAGCAAGAAATGGGATGACCACGAAATGGTTAAGGTTATTTTAAGATCACTTATTTTTCTTAACCCCACTCAAGTTCAATTAATTCGTGGCAACCCTAGATACACACTAATGACTCCCGAGGAAGTAATCGGGAATTTTGTAAGTTTTGAGTGCATGATCGAAGGCTCGAAGAAGATCAATGAGCTTGACGATCCCTCCACGTCCGAAGCACAACCGGTCGCATTCAAGGCGACGGAAGAAAAGAAGGAGGAATCTACACCAAGTAGAACACCCATCGACGCCTCCAAGCTCAACAACGAGGAGATGGCGCTTGTCATCAAAAGCTTTCGCCAAATCCTCAAGCAAAGGAGGGGGAAGGATTACAAGCCCCACTCCAAAAAGGTTTGCTACAAGTGTGGTAAGCCCGGTCACTTCATTGCAAAATGTCCTATTTCTAGTGACAGTGACAGGGGCGACGACAAGAAGGGAAGAAGAAAGGAGAAGAAGAGGTACTACAAGAAGAAGGGCGGCGATGCCCATGTTTGTCGGGAATGGGACTCCGACGAAAGCTCTAGCGACTCCTCCGACGACGAGGACGCCGCCAACATCGCCGTCACCAAGGGACTTCTCTTTCCCAACGTCGGCCACAAGTGCCTCATGGCAAAGGACGGCAAAAAGAAGAAGGTTATCTAAATCCTCCACTAGATATGAGTCTTCTAGTGATGAAAATGCTAGTGATGAGGAAGATAACTTACGCACTCTTTTTGCCAACTTAAACATGCAACAAAAGGAGAAATTGAATGAATTAATTAGTGCCATCCATGAGAAGGATGATCTCTTGGACTCCCAAGAGGACTTCCTTATTAAAGAAAACAAGAAGCATGTTAAAGTTAAAAATGCTTATGCTCTAGAAGTTGAGAAGTGTGAAAAATTGTCTAGTGAGCTAAGCACATGCCATGAGACCATTGACAACCTTAGAAATGAAAATGCTAGCTTAAATGCTAAGGTTGATTCTCATGTTTGTGATGTTTTAATTCCCAATCCTAGAAATAATAATGATGATTTACTTGCTAGGATTGAAGAATTAAACATTTCTCTTGCTAGCCTTAGGAGTGAAAATGAGAAATTAATTGCTAAGGCTAAAGATTTTGATGTTTGCAATGTTACAATTTCAGATCTTAGAGATAAGAATGATATATTGCGTGCTAAGATTGTTGAACTTAATTCTTGCAAACCCTCTACATCTACGTAGAACATACCACTATTTGTACTAGATGTAGAGATGTTAACATTGATGCTATACATGATCACATGACTTTAATTAAACAACAAAATGATCATATAGCAAAATTAGATGCTAAAATTGCCGAGCATAACTTAGAAGATGAAAAATTTAAATTTGCTAGAAGTATGCTCTATAATGGGAGACGCCCTGGCATTAAGGATGGCATTGGCTTCCAACAGGGAGGCAATGTCAAACTTAGTGCCCCTCCTAAGAAATTGTCAAACTTTGTTAAGGGCAAGGCTCCCATGCCTCAGGACAACGAGGGTTACATTTTATACCCTGCCGGTTATCCCGAGGACAAAATTAGGAGAATTCATTCTAGGAAGTCTCACTCTGGCCCTAACCATGCTTTTATGTATAAGGGTGAGACATCTAGCTCTAGGCAACCAAACCGTGCTAAGTTGCCTAAGAAGAAAACTCATAGTGCATCAAATGAACATAGTCTTTCATTTAAAACCTTTGATGCATCTTATGTTTTGACTAACAAATCCGGCAAGGTAGTTGCCAAATATGTTGGGGGCAAGCACAAGGGGTCAAAGACTTGTGTTTGGGTACCCAAAGTTCTTGTGTCTAATGCCAAAGGACCCAAAACCATTTGGGTACCTAAAGTCAAGAACTAAACTTGTTTTGTAGGTTTATGCATCCGGAGGTTCAAGTTGGATCATCGACAGTGGGTGCATAAACCACATGACAGGGGAGAAGAAGATGTTCTCCTCCTATGAGAAAAACCAGGATCCCCAAAGAGCTATCACATTCGGGGATGGAAATCAAGGTTTGGTCAAAGGATTGGGTAAAATTGCTATATCTCCTGACCATTCTATTTCCAATGTTTTTCTTGTAGATTCATTAGATTACAATTTGCTTTCTGTATCTCAATTATGCAAAATGGGCTACAACTGTCTTTTTACTGATACAGGTGTCACTGTCTTTAGAAGAAGTGATGATTCAATAGCATTTAAGGGAGTGTTAGAGGGTCAGCTATACTTGGTAGATTTTGATAGAGCTGAACTCGACACTTGCTTAATTGCTAAGACTAACATGGGTTGGCTCTAGCACCGCCGACTTGCCCATGTTGGGATGAAGAATCTTCATAAGCTTCTAAAGGGAGAGCACATTTTAGGACTAACAAATGTTCATTTTGAGAAAGACAGGATTTGTAGCGCATGCCAAGAAGGAAAGCAAGTTGGTGCCCATCATCCACACAAGAACATCATGACGACCGACAGGCCGCTCGAGCTACTCCACATGGATCTATTCGGCCCGATTGCTTACATAAGCATCGGCGGGAGTAAGTATTGTCTTGTAATAGTGGATGATTATTCTCGCTTCACTTGCGTATTCTTTTTGCAGGAAAAATCTCAAACCCAAGAGACCTTAAAGGGATTCGATGAGTTCGGCTTAAGGATCAAGAAAATTAGAAGCGACAACGGGACAGAGTTCAAGAACTCACAAATTGAAGGCTTCCTTGAGGAGGAGGGCATCAAGCATGAGTTCTCTTCTCCCTACACCCTGCAACAAAATGGTGTAGTGGAGAGGAAGAATAGAACTCTATTGGACATGGCAAGAACCATGCTTGATGAGTACAAGACTTCGGATCGGTTTTGGGCCGAGGAGGTCAACACCGCTTGCTACGCCATCAACCGGTTATATCTACACCGAATCCTCAAGAAGACATCCTATGAACTCCTAACCGGTAAAAAACCCAACATTTCATATTTTAGAGTTTTTGGTAGCAAATGCTTTATTCTTGTTAAAAGAGGTAGTGAAAGTTCCCTTTGACCCGGGAACAGGATCTGGATGTCGCCTAGAGGGGAGGGGGGTGAATAGGCGAATAAAACTTATTACTTTAAAACTTAAATTCTTACTCTACTCGAAGACTTAGTACGCAGTGGAATGAGAAGACTCTTCGAGTAGGTCGCAGCGGAATGGAAGATCCTGTCTCAAAAATGTCCTGCACTTCAAATCAAGCTTATACCACAGATAAGTATTGAAGTGCAGATATAAAGGTGAGTAAAACAGAGAGTCAGGATACAATACAGAATAGAGCACACAGACGCAAGGATTTATCCCGAGGTTCGGCCAAGCCTGAAATGCTTGCCTAGTCCTCGTTGGAGTTAGCCACACCTGGGCTTGGAGTCTATTTCAACTCCTTCCTCCGTTTGCTCAGATCTGTCAGTATGACAGATAGAGCCTTTCACTATTGAGTGGGGTTACAACAGAACCGTGGCTGCTTACAAACTTCTTGGCAGCACCCCGGCAGAGTAACGATACGCTCAAGACCTTGCTCTAGCTCTTAGCAGCACTACTCCTCTCTCTAAAGGCTTATAGCTGTGCCTTCTACACAAACTATAGAGTTACACACAAGAGGGAGAGCGAGAATTGATTCCAGTGAAGTATACACTTGTTGGCTGCACCTGTACATTGCTTGAGGCGCCTAGGGGTCCCTTTTATAGGCACAAGGGGCCTAGGAGCCGTTGGAAGCAATCCAGGAAGGCAAATCTTGCCTTCTGTCGGGTGGCGCACCGGACAGTCCGGTGCACACCGGACACTGTCCGGTTCCCGATTTCTTTCCTTCTATGGCGAAGCCGACCGTTGGCAGTCTTGGAGCCGTTGGCGCACCGGACATGTCCGGTGCACACCGGACAGTCCGGTGCCTCCATCTAGCCGTTGGCCCGGCCACGTGTCCCGCGCAGATCGCGCGGCCGACCGTTGGCCCGGCCGACCGTTGGCTCACCGGACAGTCCGGTGCACACCGGACAGTCCGGTGAATTTTAGCCGTACGCCGTCGGCGAATTCCCGAGAGCGGCTACTTCACGCCGAGCCAGCCTGGCGCACCGGACACTGTCCGGTGCACCACCGGACAGTCCGGTGTGCCAGACTGAGCTGAGTCTTGGCTGCACTCAGCCAAGTCTTTTTCTCCTCTTTTCTTTTCTTCTTCTTTCTTTACTCTTGATCATTAAATCTATAGCATTTCACATGCTTGAGCTTTGATGTTGGACTCATAAATCATCAAGTCGGCTTGACTTGATCTAGATTGACATTACTTGGCTCCAACATCCTGCAAAGGTCACATAGAACATCTCCAAACATAGGAACAACCCAAACTAAAGATTAAGGTGAACTTAGCTCTTTTGGGCTGCTTCCAGTTCTGGTTTTGACACTTGTTCTCCTTCTAGTGACCTTGATCTCCTTCTTAGAGCTTGATCTTGAGCCTTATGACTTACACCACATAACTGTAGTTGTTTCCTCATTGGCTGTAAGTCACGTTCTTATGTAGTGATCCTTGATGTGCCATAGCTGTTCTCAACTCGATCACCCTTGACTTTGCAAGCCTCCTTCTTCACCCTTGGCTTTGGGTTCCTCAGCCTCCTTGACTTTCTCCCGTGCACTTGGTACCTCGAAGCTCTTCTTGCCTCCATCCTTGGCTTGATCAGTTGTCTCCGAGCTACGCACCCGAGTCTCACTTTATGCAATGTCCATCTTACTTGTGATGTCCATTATGTATCCATAATCTAGTTCTTGGACCATCACATTTGTTCACTTGTGTTGAACCTTGTAGACTTTATCTTAAGCACCTGTTCAACACTTAGTACACTTGTTAGTCCTTTAATTGAGTTGTCATCCAAACACCAAAACTCACAAGAGAGCTTTCAGGTAGAAAATCTAAATTTGCTCCTAAGACTGTAGAAGGCTTTTTACTAGGATATGATTCAAACACAAGGGCATATAGAGTCTTTAACAAGTCCTCTGGACAAGTTGAAGTTTCTTGTGACGTTGTGTTTGATGAGACTAACGGCTCTCAAGTAGAGCAAGTTGATCTTGATGAGATAGGTGATGAAGAGGCTCCGTGCATCACGCTAAGGAACATGTCCATTGGGGATGTGTGTCCTAAGGAATCCGAAGAGCCTCCAAATGCACAAGATCAACCATCCTCCTCCACGCAAGCATCTCCACCAACTCAAAATGAGGTTGAAGCTCAAGTTGATGAAGTAGAAGATCAAGCAAATGAGCCATCTCAAGATGACGACAATGATCAAGGGGGAGATGCAAATGATCAAGACAAGGAGGATGAAGAGCAAAGGCCGCCACACCCAAGAGTCCACCAAGCAATCCAACGAGATCACCCCGTCGACACCATCCTCGGCGACATTCATAAGGGGGTAACCACTAGATCTCGGGTTGCACATTTTTGTGAGCATTACTCTTTTGTTTCCTCTATTGAGCCACACAGGGTAGAGGAAGCACTCCAAGATTCGGATTGGATGGTGGCGATGCAAGAGGAGCTCAACAACTTCACTAGGAATGAGGTATGGCATTTGGTTCCACGTCCTAACCAAAATGTTGTAGGAACCAAATGGGTCTTCCGCAACAAGCAAGACGAGCATGGTGTGGTGACAAGGAACAAAGCTCGACTTGTGGCCAAGGGATACTCCCAAGTCGAAGGTTTGGATTTCGGTGAAACCTATGCACCCGTAGCTAGGCTTGAGTCAATTCGAATATTATTAGCCTATGCTACTTACCATGGCTTTAAGCTTTACCAAATGGACGTGAAAAGTGCCTTCCTCAATGGACCAATCAAGGAAGAGGTCTATGTTGAGCAACCTCCCGGCTTTGAAGATAGTAAGTACCCTAACCATGTCTATAAACTCTCTAAGGCGCTTTATGGGCTCAAGCAAGCCCCAAGAGCATGGTATGAATGCCTTAGGGATTTCCTTATCACTAATGGATTCAAAGTCGGAAAGGCCGATCCTACACTCTTTACTAAAACTCTTGAAAATGACTTGTTCGTATGCCAAATTTATGTTGATGATGTTATATTTGGGTCTACTAACGAGTCTACATGTGAAGAATTTAGTAGGATCATGACACAAAAGTTCGAGATGTCTATGATGGGGGAGTTGAAGTATTTCCTAGGATTTCAAGTGAAGCAACTCCAAGAGGGGACCTTCATTAGCCAAACGAAGTACACTCAAGACATTCTAAACAAGTTTGGGATGAAGGATGCCAAGCCCATCAAGACACCCATGGGAACCAATGGGCATCTCGACCTCGACACGGGAGGTAAATCCGTCGATCAAAAGGTATACCGGTCGATGATAGGTTCACTACTCTATTTATGTGCATCTCGACCGGACATTATGCTTTCCGTATGCATGTGTGCAAGATTCCAAGCCGACCCTAAGGAAGCTCACCTTACGGCCGTAAAACGAATCTTGAGATATTTGGCTTACACTCCTAAGTTTGGGCTTTGGTATCCTAGGGGATCCACATTTGATTTGATTGGTTATTCGGATGCCGATTGGGCGGGGTGTAAAATCAATAGAAAGAGCACATCGGGGACTTGCCAGTTCTTGGGAAGATCCTTGGTGTCTTGGGCTTCAAAGAAGCAAAATTCGGTCGCTCTTTCAACTGCCGAAGCCGAGTATATTGCCGCAGGCCATTGTTGCGCGCAATTACTTTGGATGAGGCAAACCCTGCGGGACTACGGTTACAAATTAACCAAAGTCCCCTTGCTATGTGATAATGAGAGTGCAATCAAGATGGCGGATAATCCCGTCGAGCATAGCCGCACTAAACACATAGCCATTCGGTATCACTTTTTAAGGGATCACCAACAAAAAGGAGATATCGAGATTTCATACATTAATACTAAAGATCAATTAGCCGATATCTTTACCAAGCCTCTTGATGAACAAACTTTTAACAAACTTAGGCATGAGCTCAATATTCTTGATTCGCGCAATTTCTTTTGCTAATTTGCACACATAGCTCATTTATATACCTTTGATCATATCTCTTTCATATGCTATGACTAATGTGTTTTCAAGTCTATTTCAAAACAAGTCATAGGAGTATTGAAAGGGAATTAGAGTCTTCGGCGAAGACAAAGGCTTCCACTCCGTAACTCATCCTTCGCCGTCACTCCAAGCAACTCTCCATTTTTGGGGAGAAAGCATGAGCACCAAGCAAAAGGACTTCGTCTTTGGTATAATCTTCACTCATTTGTTTTTTTTACCAAAGAGGGAGAGAGTAATTCAAGGGCTCTAATGATTCCGTTTTTGGCGATTCATGCCAAAGGGGGAGAAAGTATGAGCCCAAAGCAAAAGGACCGCACCACCACCTAACTTTAAAATTGGAGATTTTCAATTGGTAAAATTTCAAATTGGTATCTTATTGTGTTCAAAAGGGGGAGAAAGTAGTATTTCAAAAATGATATATCAAAACCCTCTTGAACACTAAGAGGAGGATCTCATTTAGGGGGAGTTTTGTTTAGTCAAAGGAAAAGCATTTGAAACAAGGGGAGAAAATTTCAAATCTTGAAAATGCTTCGTAAAATCTTATTCATTTAACTTTGACTATTTGCAAAAGAACTTTGAAAAGGATTTACAAAAGAATTTGCAAAAACAAAACATGTGGTGCAAGCGTGGTCCAAAATGTTAAAAATGAAGAAACAATCCATGCATATCTTGTAAGTATTTATATTGGCTCAATTCCAAGCAACCCTTGCACTTACATTATGCAAACTAGTTCAATTATGCATTTCTATACTTGCTTTGGTTTGTGTTGGCATCAATCACCAAAAAGGGGGAGATTGAAAGGGAATTAGGCTTACACCGATTTTCCTAATTGATTTTGGTGGTTGAATTGCCCAACACAAATAATTGGACTAACTAGTTTGCCCTAGTGTATAAATTATACAGGTGTAAAAGGTTCACTCTTAGCCAATAAAATGACCAAGTATTGGGTTCAACAAAGAGAGCAAGGGACAACCGAAGGCTCCTCTGGTCTGGGGCACCGGACTGTCCGGTGCACACCGGACAGTGTCCGGTGCACCACCAGACATGTCCGGTGCACCAGAGAACTCCAACTCAAACTCGCCACCTTCGGGAATTTCCAGAGGCACTCCGCTATAATTCACCGGACTGTCCGGTGTACACCGGACAGTGTCCGGTGCTCCAAGGAAGAGCGCCTCAGGAACTCGCCAGCCTCGGGAATTTGCTCCGCTATAATTCACCGGACTGTCCGGTGTACACCGGACTGTCCGGTGAACCAGCAGAGCAACGACTAGTTCGCGCCAACAGTCACCTGCAGCGGCATTAAATGCGCGCCAGAGCGCGCAGAAGTCAGACACGCGCGCGCTGGCACACCGGACACTCTACAGTACATGTTCGGTGTGCCACCGGACATCCAGGCGGGCCCAGAAGACAGTGCTCCAACGGTCGAATCCCAACGGCTTTGGTGACGTGGCTGGCGCACCGGATATGTCCGGTGTACACCGGACTGTCCGGTGCACCATACGACAGTCAGCCCCACCAAACGGCTAGTTTGGTGGTTGGGGCTATAAATACCCCCAACCACCCACCATTCATGGCATCCAAGTTTTCCACTTCTCAACCACTTACAAGAGCTAGGCATTCAATTCTAGACACACCAAAGAGATCAAATCCTCTCCAATTCCACACAAGGCTTTAGTGATTAGCGAGAGAGATTTGCCGTGTTCTTTTGAGCTCTTGCGCTTGAATTGCTTCTTTTCTTTCTCACTTGTTCTTGTGATCAAAACTCCATTGTAATCAAGACAACAGGCACCAATTGTGTGGTGGCCCTTGCAGGGAAGTTTTGTTTCCGGTTTTGATTTGAGAAGAGAAGCTCACTCGGTCGGAGGGACCATTTGAGAGAGGGAAAGGGTTGAAAGAGACCCGGTCTTTGTGACCACCTCAACGGGGAGTAGGTTTGCGAGAACCGAACCTCGGTAAAACAAATCCTTGTGTCACACTCCTTATTTGCTTGAGATTTGTTTTGCACCCTCTCTCGCGGACTCGTTTTTATTTCTAACGCTAACCCGGCTTGTAGTTGTGTTTATATTTGTAAATTTCAGTTTCGCCCTATTCACCCCCCTCTAGGCGACTATCAAGACTAACCCTTCACGTTGAAGAGAAAATGTGCATTATTCATGCTCCTACATTAATCTAAATCTAAAGCTCACTATATCTAACCCATATATGTAATGTGCGTAAGATTTTCCAAACATATCACCACAATAGAATACATTGGCCACAATTGGATTATTGTGGTTAGGGATTTTATTTGTATGCTTTTGGAACATCTCAGCATTAGGGGGAGATAAAAGCCTATCGAGTGTAATGACTCAATATTCTATAAAACGCACAAAATCCAAACTGAATCTGTCGTTCAGTGTGTGCTCATGTGTATATGGAGTTTGCCACAAATTGTTGAGGAATAACCATATATGTTTGAATGCTTCTACCTAATGTAGATGTGGATATAGCCGGGATTAATATATATATCCAAATTTGATTTATTAGCATTTAATCTATTCTACGGGGACACCTGTGAATATGATCAATTGGCCTTAGTCAAAGCATATGCTCTGATTACATATTCATGTGGTATGTGATAACTCTCCTCTGATTAGTTCACCTTGCTGATGATTTGCCTCATAAAGAGGTTTATCCTGGTGATGAAATTCCTAGCAATGCGTGCAATATCATTATGGTAGGAATACAGAACAATGAATCTTTCATTTTGGGAAATGACGAAGATCATGTTAAATGTGGGAGACAAATGTGTAGTCACCTATCTTGTCCCTCTAAATTGCATCTGAACCCAATACAAGGTCCTAGGCATGAATGCTTGAAACTCTCTTATCAGGTCATTGATAAATGTAATCGAGGCTGAACCAATAATCGCAAAGTGAAAGTCACTAGCTTGAATTTTCGACTTTTATGGGCATTATTGAAATAATTGGTGGTGAATGTGATGGTTCAAATGGTCTTGTGAGAGACCCATCCCCATATATGTGTTAAATAAACACTATTTCGCTATTTAATATATCTAACAAATGGCATGAATTAAAATATACAAATAAAGGGATTCTTAAGATCCACCATGAGATCCTATAAGGACTCATATTCTTGAATTATAAATATGTAACATATAAATTTCATACTAGATAATATATTCCTGATGAGTGATCACTATCCTTTGTAGAGAAAATATCTCCTAGTTGAGATTATAATTCTCTGATGGAACCTCTTTAGAAGAAGTAAAGTCTCAGTTGAACACCAAATTTGTTAATCCCGATAAAGGGATAAAGACTCATACAAACCCGAAAAAGAATAATATGAGGTACCGGTTGACTTGAAGTTCACTGAATAAGCACATGTGCATTATACGAGGCAACAAAGGCATCATGCAATATGTGTCACCATGCGCTCTTTATCCACATTTTCCACTAGGTTTTTGAGAGTTTTAACGAGGCATGTGTTGGTCACGGTATTTATCCAAGGGAGAGTGTTAAGAAACCCTAACAAAGAGTTATATGGGTAAATACTGGTTTTACCCCTGAGGGGTCCTGTATCTTTATATAAGGAACATGTACACCCCCCTCATAATACAAAGAAGAGAAAGAGGCAAGAGACCCAACCCTATATCATGTGTCTTGTGTTCCTCTCTCTGTGTGTGGGTTGCTGGGAAACGAATGAGCTTCTACGACTTGTCGCGGCCTCTACTGCTGACCGGAGGGGGGGGGGGGAGAGTAGGGGTGGGCATTCGGGTTACCCGAAAATTTCGGGTCGGGTAATCCGGGTTTTGAGAATCGATACCCGAAATTACAACGGGTTTTGCAATACCCGAAAATTCGGGTACCCGAAATTTCGGGTTCGGATTCGGGTATTCCTGAACTACCCGAACTATTGTGTCGGCTTCCTAAAAACACATACACCCTATTAAATTAGTATAAAAATATAGTTTGAATAATGATATACATGGACATATAAAACACAAGCAATCTACAATAACAAGTTATGCACACATACACATATCTATAAATGTACAAATTAATAATTAAGCATTACATGAGTACATGACACATGAAAGTTCGGGTAATTCAGGTATTTCGGGTACCCGATTGTGATACCCGAATTACCTTAACTAAATTCGGGTTTTGCAAGTTGACACCCGAAATTCCCGAACAAAATTGGTCTTTCGGGTATTTCGGGTTACGGGTTTTTTGCCTAGCCCTAGGAGAGAGTGGTCCGTGGTAACGTGGTTGTCAATAGTGACATCTATGGCTTTATATCTGCTGCAAAACTTTATTATCTAAAAGATGGTAATAAAGTGGTACGTACGTGCGTAGATACAATACCGTATCTATGCTGATTAATATAAAGTTGTTAAAAAAATAAAGAGCATGTTGAATTGCAGTTTGTATACTATGTAATGTAATGCTCGTACTAGCCGTCATTATTTATCACTCGAATAAGCTAGCTGACCACACGCGCGTCATGCACGTAACATGGACTGGATGGAAGAAGCACGTGCACGCGAGAATTAGCTGCTCATGAGTGCCTCCCTTTCGGAACGATCGAATTGTGAGGAAATTGGCGCACGCAGCCGCCGCCGGGCTCCGCACAACCACCACCATCATCATGGCATCGGCAAAGGATATCGCCCAGATCTGCCCGCCTGCCGACGCCGACCCGGTGCCGCGCACCCCTCACCACCCCGCATGCGCAAATAGCCCTCCCTAGTACGCGACGCGACCCGTCCGCATCCGCAGTCCCGCCCCATCCTGCTATTCACACCGACCGCGCACGCGCGTTCGGCTCTCGACCCCGGGCTGGCCCGCGCGTCGGCGACACGCGGAGAGCGATCCCCTCGGGCCTCGGCTCCTCTCCCTTGCGCGCGAGCCGGTTTCCGAGCTCGGCGTTGCGTGGGCCGACAGACAATCGCATACGTGAGGGCGGGTAGGAAAGGGCCCACGGCCGCGCCGTAAATGTTTGACCGTGCGCGGGGCCTCTGAGGCTGACAGCTCGGGACCGGGTCGTCCTGACGCATGCAGTGCAGGGCACGTACGTGACGGGACGGGCGGACGGCCCCTACGCCTATCGTCAATAATAGGTTACCTATCATATCTAGGGATGGCAATGGGTCGGATTCGGATCGGATATTGAAAATATCCGCCCGCAGTCATATCCACGGTCATAGATAATATTCACCCGCGATTATATCCACGGGTAGAAATTCATATCCATATCCATGCCCATCGGATTTCGGATATCCATCGGATATGATAAAACCATTTTCAACAATTGAATAACATAATTAATCAAAATACTTCCCAATTCGACATCGTACACAACTTAAAATTGAATAAAAATTTAAATATACATGTCCTTCAACAAGCAACATTCTCAACATGACAAAAATACATGTCTACATGTCTCAACATGAAAACATATACATGTCTGCTTTTGGCCTTAAGTCTTTTGATTCTGATCCGATCCGAGTGTAGTGTTGTGTTGAGCACTTGAGCTAGTCAATGATAGTAGAATCATGTTCATCCTAGCAAACAACAAAATAGATAAATGGTTAAATCAATGATCAGATTCGATAACCAAAATATAAGAACATACTAAAGAGTTGAATCATGTTACCATTTCTTCCTCTTCATCCTCCAAACAAGTCATTAGTGCATTTATAAAACAGGATTGGTCGCCTAACATATCAGCTCGGGCCCAAGCTTGCATACACATCAACCCTTCTACTGTTTTTGGAGCAAGTCTACTACGATGTGGGCTAATTACTCTCCCCCAGTACTAAAGACAGACTCAGATGCCACTGTTGTAACAGGAATTGCCATTACATCTCGAGCAATTTTTCTCAAAGTTGGATACTTGATCCCTGCATATTGCCACCAATTGATAATGTCAAGCTCTTGAGTTCTTGGCAGTGTTGGCTCCTCCAAGTACAAATCCAACTCAGTACGTACAAAGGTTGAATGCTCTTCTGGTTCCTTAGACAAGAATTTGTCAAATATGCCAAACATAAGGTCATCACCTTCATTGAGGACAACATTTCTATTTGATGTCCCTACACCATCAGTTGTTGCCATGCCCTCCATTGATACTTGATATTCCAATACCAACTCATACAACAAAGAGCGAACTCTACACACTTCATTGTTGGTTCTTTGATTGTCTTCCCCATAAATGGTGCTATAGAAAGCTTTCACAAACTTCAATTTGTATCTAGGATCTAAAACAGTAGCTACCTCCATAAGCCCATGAACATCTGTCCAATACTTTTTAAATTTTTCTTTCATCAATGCTGACATCTCTTCTACCTTAGGGATTGCACTAGTCCTCCATTTCTCAATAGCCAAATAAATACCACATATCTTAGGGAAAAAAAGGTTGGCTGTGACATAATTTGTTCCTGACAATAGCTCAGTTGCATCAAAAAACATCTTTAGTCTACTACAAAGCTCCCTAGCAAATTCCCAATCCTCTGTTGTTGGCTTAAATGAAGTACAAAGTCTTTCTTTACTTGCAAGGCGGTCAAATACTATTTGATACTCTAGTGCAGTGCTAAGCATAATATAAGTTGAATTCCATCTTGTCTTACAATCTAGAGCTATCCTTTTATCATATTTAACATTCATTTGAGCAGCTGTGCTTCAAAACGCTCATGTCTTTTTGGCGTGGCACACCAAAATGCAACACTATCACGTACCCTTTCAATGCCTTTATCCATAACAGTCATTCCATCTTTCACAATAAGATTAATGATGTGTGCTGCACAACGCATGTGTAACAATTTACCATCTAGCATGAGGGAGACGAGGGGCAACTTATCTTGCATAGAACTCATCAAACTATCATTGGTGGTGCAATTATAAAGAGTCACAGTCAACACCTTCTTTTCTATTTTCCAATCTTGTAGTACCTCATAAAGGACATCACTTATAACTTCACCAGTGTGTGGGGCGGGCACATATATGAACCTACAATAACCCAACATATCAATTTTAGCAACACCATCACAACAAGATTATAAGACTATAGTAGAGAACATGAAACGAAACAAAATATTACCTCAAAAGAAAAGATTTCAGCTTCCAATCATCATTGATAAAATGTACTGTAACCGACATGTATCCTTTCTTTTGGTGGTTTGCTGTCCACATATCAGTAGTTACAGCAATTCGAGATTGGCACTGTTGGAAGGAATTCACTAAAGAAAGTCTTTGCACCTCATACATATCCAATATGTCTTTTTTAATAGTGTTTCTGGACACTACTTTGAAAAGGGGTTGTAGTGCTGCACAAAATCTTCTGAACCCAACATGATCAACCATAGAAAGTGGGTACTCATGCACACAGATCATTAGCGCAAGTTCTTTTCTAGCAACCACTTGATCAAAAACATACTTCTCAACTACAGCTCCTCCCTTCTCATTTTTGCCCAACTTCAATATTGATTGCTTTAGGCCCTTTTGACACTGCTTAGATTGACAAGTTTTAAGATGACTACGCAAGTGAGTTGTGCCAGATTTACTATCTCCAACAAAATGCTTTTTACACCAATTGCATTCAGCTTTTAATTTGCCTCCTACTGTCACTTGTTCAAACTCTAGCCATACATCAGATTTGAGCTTTCTTTTGCTTCCAACAGTTACATTACCATCTTCCCCAGCTACAACCACATTATCTGTACCTCCATCTATAGGTGTTGGAGTACCAGCAGCAGCAGCACTTGAGGACGGTGTCGGAGTATCAGTCGCAACACCTGCACTTGTTGGAGTAGTAGCACTAGCTCTGTTTGAGATCTGCGAGCCAGAGTCAATTCTAGACGTCATCCTGCTAATACATTATACATCACATGTCAAAACTGAACCAAACTGGAAACATCATACGCAGGGAACCAAACTGAACCTGAAGGAACCAAACTGGAACATCATCCGTGTATTAATATATATAACTGAACCTGAACGACGAACCTGAAGGCGCTCAGCGCAGCTGTGCAAGGGCAGGGCGAAGCTTAGTCGCTCACAGCAGGGCGGAGGCGCGGAGCTCAGAGCTGCGTCTAGCCGTCTACGCAGGGCGGAGGCGCGGCTGCTCCTGGATTAGAACGCCCTGCTCGGCTATCCTGGCTTGCCGCTTGCCTGGGTGACGGGCTGACGACGCGTAGGGGATCCGGCCTCTGGAGCGTAGGGGATCCGGCCTCCGGCGGACGCAGAAAAGATAACTGCCCTGCCCCTGCCTGGTTGACGGCGCGTTCGCGCGTAGGGGATCTGGCTTCCGGCGGCGCCGCAGCGGACGCAGGAAAGAAGCACGCGTGAGGCGTCTGGCTGCTGGCTGCAGGATGCGGATGCCTGGGATTCAACCAATTGGGTCCGTGGACTCGTACACCAATGCAATGGCCTCACACATTATCAGATAAGCCACGATTAGTACTTAGGGATTAGGGTGGGCTGGACGCTGGTGGCTCGGTGCTTTGGTGGGCTGAATATTATTTTGGTGGGCTGGCGTCTGGGCTCAATAATGGACTAATGGTTAATTTCGGATATCCAACGGATTATCCGCGGGTGAGATTTAATATCCAAATCCATGCCCATTTTATCTCGGATCGGATACGGATCTAACCCGCGGGTCAAAAATCATATCCATATCCTAATCCGGCGGGTCAGATATCCGCCGGATATCCAAATCCACGGATGAAATTGCCATCCCTAATCATATCAGGTGGTTAGAGCATCTCAAGAGTTCTCTTAGAAATTACTCCCAAAGATTTGTTTTCGGGAGCAACCAATGAGAGGTCGTTTTCCTTGTTTTCTTTAACATTTACGTCAATCCACTCCAACTCACATGAAATATTAATAACCAGACAAGCAAAGCTAGCAGCAACAGCTCAACATAATCTAGGGACTAATTACTAATCTTCAGACCCAACCAATAAGGTAAAGCAGCAGCAGCAGCAGCAGATAGACCCAACCACAAACCATCTTTCGCAATCCGCTGCTCAACGGTAGGACTTCTGGAACCTGGCTCACTTGCAACGTAACATTCATATACCAAACTGAAGGTACACTCGGCAGCTTGCAAACAAGGGCATCTGCAGTAGTATTGTTTTGAAAGCGGAGGAGATGCGTGGAGAAAGTCCGGGGAAGCGCCGGCAAGGAGAAAAAGGTGGATGGGCCGACGAGAGACGTTTTGGCCGAACCAAAACTTTCCCTGTTTTTATAGCTACATAATGGAAATTTTCTGAGATTATAAAAAGGTTGGGAAAGGTTTAGAAGATCTGTTGAGGGCTTGATTTTTTCTATTTCTCTTTAACTTTAAGTTAGAGGACATTTTAAAAGAGCTCTTGGAGACGCTCTTAACGTTTGCCAAGTTTCGCACATAGATGGTTGTAAACTATATCATTACGGCATAGCTAAATTGACCAAAATATGGATGCTACCCCTATTATAATTTGTTTTTTATAAGCAATTTCTTTACTAGTTTGCCATGTCCCTATAATATGATCAATACTATTGTGACTATATCTATATTTAGAGCAATAAAAATAACTCTCCAAACCGCTTTAACCAAATAAGAATCGAAAAAGAGGTGTTGAATTGTTTCATTCTGGTTGCAAAAACTGTGCTTAAGGCTTCCTTTCTACCTTCTCTTTTTCAAATTGTCTGTTGTAAGAGTCACTCCTCTTCCTCCGTACCAAAGGAAGATTTTGATTTTAAGGGGAAGTCTTAGTTTCCATAGCCATCGCGATTGATTTGAGTTCGGGGCAGTCATTAGGACATTATACATAGACCGAACCGAGAAATGTCTGGATGCATTTGCCTTCCACATAAATAAATCTCTTTCTGTGTTGATATTGATATTATCAACCAAATTAAACAAGTGTTTCCATTATGTTAATTTGACCCCAACAATCGATCTGCAAAAAGCTAGGTGTTGTGTCACATGTGGTAGAATGTCTGTGACTAAGACGTTCTTCCAGCGCACAATATTATATAAGTTTGGAAATTGATCACTAAGTGGTAATCCATTAATCTAATTATCTTCCCAGAACCTGACTTCTTGGCCATCACCAACTTGGAACTGTCCCCCCATTAGGAATTCTTCATTTACTTTCATTAATCCAGCCTAGAAATGTCAATCTCCATGTGTCCTTGACACTCGGGTCAGTGACTTATTTCCTAAATATTTTTTCCTAAGGATTTGCTGCCAAATGCCATCCTCATTAAGAAGTTTGTAAAGCCACTTGCTTAGCAAGCACAAATTCTTAGTCGCTAGGTTGACTACCCCTAGGCCCTAGCCCACCTTGGTCTTTTGGCTGGCAAATTATGTTCCATTTGGTAAGTTGATATTTCTGTATGTGATTTCCGCCCTACCAGAAGAAGTTGGAACGAATGACATCTAGTTTTTGAAACACCCCACCTGGAATCTCAAAGAAGGACATCATGAAAATAGGTAAACTGCTTAGTACTAAATTAATCAGTACTAGGCGCCCTCCTGAAGACAAATATTTTCTATGATTGAAAAACGCACGCGCACACACAATCATACCCACCCACCACTCACACTCAAGTCGCTAATCCAACATATGCTAGCTGGTTGATCAAGATCAATAATTATGGAGTGGTCTTTTTTGCCCATATGCATGACTGAGGAAGCTTTCAAGACATCATTATTGCCATATCTTTCAAGAAGGCCTAGGACACGCCCTAGAACAAATTCACCTCATCCATGAAAACGTGCACGATACAAATCCGTGTGGAGCTTGCTGCATCAAAGAAACTTGATTTGTCTGCCATGAACTTCTTCTGCTGGATCATGGGGCTCGCCAGTCGCCACCAAGCTCAATGCTACTAATGCACCTCTACATGATGAGGAAGTCCTCACTTATCTGCTGGCCGGCTCCCAACGGACTATGACCCATTCATCACCTCCATGATGACTAAGGATGAGCCCCTCTCCATCGATAACATGTTCGTCCACTTGGTTGCGTTTAAGGCTCGCTAACTCCAACATATGGCCGAAATGCACATGCAACACAGTGCCTCTGCCAACTACGTGGATCGTGGTAGCCCCTCTCGTGGTAGTGGCCATGGTGGTCATGGTCGCGACAGCGGCGGTGCTCCCTCCCATGGCGATCGTCGTGGCAACGACCCTCGTCCTCGATGGTTGATTCGCGGCAAACTCGGCCACACCGCCATTAGCCCATCAAGCACGGGTACAAGATGGGTGATTCATACCTGAATGAACCTTCTGTGGCCTTGACATCTATGCACTCCAACAAAGTCGACCCCAACTGGTACAACGATATCGGTGTCACGGATCACATCACGAGCGACCTTGATTGCCTAGCTGTGTGGGATCATTATCATGGCGGTGATATGGTGCACGTGGAAAACAGGGTAGGTTTGCAAACTAAACACATTGATTCCTGTTCAAATCAATACTAATACTTGTCCTCTTGTTCTCCATGGTCTTTATGTTATCGAAATTTCTAACCACCTTTTTCTAGTTTATAAATTTTCCTTATAATAATGTATTTTTAATTATTTTTATCATTGGTATTACCTTATTAAGCATCTGGCAACATGAAATCTGCTCGTGGTAGAAAAATGTGAAGTTGGCCTTTATCACTACCGGAATCCGAGGCTTTGCCGAGTGTCGGCCTCTTTACCGAGTGCCTTTTGTCGGGCACTCGGCAAAGAAGGCTTTGCCGAGAGCCGCACTCGGCAAAGTTCGGATCTCGGTGACGTGCCGCTTTACTGAGTGCAGGACACTCGGCACAGGACCACACTCGGCGAAGACATGTTTGCCGAGTGTCCAACACTCGGCAAAGAAGGCGCTCGGCAAAGGACCGTCAGCGACCGTCCTAAAGCTGACGGCCGTCAGTCTTTGCCGAGAGCCGAGGACTGGCACTCGACAAAGAGGCTTCTTTGTCGAGTGTCAAATACTGGGCACTCGGCAAAGAAGGCTTTGCCGAGTGTCTTCTATAGACACTCGGCAAAACATATTTTTGTTTTTTTACATTTTGGCCACCAAACTTTTTGTGTTATGTTCCTACACTATGTAGACCTACATGTACCATTTTGGGACAATTATAACAATGTTTGCAATAGCTAGTAGATTTAGTTTGTTTATTTGAATTTTTCGGAAAATTTAGATTTGAACTGCAGGTCACTCGAAACTTGGAAAACAGTGCATGAAAAATTGATATTCAAGCTACTTAGCACAAGTTACGACCGATTTCAGGAGCGGACCGGAAACTTCGAGCACCATGCTCACTTAACATGGTCGTGAACTTGCCATCCAGGTGTTTATAAATTCTATAAAATATAAACAAAGTCAGAAAATCATGAAACCTGTCCACGTGTCATGATATCATATGTAGAGGTTGTGATAAAAATTTGAAAAAATTTCGAGAAAGCTGTGACGCACTAAGTGTACAAACCTAAGAGATCCACATTGAAACTCCATGATTTCATGTGTAGTTCTCTTAGGTTTCTACACATACTGTCTCACAACTTTCTCCAAACATTCTAAATTTTTTATCACAATCTCTACATATGATATCATGGCACGTGGACAGGTTTCATGATTTTCTGAGTTTGTTTGTGTTTTATACAATTTTAAACACCTGGATGGCAAGTTCACGGCCATGTTGAGTGAGCATGGTGCTCGAAGTTTCCGGTCGCTCCTTAAATCTGCTCGAAGTTTCCGGTCGCTCCTTAAATCTGTCGTAACTTGTGCTAAGTAGCATGGATATCATTTTTGCATACACGGTTTTCCAAGTTTCGAGTGACCTGCAGTTCAAATATGAATTTTCCGAAGAAATGCAAATAAACAAACTAAATCTACTAGATATTGAAAACACAGTTATAATTGTCCCCAAATGGTACATATAGGTCTACATAGCGTAAGAACAAACCACAAAAAGTTTGGTGGACAAAAAATATACAAATGTACTTTGCCGAGTGTCAGTTGGTTGACACTCGGCAAAGTATGCTTTGCCGAGTGCCGGTTGGGTGACACTCGGCAACGAAGTGTAAATTAATCTTTGCCGAGTGTCACCTGGGCGACACTCGGTAAAGACTACTTTGCCGAGGTCCCCGATCTGGCACTCGGCAAAGCGTATTTTAAAAATAAAAAAAAACTTTGCCGAGTGCCAGATTACGAGCACTCGGCAAAGCGCGCGTACATAGCAACTGTCAGGCTTTTCTTTCTCACTCTCTCACTCTCTTCTCACTCTCCACGCCGCGCCGCGTCGTCGCCGCCTCCCCCTCCAACGCCGGCCTCCGCGTCCTCCACCACCGGCCGCCGCACTCCGTGCCTTGCCCACGCCCCCGGCCGCCGCCCATGCCCGCGCCCACGCACGCCGTCGTCTTGCGGTCGCCGCTCGCGCGACGCGCCCGGCTCGCCGCCGCCGCCCGACCGCCGCCCGCCCCCACGCGCCCGGCAAGCCGCCACCGGCCGCGCCCACGCCGCTGCCCGCCCCACGCGCCCGGAACGCCGCCGTCGTTGACCGCGCCCTCCCCACCAGTGATTTAGTTTATTATATTGTTATATGTTATTTAATTTATTAAATTTATATGTGTTTATTGTCATATTATGTGTTGTATTAAATTTATAATACATGTTTATACGTGTTTATATTATGTTTTTATAATGAATTTTGTGTGTTTATTGAATTTAGTATATGTGTTTATTAAATTTATACTACATGTTTATTAAATTTAGGGAGTTTATACTATGTGTGTCAATTAGATATATTTGTGGATGTCAGCCATCATGCTGCTAGTTTTATTTGCAGGTTTTGTAAACATCCCCGTACAGGGGAGGTGCTGCCGAATTTTTTGTTGATAGACTTGAGTTATTTTGTTTGCAGATGTCTTACTTGTTATATTAAACTATAGTCGGTTATATATGTTATAGGATGGAGGACCGTGAGTGGATGTACACGGGCCGTAGAGGAAGGAACGATGTCACCACTGAATGGATTAGAAAGACCGATGATTTCGTGGAACGGGCATATGACGAAGCTGCTAAAGGAGCGAGTCTAGTCCCATGCCCTTGCAGCAAATGTGCCAACCGGAAAAGAAAACCAAAGAAGACCATGGTAGAACATATTTGGAAGAATGGATTTACGTCGGGCTATACTCGGTGGATATTTCATGGTGAAGCGCATCGTACGAGAGAGGAGGTGCTGAGACAACGTGTCGAGGATTATGACGCGAATGCGGGGGTAGCGGATATGTTGAACGACTATCAGGAGGCATAGTACACTGGAGGATGTATGGATGACGAGCCAGAGCCGACTGCAAAGGCATTCTATGATATGTTCGACGCGGCACAGAAGCCCCTTCACGGCCAGACAAAGGTTTCTCAACTGGATGCCATTGAGCGTGTAATGGCGTTCAAGTCGCAGTACAGCATGAGTAGAGACGCATTCAATGGCTTGTTGACGGTTATTGGTAGCCTGCTTCCGGATGATCTCGTTCTGCCAAAAAGCATGTACGAGGCACATAAACTCCTTCGTGCACTCAAGATGACGTATGAGCAGATTCATGCTTGTCCGAAGGGCTGCGTGCTATTTAGGAAAGAATACACGGAGGCAAAGTACTGTCCCAAGTGTACATCGTCTAGGTTCATGGAGGTAGACTCTGGTGATGGACAGAAGAGGCAGCTCGACATCCCCTTGACAATCCTACGACACCTTCCGTTCATACCGAGGATCCAGCGTCTGTACATGACAGAGGAATCCGCGAAACAGATGACATGGCACAAAAATGGAAAACGATACAATCCTGACAAGATGGTGCACACATCCGATGGTGAAGCATGGAAACACTTTGATGCCATTCACCGTGAGAAAGCCGAAGAGGCTCGTAATGTACGTGTTGCGTTGGCCACAGATGGGTTCAATCCCTATGGAATGAGCGCTGCCCCGTACACATGTTGGCTCGTGTTTGTTATCCCAATCAATCTCCCCCCTGGTGTGTGCTTTCAAAGGCAGAATATATTTGTGTCGTTGATAATTCCCGGACACCCGGGGAATAAAATGGGCGTGTACATGGAGCCTTTGATCGATGAATTGGTGCGTGCCTGGGAGGAAGGGGTATGGACGTATGACCGAGCTACGAAGACAAACTTCAGAATGCATGTTTGGTACCAGTACTCCATGCATGACTTACCGGCGTATGGGCTATTCTGTGCCTAGTGTGTTCACGGTAAGTTCCCATGCCCAGTTTGCAAGGAAGCTCTCAGGTTCATTCGATTGAAAAAGGGTGGCAAATATTCGTCCTTCGATAAACATCGACAATTTCTACCTGCTGACCATCCATTCCGCCTAGACATCAAGAACTTTACGAAAGGTGTCGTAGTGACAGACCGCCCACCTGCAACGATGACTAGTGCCGAAATTCGTCAACAGATAGATGGGCTCGTGGCCAATACAGAAGGTGGTTTTGTGGGATATGGTGAGCAGCATATGTGGACACATAAGTCTGGCTTGACTCGGCTCCCCTATTATGACGACCTGCTCCTTCCACACAACATTGACGTGATGCACACTGAAAAGAATGTTGCCGAGGCACTGTGGGCAACAATTATGGACATTCTTAATAAGTCAAAGGATAACGTGAAGGCAAAAGTTGATCTGGCAGCGTTATGTGATAGACCAAACCTAGAGATGAAGCCGTCAAGTGGCGGAAAGACGCGGAGAAGGCCTAAGGCTGATTTCGTCCTAAGCAGGGCCCGGAGGAAGGAAGTACTTCAGTGGATCAAGATGTTGATGTTCCCTGATGGGTATGCAGCTAACCTGAGTAGGGGGTGAACTTATCTACTATGCGAGTCTTAGGGATGAAGAGTCATGATTTCCACATATGGATTGAACGGATTCTTCCTGCGATGGTTCGAGGCTATGTCCCTGAGCATGTCTGGCTAGCGCTTTCAGAGTTGAGTTATTTCTTCCGTCAGCTTTGTGCAAAAGAGTTATCTCGGACCTTGGTTACAGATTTGGAAAGATTGGCACCCGTGTTACTGTGTAAGCTTGAGAAGATATTTCCACCCGGCTTCTTCAATCCAATGCAGCATTTGATTCTTCATCTCCCCTATGAGGCACGAATGGGGGCCCCCGTGCAGGGACGTTGGTGCTATCCAATCGAGAGATGTCTAAAGACTATTCGAAAGAAATGTAGAAATAAATGCAAAATCGAGGCTTCTATTGCAGAGGCATACATTCTAGAGGAGGTCTCAAACTTCACAACAACTTATTATGGTGACAAACTGCCGAGCGTGCATAATCCACCCCCTCGTTACAATGATGGCGACAATGAATCGAACCTTAGCATATTTCGAGGCCAACTCGGAAGCGCAAGTGGCTCGACCACCAAGACCCTGACACATGAAGAGTGGCGGCATATCATGCTATATGTATTGACCAACCTTGAAGAGGTGACGCCATACATGGAACAATTCCTTCATGAATTCTGGCGTCGATCAAGGGACCCCACTCCACAGGAATATGACACTCTTCTAAGAAAGGGTGCGAGAAATGGGTTGCCCGATTTCATTTCCTGGTTCAAACGTAATGTACGTGCTTAGTTTGTAAAAGACATACGTTTTTGAACTCAATTTAGCATCTTTTAACTTGCGAATACTTGCAGGGCCAAAGAGATCCGTCTATGAGTGCCGAGTTGAGACAAGTAGCCAACGACTTTGCTTATAGGATCAAGAAATATTCTGGGTATGACGTCAATGGATACCGTTTTCGCACAACAAACTACGACAAAAGTCGGCCCAATCGGAAAACAACGTGTTCTGGAGTCTTTACGCCCGGCCTTGACAATGTCGATTATTTTGGACGAATCGAAGAAATATATGAGCTCAATTTTTATGGTTCCAAACCCCTTACTCCAGTGATATTCAAATGTCATTGGTTTGACCCTCAAGTGACGAGACGAACACATTCTAATCTTGGGATAGTCGGAATTCGACAAGATTCCACCTTACAAGGAGACGATGTCTATATCGTGGCCCAACAGGCCACACAAGTGTATTATCTCCCATATGCGTGCCAAACGAAAGAACATCTTAAGGGTTGGGATGTTGTGTATAAGGTATCGCCGCGCGGGAGGTTACCTGTTCCTAACGATGAAGATTACAACTTAGACCCGGACACATGATGGAGAGTTCTTCCAAAAAGATGGGCTAGAAGGGCGATTTAAGATAGACTTAACCGAAGCTATCAGAATGGACGTAGATATTGAAATGGTTGTTGATGAGGAGGATGATGAGGTGCAAAATGATAATGACTTAGTAATCCTTGAAGGCAATGACATTAATGACGAGGTTGCGTCTTCCGATGGTGTTGAGATTGAAATGGATGATAGTGATGATGAGAGTTTTGATCCGGCTAACCCCGACACATATGAAGATTATTTTTAATCGATATAATGCTATATGACTTTTTTATTTGGCACCTGTTTTTAAATACATATTTTTTATATGTGCTTATTTGTTTACTCTTAATTGCAGGTTTTTGGACAAATATGGTCGGCGATAATTGGTTGAGTAGGAGGAGGAGTAGGACGGCGGACGAGGCAGACCAGCAGCAGGCGGCGCAGCAGGACGACCTTGTCCAGCAGCAGGCAGCGCCTCAGGTCGACGACGACCAGCAGCAGGACGACAACGACCAGGAGCAGGATGCCTCAGGTTCTGGTGCCTTAGGTTCGAGGGGCATCTACCTGCGAGGTCCCGCGAGTCTTCCTCAGCGTCCCATACTTCGGGACAGGCGGCCGCTGATTCGGCCGGAAGGGGAGAGGTATGTAACTTTGTTTTCTTCATTCTTGTTCATAATATGTGTTCAAAATCATAATATAAACTAATACTTTTTATTTATCACTTGGACAGGTCTTGGACGGTTGTGGATTATGCTGGGGGTCATCATCGCCCCCCAATGGCATCCTCGGCCTGCTGTGCAGGGAACACTTCCCTGGACTGGTGGAGTACGCCGGAGTGACGGGCCCAGCCTTCACCTTCGACCACTATACCGTCGCCCCTGATGCAGTAGATCGGGACGACCAGGAATTCAATAACAAGGCAGAGCGGGTGAAGCAAGAGTTGTGGGTAAGTCTTAGTATAATGTAAAATATGTTGCATTCGTTGCAAATTCTTAAAATAATGTATGGATACATCGTTTTTGTATGCAGGATTTCTTCAGATGCGAGGCTGGATACGAGGCTAGGGCGGATGTGGTGGCCACCACGAGCTGTAAGAAGCTCGTCGTGGACATGCACTTTCAGGCCCGAATCCAGGCCATCGTCACCTACCACGGCTCCGTCCTTGGGGAGAGGGTGACCAAAACTCAAGCCCAAACCATGTCGTTGACCAGGGACCAGTACCTGGAGGTAAAGTCATGCATGTTTGGTACCAGTACTCCATGCATGAATTTTATTTTATTTTCCTATATGCACTTTACGTGTTTATTTTGTAGATGATTCCACATTGGTGCGCCACACATCCTCTGTGCTGGGAGTAGATGGTGGATAGGTGGTGTTCGGCTGAGTGGGACGAGGCGCACACCGCTAGCCGGGAACGGCATATGATGATGCAAGGTCCCTCCCACCACCAAGGCAGCCGGAGCCTGGGCTAATATGCCGAAGCATGGGTACGCCCTCTTTTTTATTTAGGTATATAGCACTTGATTAGATATTATTTCTAACTATCTCGTTGGTTTTTTTGCAGTCGACGTCACATGGTGGCCGGCCTTGCTCCACCTTCTCGGCATATGCTATGGCCCATAAGGGCAATGCGACGTCCGACGTCACCTACAACCCGGATGACGGGCCCGAGACCTACACCAACCCCGCCGTCTACAACCGCCTTCATGACTACACCGCCATGGCACAGGAGGTCCATGGCCCAGACTATGATCCGAGCAATCGAGCCGATCGACCCCGATGTGCTCATGAGGGTCAGAGGAGGCAAGAGACATGGGCGGTACTGGATTGCAGACGGGAAAATCGACTCGTCCTCCACTCCCACTCTGTCTTAGGTGAGAGCAAGGAGCACGGGCTTGAGTCCAGCCATACGACCTCGGCACGACAGCTCACAGCAGCGCATACAGCAACTCGAGGTTAGTGCTTCTGTAACTCGTCCTTCCTTGAGTTTTATACCTTCTCTTTGAGTTACTATAACGTTGGCTTGTAATATTACAGACCCAACTAGAAGAGATGCAGGCGAGGATAATGGCGGAGCGGGCGGCGACTGATCAGAGGATGGCAGATATGTTCCAGTATGCAGAGCTTTAGCGCGGCACAGGGTTTCGCTCCGCCACTTCCATTGTTCCCTGCAGTTGACCCTGCTATGTTCCATACTCCTGTGAGTATTAAAATTGTAGCTAGATGTTGGTAATGCATCTGGTATAACACATGCAATCTCTTCTCTGTGCAGGGTCAATCTGGTGCCGCATCCAACAACCCTCCTGAAGGGTTCAGCCCAACGCAGCACCAGACCAACCGCCCGCCTCCATGAGTTTTATGTTTTCAGTGTTGAATACTTATGTCTGTGTGTTTGAAGACTTCAAAACTTGTGTTAGTCACTTATGTTTGTGTTGGATACTTATGTCAGAGATTGAGACGTATGAGACATGTTTGTGTTGCGATTGAAATGTTGAACAGTTATGTTTGTGATGTATATTTATGTTTGTGTTGGCTATTTATGTTTGTGATGATATCTGTGACGTATATATGTGATATATATGTGATATCTTTTGTTTGTGTGGATGGAATACAAAAAACAAATTAAAAAGGTGCATACTGGTCACTTTGCCGAGTGTAACACTCGACAAAGAGGTTCTTTGCCGAGTGTCAAGACCATAGCACTCGACAAAGAACCAAGACCTGGGCACCGATATAGGTTCTTTGCCGAGTGTAATGTCTCTGGCACTCGACAAAGAAGCATGCTTTGCCGAGTGCCATACCAAGCACTCGGCAAAGAACCTGACATGAGGACCCTCCCTGGCGGGTTCTTTGTCGAGTGTCTCAGGTGGCACTCGACAAAGATTGGTTCTTTGCCGAGTGCTTCTGGGAAGACACTCGACAAAGGTAACTCCTTTGCCGAGTGTCATCCGTGACACTCGGCAAAGACGCCGTCTCCGTCACCCGTCGCCGTAACGGCCGCTTTTCTTTGCCGAGTGCTCCCTTTGCCGAGTGCGCGAGAAAAAGTACTCGGTAAAGAAAGTTTTGCTGATGCACTGTTTGCCGAGCCTTATTTGCCGAGTGTGACACTCGGCAAAGCCTTTGCCGAGTGTTTTTAAGGCTTTGCCGAGTGCTAAGCACTCGTTTCCGGTAGTGTATCCCTCTAAACCACCCAATATCGAGTTAATCAAGCTAGCAGACACTTAATTAATAGTGCGTTCAAAGTTTTTATAGTGATCGAAGATAAAAAGTTTGACCGCACACTATAGGACGACATTGGACCAAATAAGCGGTACATAAAGCGTGATAGTTAAGCATTAGACGGAACATCATGCGGAGTACATATTATAGTACGTTGCACATAATTCTCTCGGAAATGACGAACGTGCCGGCCGTTAATAAACTAGCAACAGTTTTGTAACAGTAGAAACCAGTAACAGTTGTTCAACGCTGAGAATGGAACCTCAACAAATCATAGTACGTATAGGGGGGCTGGCCAACAACAGTTTATGCAAGAAAGAATCTTAAGCTAGGACGCTGATTTATTTCATAATAATATAAGGTCTGTAATACACAGCGTCGCACGTCATTCGCATTATGAATTGACGGGCTGCATTATTATATTGATCGTGATCACCAGACCCCTGCACTCAGAAATTTATATATTCCGCTCCAAAAAAAAAGGTCGTATCTTGCGCCTATCCTTGCACGCTTTTGCACCCCAATAAAAAAACAAAACATGAATAAATCAAAAGGGAGCTGCTGATTGCGACTGGGAGCTTGAGACCCACCGCTGAAAAGCTCAATCCTCTCCGCCCTTTCCACACTAAACTCCCAGCAGACTCCCCCACTCCCCATGTCTTCTGGAGTAAGAAGTGGCGGCGGAGGAGATCACCATGGCGTCCACCACCAGCATGGCCACGGCCACCTCGCCGGAGCCGACGACGGCGCCGAGTACGCGTTCTACAGCAACGACATGGAGAGCTTCTTCTTCAATCAGCCGGCGTCGGCGGACGTCAATAATGGAGGCAGCAGAACTGGCGCCGACGAGCTCACCATGCCGCCGTACTCCAGCGTCACGGACTACCTACAGGGGTTCATGGACATGGACCCCTCTGGGCTAGCTCGGCACCTCGACGCGCCGTGCCTGCTGGCGGAGGACGCCCCGCTCAAGCATGAGCTGTCCGTCGATGTGAGCTACGACAGCCAGGGCACCAGCGGCGCGCCCGGAGATGGGGCGGCGGCGATGCACACGCCGAACTCGTCGGTGTCTCTCTCGTCGAGCGACCGGGAGGGGGAGGGCCAGCTTCGTCGGTGCAGGAAGGGCAGGCCGAAGGCGGAGGATGATGCGGAGGGGGATGAGAAAGATCAAGAAGACGGGGAGAATTCCACCAAAGCGTACGTTTTCTCCTTAATTTGATGCTACTAATCTGTGTGTTCACCATCTCGAATTGCATATATCTGCATGTCTCTTTGATCAGGTTCAGGAGTGCTATATTCTCGCTCTGTTCTCTTAGATCTAGTCCTACTGTTGCCTAAATGATTTTTTTCTATCCAATAGGTTTATATATCTATAGTACATCCTGTGAACATTAGGGTTTGCTGCGATTGCTTCTTTAGGGTTCTTAGATCATCAAGAATTCAGATCCAGCAGCTCCAGATTCGTAGTACGAGCTAGCTACGCCAACCCTCTTCTTTACCTTTTCCGTTCCCTTTTGGTCCCGTTTCCAGTATGACTTTCTAGATCGTCTGGTACTATCCAATTCAATTGGCCACGTACTCTCCAGAAGAGATCTCACAGATCTTTAGTGTATCTTCTGCAAAAGCACCAATAATCTGGACATGACGTGCTCGATCCCAATTCTCAACAGCTAGCTAATCTATACTCGCTGTACACGTACCGACGTACGTCACTATAGAGTATAGACTACAGCACTCGTGCTCAAATAATTGGCGTGACATGAAATATCTACTTCATCTAGCCCTCGAGCTCACTAGCATTATTAGTTCGTATTGTCGCACTTGACTGGCTTCTGATATATACTACAACAGGAACAGATCCAAGAAGAAGGCCGAGAAGAGGCAGCCCCGCGTTGCCTTCCTCACCAAGAGCGAGGTGGATCACCTTGAGGACGGCTACCGGTGGCGCAAGTACGGCCAGAAGGCGGTCAAGAACAGTCCTTACCCAAGGTCTCCACAGTTTCACTTGTTCGTTCCCCACATCCATGGCCATTATAATTGCATGCTATGCATCACACAACACACATCTAGCTATCTTATCGTATACATGCTAATTAATTAAGAGCACACAAGTAACCAATGCACCCAAATACCCAATGCATAGTACAACTTGTATGTAAATTCTATCCCACCAAGAGCACATAAATGGCCAAACGCATGCAGGAGCTACTACCGGTGCACGGCGCCCAAGTGCGGCGTGAAGAAGCGCGTGGAGCGGTCGTACCAGGACCCGTCGACGGTGGTCACCACGTACGAGGGACAGCACACGCACCACAGCCCCGCCAGCTTCCGCGCCGGCGGCGCGCACCTCTTCATGCCCAACGCGCACGCGCTGCCGCCGCAGCACCTGATGCTGCCGTCCAGCTTCCGCCCGGCGGACCTGATGGGCATGGTGCACCCCGTCAGCATGGGCGCAAACCTTAGCATGTTCCTGCCAACTATGCCTCCTCATATGCCATCGCCGGCGTCTCGTGCTCATCCTCTTCAGCAGCAGCAGCACCAGTTCACTGACTACGCGCTCTTGCAAGACCTTTTCCCTTCCACAATGCCCAACAACCCATAACTAACTGCTACACAATTAGCTAGCCTAGCTAGAATCGACATGAGAGATGCTGTCCAAGTACTCTGCGCCATATGTGATCACCTGATGGCCTTGCGCTTTGGGCTTGGTCTAATGGGGAGGGAACTGCAGTTATTATTGATTGATTAATCTGCTAGCTTTCATCTTAAACATTGGTTTACAGTTCTTACCCTTCCATTTGTCAACTCTCCGCTGCGCGGATTGCATGGGAGGTACTAGAGATGGAACCGAGTACTTTTTATAGCTATCACTATAACGGCAACTAATTTATGTACGGCGCCTCTAGACTTCTTGTACGTGTACATATCATGTGTTCCTCATTGAATCATTTGGGAGAAAAAAACTGGAAGAGGAGTATTTCATTTCATTCTCTACTTGCCGTTTGGAATTCAAAAATAAGTTTTCTCTTACGCCCCGTTTGGATCATTAAAATTAAATTCCATTCTAAAAATAGTAATTTAGACATATATCAATTAAGTTAATTCGATTCTATACAAAATATATTTGTATACTATTATTATAAGTCGGAGATATTTATGTGCTACATTTTTACTATAGAGGAGTGAGTCGAAGAGCGTCATCTAAGTTACAGAGTAGAAACAAATTCTACTAATATATATATACTAGGTGAGTGCCCGTGCGTTGCCACGGAAGTTAAAAATTAGTATAAAGCATAGGTACAATACGACAAACATTACTATAATATACAAAATCCACAAGAATATACAACATGTTACTTGTCATGTAATGTACAGGATGACTCCATTTACAACATGTGACTCGTCATGATGGCTCTGCATTTACAACATGCTCAGTAACAATACGGCTTTGCATTAGAACAGGATGACTCCATCTACAAGATGACTCCATGAACAGCAACATCTCCATGAACAGCAACATCTACTCGTTATGTAATGTACAAATAAGAAGAAATCAGTAACAATAAAAGACAATAGGTATCATAACCTTAGTACCTTCATTGTTATTGCATGAAAAGATTCAGTTAACAACATGCGTATATATTCTGTCAGCTAAAATATGGTATACAATATACTGATCGAGCTAAAATATACACACAGAATTTACTGATAGATCAAACAGAAGCAAGAAATGACTTATGTTCATTTAAATAGGTGAGAAGTGTAGCTGTGTTTTTCAAAATTCTACAGTCTAAAAAATAATTAGTAGGGAATTGGGTCGGGGTCAGTTTCATTCTGTTCACCCAATTCAAGGTTGAAAAAAATCAAATCTAAAAAAGGGAGATCAACAAGCAATCCTAATTTATGGGCATGAAACTTCTCTCCTGCTACACTAAAAATAACATCTACACCGAGTGTCCAAAAGCATTCCAAAATGATAGCCTATGTCAGACTATTGAACCTCTATTGAATGTGGCCTAGAATAATCCATAGTTTCTATGCTCATAATAGAAAATCATGTCATTAATCGTCACTTAATAGAAAAACATGTATACTTTCTTGTGGCAGACTCTGGAACCTGTTTTGTATGTTTATGCTTGAGATGTACTAACTGAACAAGAGCCTAATAGATACACCATTTCATGAAGCACAAAGATAATCACACATTGCAGTCTGGTACAAAAACAATCCCAATGCAGTCTAGAAAAATTGGTTACCTCCTCAACGATTGATGTGATGCCACGTTGTAGGATCCTAGAGCACAATGACCAAATAGAAACATGTTACTTGAGCCTGTTTACAAAATAGAGAAATCATTTAGCCAAATTGGAAAAATATGCTAGATCATCTGCAGCTCGGTTCAAAGTTCAATTGTAACTATGGCAGAAGCGATATATAACACATGTTTATCAAAGAAACTAAATATTTATATTTATTACACATAAGTTAATTTAGACCTAAAACACTATGGAACCACCCCATGCAATCTAGGCAAATGAGAGGCTAAATGTAATGTTGGTCCACTGCCGACAAATTGTCCGTACAAGATAATGTCTTCCTGGCTGATCCCATACTCAGTTTCTAAGCATTGGTACACTGCTTCAATGTCTGCATATGTATTCTCTTCACTTGGCTGCATACAAATAACAAATATAAGGTCCAGCCCTCCGAAATGTAATTCTCTAGAAAGGATGCAAGTGTATGATAACTGCAAATACCAGGAACCTGGCAGCAATACAAACTGAACACGGAATCTGACTTAGCTCAAATGAGCATATAGCAATATATGAGCCAATCCAGTATCCAAAACAGAATTTGAAATTTAAGATGAATAAAGTTTCATAAGTCAGGAATTATTACTGTACTGACTACATGGAGTTTTAAAATACAAAACAGGAAAATCAAAAGAAAACGGGTAAAGTTTGCTTATTTGATTCTGAAATTTCAAGAATTATGTAAGATTAGGTCAGAACATAAAAACCTTGATTCAACTTTATGACATATAAACAATATCACGAAATTTTGCTTAAAATAACTTTTTTGCATTGAATTGGGAATGACATGTTGGGTCCACATTCCATTGAAACAACCCGCATATCATGCCACAACAGTGAGATGGATAGTTTGGACATCCATGAAGCCTGCAGGTGGACCTGAATGGAATAAAGTGCTCATGCATGTAGTTTTGCAAAAGCTGATTCTTAAAACTGTAGTATGACACTTTTAAAATGGCATGCATGGCTGAAAAGAAAAAGGTTTGAATCTAAAAATATGCTGATCATTGCTATCTCTGAACAACCTTTGAAGATGCATTGGCCATGCTGTGCCAGTAATGCACCAGTCAGGCATGGGCCAAAAAGCCTCTTCGCATGTAGGTATATAAACTATGTTCCTGTAACGTAAAACTAAAACCACATTTCTTGAGCATAGCACGTTGAATCTTGAGACTAAATGCAAAATTGCAAGATCTGTAGCTAGGCAGGTTAGATAACTATTTATCTGTGTCAGTTTTTTTCTTTTTGCAAAGGTATCTGTGTTAGTTCTGAAAGGCCAATAAGATCTAAGAGAAGTGTTTGGAACAGACAATCAGCGATTCACCACCACTTCTAATTTTCAACTCATCAGCATTATGTCCATCGTCCTTCCATTCAGAGGGTACAACATCATTTCAGTGATGAGTTCTCCTGTTGGCTCCTAGCGGGTGCCAGGAGTTTGGGTCAGCTTGGTCTCCCTAGTTCCATGAGTAATATCAGATCTAATCCTTTTACTCATCTGTAACCTTTTTGTTTTTCCTTTTATTTTGTTTCTTTTTCTGTTTTGGCTATGGATGTAAGTCATGTTTCTCTCTCTCTAATATAAAGATGTGTAGCTCCTGCGTGTTCTAGAAAAAAAACAATATGTCCATGGTGCTACATAGTTCATACTTGAAAAAAAGAGTTCTTCCTTACCTTGCCAGTAGATGCACCATAGCCAGAATAGTCATATCTGCGATCACAGAAGAAGATAGTCAATCACGTCAGCGTGTTCTACATAACATTATAACTTACCTTAAGAGCAGACCGATGAAACCGAAAACACCACATCATCTTAGTGAAACAAAAATGACGCAATTATAGTCAGAGAATGAAGACACAATCAACTTTGGCCCACTGATATAGTGACATGCAGTATTTCGACAACAGAAAAGGTTAATTTTAACGTTTTTCCTTGACGACCATTCATACCAGTAACACATACGCAGCCATATAAACCGAATCTTCTATTGATACCACGTTCTACATTCGAAACAAGAAACGGCAGAACTGAAGCACACGTCATAATCCATTCTCGGAACTTTTAAAAGTTCTGCACTCACTGAAAATCGCCGCAGAAAAACAAATTCAGTTCTATCAGATAGAGCAAAAGATGATACTTTGTCCATTTAAATGGCAAGAATCATTCACCCATTTGAGAATATATGAACTGGAAGTAGTGTTTCATGATAGAGTTACTTCAACAATTATTTCTGAAATGGTTGAAACTTTTTTTTCTTCAGTACTTAATTATATCATACCAATACTTTGGTCATCAGAGCAATAAATGGATGCTATAGAGGGTAAAAAATTAAGGGCAAAATGAGAAAGTGGCAACAAATCTGCATGATAGTGCGGTTCTTTTGGGGGAAACCCCAGAGGCCCTAGGTCAGAACTACATTTTTATTCAGTATCTCCATTTGTGTCACTCTCAGCTTTAAGGTATTTAATATCTGCCAACAAATCAAGATTTATTAAGGCACACAAGTTTGAGGTTATTCCTATTCCAGAAAATGTTCAAAAAAAGAAAAGATTTACCGAGTTCAGCTATAAACGGTACACCCATGTAAATTCTACTTTTCCCGAGTTCTCTTGCTGCTTGCCGGACATAAATATAACCAATGGTGTGAAGCATAACCTCACCAAATGCTGAAATTTTTGTTTGAGACAAGTTTAAAACTTGGAAAGCCAATACTGAAATGTCATATGTTCAAGGAATAAAATTAATATACATCTGGGGACCACCATCATTGCTTGCCGCGCATAGGAAGATATAATCTATTTGAAAGAAACTAAATCTATTGTGTCTACCAGATGATGAATAAAATTAGAATAAAGTATTTGTAAGAGCAAGAGTCTTGCAGAAGATGATGTGCCCTTGGGAAAAAATCACACCTAACAAATATATAATAGCATGATGTACCTGCTTCGGATAAACGCCTAGCTTCTGCGCTTGCATAGCTCACATGCAAATTCATCATTTCTCCCATCTACATATGATTGAAGTCGGTCCTTCAGACTCTGAGTAAGCTTTTGTTCTCTTTCTCTTTGTAACTCCTGCACCATAGCAAAGTTAATTAAGTTCAGCTTATAAGCGACAATGTGGATCCTAAATCGAACAATACTCCAGATGCAAATGATTCAGAAAAAAAAACAGCAAGAAGAAAACATACTTTTATCTTTTCTTGAACTTTTGCTCTTGCCTCTTGACTATTTGAGTTTTCCTCAACCTCCACTGAAGCTATAGATGCTAGACCAAGCTGGCCAACGTAATCTTCAAAATAGTCACTTCCAAAAAGCATCCCAAAGACAGCAGCAGGATCCACCATGTTATCCCTGAATGAGTTGTAAAACAACTAAGAAATGATTTACAGAACAAGGCACAAGTAATTTACATCATTTTTTCATAGAAGCATGTGTAGCACGTTTTGAAAAGATTATGTTTCAAAAAGAGTGTTAACATTGTAATTGAGCTTTTGAACAGCATTCAGCTCTCTGTTCTCCCTAAAACAAGCATTCTTTTTTATAGCTCACACGTTGTGATGCCATCTAAGTATCTATCCATCCTAAGCACTATCATGCTCTATGCCCCAAAGCAGATAAACCACTTCAATCTGAATAATCATGAACAGACTGCCTTTTTACAGAAAAGAATTAAGTTCACAATAACAAACCGCGCTTTTGTAATTTAAGTAAATCTAGAATTTTTAGAAGCATCAGTGATGATTTAATTCGAATTTAACATCTCAATAGAACCCCTCAACCCATGCTTTTGTAATTTAAGAAACTGCATACAACACTGTTAATTGTCTATTTAGCTTAGAGCAGATGTCAGAGGCTTATACAAAAGCAGTATATATGAGACCAAATAGTAGAAATAACATAAAATTAGTACAAACAGGATACCGTTAGCATATATATGGGAAGAACAAAATAAAATGAAGAAAACAGACAATGGTAGAAATAGTTAGCCAATGCAGCAAGCCTTGTATCACTGATCTTTCTAATAGCCATATTCATAACATCAACCACATAGATGTTACCCTTATCATCCACTGTAGATCCCTTCGGATGGTTCATCCTCGCCTCTCACAGCTTCCCATCAATATGACCCGGAAATCCTTCAGGCGAACCGGCAACAAGCTTTGGCCTGCTATCGACATTGTCCATGACGAGTAGTTCGCCACTCTGGGTGACCTCCCTGGAGTAGGGCTCGATCCCCAGCATGCTGCTGTCGAATACCGTCTCCATAGTGTACCCACCCTATTACTTCACCATTGAGAATACCAAGACAACCATTATAGATGCAAACATATGATCCAAACTTTATTGGTGTTACCTTCTACATGCTTTTCCATGCATATGTAATAGGTAATATAAAAAGCAGGCATTTTGACTTGAGTAATAAAACCATGAACAAGAAATGCAAGCACCCCTATGATGGCATTTTAAAATAGGAGTAGATCAAAATTGCCAATGGCAAAATATTTACCTAATGCTAACTGTTCTATCGGACTAATGGGTCTGTCAGGACTGTGATCTGTCCACCGATAAAGTTTGTGAAAAACAGGAGCTTACTTCCCATGCAATGTGAAAATCATGATATCAGGTGAATTGCGAATCATTACAGCTCAGTACACAACCCAACCCTTGCCCAAAAAGGGAAATGTGTCACCACACTCTTTGCTTAATAAGGAGGATAAATATTAGAGTTGCCTGAAACGTAAAATAAAATGTATCACTTATGTGCACAACGATGGATACATAAAAAGAAAAGATTAAAAGAACAAGTACACTGTCATTACTTGAAGGTGGTGAGGGGAGATCCCGTCCTACATGTAGGTCATCATACACGCTCAAGAATGGATGGTCCTGCATCGAAGACAACAGGAAGGGAAGGATAAGATAAGTGGTTTAGTCTTGTAGACGATTATTGAAATGAAATGAAGGTGTGAAGCTGTTTTTCAGCTTACCAATAAGGCTTGTGTTGAGGACCTATCATTAGCATCCTTATGGAGACTGCAAATTACATAGTTGCACAAGTCCACTGATTGAGAATACCAAGACAACCATTATAGATGGAAACATATGATCCAAACTTTATTGGTGTTACCTTCTACATGCTTTTCCATGCATATGTAATAGGTAATATAAAAAGCAGGCATTTTGACTTGAGTAATAAAACCATGAACAAGAAATGCAAGCACCCCTATGATGGCATTTTAAAATAGGAGTAGATCAAAATTGCCAATGGCAAAATATTTACCTAATGCTAACTGTTCTATCGGACTAATGGGTCTGTCAGGACTGTGATCTGTCCACCGATAAAGTTTGTGAAAAACAGGAGCTTACTTCCCATGCAATGTCAGGTGATTAGATTTTTGTTCAAATTAAAAGGCAAACTATTGAGCAAGGTAAAGGAAGTTATTGTCTTTACTGCTAAGCAAAGCGAAGGAGCAAGAAGAATGACCTCGATTGAAATTAAGTCACAGTAATTTCATAGGAGTGGAATGGAGTGATATACTTTGTAGAAACTAATTGCGAAAATGTAGGAGTGATAAACTTTGCAGAAACCAAATTGAACCTGGCACCAATTGTGATACATTTTCTCTAGCTTCACCTTCTCCTGCGGGTTCAGCCCGGTCCGGTACTTCTCCTTTAGGGCTTAGTACCCTCCCTCCCACTCCTCGACCCTCAACTCCAGCCGCTCTGTGGGGACTTCATCCCGTGTCGTCGGCGAGGACGACAATATGGACAAATAGTACTACACACACTATTCTGTTCACATTGACCCAAATTGATAATTATGATTCTAGTTTCAAAAAACATTGATCCGCGGGGGAAATGGTAATATTTACAAATCCAAATAAGCACTTATTCCCCTAATGGATATCAATGATCTAGGCTATGAGCTCATCTCCACAAAAAATCGACAACCATGAGAACAAATAGTACTACGCACGCTATTCTGTTCACATTGACCCAAATTGATAATTCTGATTCTAGTTTCAAAAAACATTGATCCACGGAAGCAATAATACCAACTACCGCAAAAAGGCGTCAGGGGCAAATCCCTAGAAAAAATTGCTAAAATAAAATAAGGCACACAACAAACATTAAATGGTTAATTTCATACAGGCCAGTATGCTCACCTCGCTCTCCAAAGATATCACTATTGTACTCCTATTCCAAAGTAGTAGCTTTGGCGAAGGGGGAACCAGGTGAACTAACCATGTTAAGCAACATCAGTAGCCCTCCCGTCAGCATCCTACACAATGAAAAAACATTAGTAAAAGAATAAAGCACATCTGTCACCAAACACATCTGGAATATGTTTTTCAAAAGACCAGAGAAAGAAAAATGAAAACAGAAACATTGATAAGCACAACAAAGCTTTAAACATGCCTGGTGCACATCAAAGCTAGAGTTGATGCTAGCACCATTGACTTTTTTGCCCTGTCCATAAAGCATGTGACAGAAGGACGCATTCCGTTGGGGCATATAACAATCACACTCATGTTCTTTGGAAATTCAAGTTCGAGCGATTACAAATGTTCTAGAAGAAATCCATGAGATAAACCAAAGATACTGTTGATCTTCTCGACACTCACAATATAAAGAAATTCTTGTGAAGCTTGTGCAATTTCCTTCATCCGATCTGTTGGTGTGGTTGGCATTGTAAGGAGCACCTGCAAGCAATCACCAAAATATGAATGGTATATGGCTGATACTCAACTTATCTATTCTGTTGATTGGTCCACCATAATTAATAAGCAAAGCTATTCTGTTGTGGTACCAAACCGAAGTTACACAAAGAAATAAAAAATGGCACTGGCGTACCTATTCTGAATTTAGTGGACTGGACAAACCCTGTGACCCGCTTCAGCTGCACAAAAGATAACAGATGTTAACTTCCATTGAGACAAATATGTTTGTTTTTATTGGTCATTATTAATTAACCCCCATTTTCCAACACTACACTCAAAATCAAGGCATCTACCATCACTTGCAAATTCAGCCACAAGCCCACAACACAATCCATTTCAGGTCCTGGAAGGTTTCAAAAAATGCCTGCTTATGGAAATCATAATTTTTATGTGCTGGTCAGCTGGTGTATTTGGCCAGAAATATAACAAAATATTCTTCAATCAAGGTAGAGCTACGTCCCACAGAGGTATAGTTACAGAGCATAGTGTAATTCTTTTGATTTTCTTTATTTTGTTTTTTGTCCCTTGATCACTTGTATTATATATTAATCAGTAAAGGGAAACCCCTCTTATTGCCTAAAAAGGCACCCTGTTTCCTGGCAGCATATTTTTTCCTACACAAACAAGGCCAGGATAATCTTGTATTTATCAAACGGCGTTACATACAGATGTTGTGTGCTCTACTACTATACAAGATGTAAGTTGGGAGCATGGAACAATTCCAGGAGGTTTCAAAATACTACAATCATGGCTCATCCCCATGTTGCCTCCTCTTCCCCTTTTCCCATGTTCATTTTGTTTGTAGCAGAGAGTAGTTTGATTAACATGTGCTCGCATAGATTTTTCCCTCCTAGAGCAGTGAGATTAACCTGCTGCGTGAAGTTGCAGTAAATTCAGTTCCTTTGAGAGTATTAGCAAGTATCAGCTGACACACATGGCAATCAACTTATGTAATTAAAGGTACCAATCATGCTCTAGGAGGGAGCATATAGTCGTGGACATATTAGCAGTAAAGAAGAAAATAAAAAGTGAAATCCAAGCCAAAAACTGAACTGAATGACGAACCAAATTTGGCCCCTCTTTCTTGGCTAATATGTATATGTTCATAATAGCAGCAGAGCAGAGAGAACACTAAAATACCTGAAAAAATGGTAAAACTCAAAGCATGACCTATTAAAGTGGAATGCAAAATAAAACAACATGTATTCCTGCAAAACTACGTACCCAAACAACCTTTATAGGAACTCTCTATTGTGATTACTTTCACAAACCTGGTTCTGCAAGCCAGTGACTTAAAACATGCCGACAATGCAAAAGTGCAGAACATCCCAGAGACAGAGAAACCTTTGTTGTGTTCATCTTGAAGAATATCTTCCCATGTTACAACAGTTAATGAAAAAATAAGAGCCTATAGGAATAACACTTACAGCTTTGTTATCAAACAACTTTGGCTACAAAGATGCAAAATCCCTAGCACAAATTGTGCTACTGTTTGTGTTTAGTCCTCACAGATCCAACCCTAAATTCCCTTGAATACATATAAGCAATAACTATATACATGATCATCTCTGGGAATTGAATTAAATTGAAACAAAAAATGATTATGGCCATGACAGACCTGGAAGTTCCACTTGTTGATGATGATAGCAACGTTCAATCCCCACCACTGGAAGACAACGAGCACAACGCGAATGGTGGCATTCTGCGCAGCACCGATGTTCATGTCGTCGAGGTAGTGGTCAAACAATAGATCAATTAGTGGACTGTGCTCCAAACACAACAAGAAGAAGCACTATTGATCTGCAGCAAAGACGATGATTGCAATTGCAAGGATGGGTACCTACCATTCCGGGGTCGGTGTAGATGATTACCTTCTTCTTCTTCGTCCTCTCGACCGCTGCCATGGATCCCAGACATATTTCGATCCCTTCAGGCTACGCCGGGCGCGTGTGCCCGCAAGACGCGGGGAAGGCGGAAGGGAACGCCAGGAGGTTTAGGGATCCAGCGGAAGGCGTGAGGAAGGCGACGGGACACAAGGAGGTTCACGGATCCGGCGGCATGATCAGGCTCTATGCTGGAGCAGGAGACTTGAAGTGGGTGGGTGGAGGATGGACGCGATCGAAGAAGGGAAGGGAGGGATGTGAGATGAACCGGACGACGAGGGAGCTCGAGCGGCGATGGGCGCGGCGTGTGTGGCTGCAAGACGTGGGGAAGGCGGCGTGGGGAAGGCGTGCGTGGCTGCAAGACGTTTAGGGATCGGGGTGCGGTTCCTTGGAGGGATGGAGGAGAGTCGGATCAGAGCCGTGGGCAACGGGACCGACGATCCAGATTAAAAATTGGCAGAACGGCAGAACAAGAGAGGCAGACTACTCTTACCTTCTTAATAAGTAGTACAGATATATATATATATATATATATATATATATATATATATATATATATATATATATATATATATATATATATTGTATATTACGAGCCCTGAGCTTCCAATAGCTAGGAGAAGTCCTGACCTAATGCTGCCATCCGGTTAAGCTGAATCAGATCTCGGTGTCTATAAAATAAGAGCCACAAGCCACCAGGGTTTAGTTTTGACACCCCACCACGATGCACGAGTGTCGGGCGCCCACCTAGGCGCGCGCGGCGGTTCCACGAGAGCGCGAGGCAGCGGCGGCGGCCTCCGATCGTGCGACCGACGGGTCGATCCCAAATCCAAAGGCGTAACAGTGACAGTTCTTCGATCCGGAGCCACAACGACAGTGACTCCCTGATCCAACGACACGTCGATGGCTCCCCAACAGTGGTTTCTCGATCCGAAGGCGCAACGACGACAACTCCTCGATCCGGTGGCACAGCAATGGCAGTTCCTTGATCCGGAAGTGCAACGACAACGACTCTCTGATCAAGAGGCACGGCGTCGATGGCTTTCTAGAGATGTGTGCGCGACGTTGGCTCCTCGGATGCGTGCGCTCCAGAGTGGCACACACTGGCGTCCCACCTCCCGCGACCACGTCGGCCTTCCCTAGGCGAGAGCGATGACGATGGACTTCTCTAGGCGCGAGTGGTGGCGGATCGCCGACCCTGTTTTTATGCTATTTTGTATACATATTTATGCCAACGTCAATAGGTTTTTACGATACATTGTCAGTTCATGGCTATCCTTCTATCGTTTGTATGTTTATGATATTTCTATTCACATTTTATGTAAACGTTTGTTGATTTTTATGTAGTGTACCATAATGTATAAATACCTTCCACGTGTAACATAATTAGTATCAGTATATATCATAAACTGGTTAACGAGCCTAGCTGCATGGATGTTGAAGAGATCCTATATTTATGAATGAAATAAAGCATTAAAAATCAGATTGTTTGTTTCCATATATGCCAATTCATTTTCTTTCAACTCACATTCTTGCCATTCTAAATTTGTGAGTATGCAGCAGAAAACAAATTTTTTACACAGTTTACCGCAGTGCATAAATACTTTCAACGTGTAGTATAATTAGTACTAATATATATCATAAACTTGTTCTAACGAGACTAAATACATGGCTATTTGAGAGATCCTATATTTATGGAGAAATTAAGCATTTAAATCAGATTTTTTGTTTTCATGCATGTCAATACATTTCCTTTTCAACGCACATTCTTGACATCCTAAATCTGTGTGCATGCACCAGGAAACAAAATTTTTACGCGGTGTACCACACTACATAAATATCTACACAGTGTAGCATAATTAGTATCAGTATATGTCATAAACTGGTTCCAACGAGTCTAGCTGTATTGTTGTTGTAGAGATTCTATTTTTATGGACGAAATAAAGCATTAAAATCAGATTTTTTTTTGTTTTTCCATGCATGACAATCCATTTCCTCTCGGCGCACATTATTATCATCATAAATTTGTGCAAATGCAGTAGGAAACTGATTTTTACGCAGCGTACCGTATTGCATAAATATCTACACTGTAGCATAATTACTAACGGTAGATTTTATAAAATGTTTCTAATGAGTCTAGCTACATGGCTGTTATAGAGATTCTATATTTACGAATGGAATAAAGCATTTAAATCAATTTTTTTTTGTTTCCATGCATGTAGCAGTTAACGGATAATGTTTCCTAATTTCTCGCGCATGCAAATAGAAACAAACTACACGTAATGTAAGGAATGGGACACATGCGGGAGATGGGCTAGCGTCCAAGTTGGTCCGGTGGTGCGAGGGGTGGCTGGCTAGGGCTTCCTGTATCCTATTGAAAACCCAGGGCTCCCAACATCCTCCTATATATAATTATATATGTGTATATTATATATATACATATTTGTATATGTATATTTATATGTATATAAATTTATGTATGTATATATATATGCGCGCGCGCATGTGTGTAATTATGTGCCCGTGGGTCGCGAGTATGGGTAGCATATTGTACCTGTCGCGGGAACAGGTATGGGTGCGAATTCAACATTAAACCCGTAGATATGGGTTTGAAAACTCTTTACCCGCGGGTTTCAAACCTGTTGTCATTCCTAGTCATATCAGAAGAATTGGTATATGCAACTATGCTCATGCATTACGAAGACACATCAACATATTTGATGATGTATGACACGCTAGGGGCTATGGCAAATAAGTGTGATAGACCCTCTTAAAAAGAGTAAATATAAAGTTAAAGTGGACATATGTCTCACATATCATATATTAAACTATATGTAATATACTTTATCTTAGCCAAAAGGCCGAGAAAAATATGAGTTAAAAAGTGACTTGTCTCTTTTTATAGCTAGCTCGATTAATCATCCTCCTTCAGCTATCAAGGTTGCACTATACGAGAGCTTTGCGGTGCGTGCGGCTTTATGTCATGTTGGGTTTGGGTGTATACCCACGGCCCATCTGGGAGGTAATATTTAGTAAGATTAGAAAGAAGTATGTTGGACCTGCTGACACGTGATCAGGATCGTCCAAACACTCAGAGACAAAGACAACACAAGTGCATGACAAGACGTTGGGAGGGAACTATAACATCTCGGCATGATTGTCCCATACAACTACAAGACCGGGATATTTATAAGGCCGTCTGGGGGTAGGTGGTACAAAGTACGCTTTTATTACCCTCGTTTACCAACTACATACTCAGAATATTACGTATAACGGGGTAACTACAACGCCACAACTTTTCTAGGTTGTGCTCACTCATAGTTACAACCGCTAATTACAATGACAGGTGGGCCTCTTGAGGGGCGATCTGGTGGACCGCTACACCAGGCCGGTGGCGCTCCATGAAGCCTTTGTTGTCGTTCGTGGACCCTTCGTTCTCCTCGGAAGGAATAAATTTTTTTGATATAAAGAATCTTTTTTACAGCCCTTCACATCCACCATGGTGGTCCATATAAATGGAAGAAAAACAAATTACTAAAAAGTTAAGTTGTAAATTTTAATTTATTTCTTTAGTTCTTCGAGTGATAGATATGAGGGACTGTAAAAGAAAATGTTTGTATCCTAAATGTATAGGATTTTCCCCTCTAGAAGTGTCGCTTCCGTCGACAGCCTTACCGTGTGATTGGTTTGCTTCTCGGAACGTGCAACTGCACCCGCAGAGAATTAAAGTACACCTTGTTTGGTTTCCATCTCTGAACATACAGACTGAATAGATGCAAAAAGTGATCGCCGGCCAGGCCCGCTTGCGATGCCGTTCAGGCCAAGTGCATAGAACGTCACACAAACTGAGAACGCTTTTTACGTTGTTTTTAACTGTATCTTTCAAATAAAATGTAATCACCGAACCAATTTAATATTTGTGTTCCTGATATTTTTTGAAACAAAACTAGGCCACACATGCTATATAATATTTGACGATTTATTTATGTACTCTTTTCTAACGCATGTTCTAACGCAGACAACCAAACACAGGTTACATTTATTCTGAATATATTAATACAAACAACCAAACATAAATCTATGCACGAAATTAGTCTGCATACAATGAGCCTAACTCGTCATGTAGTGTCTAGGCTATCACCCTACCACAACAGAACAGATGGTTAGAGTCGAAGCTCAGCGAAGTCCTTCGCTTCGCTGCATCCCGCACGTGGGCTTCGCGCGGCCTTCGCCAGGAGTTCCGTGATTCCGTCTCCCGTTGTGTAAACTCGGCTTCGCGGTGCCGATACCCTATCCTTCCAATATTTCAGCTATAGATGGTCAAACAGACCAGCCCGGTCGGAGCCACCACGGCCTGTCAGGCCCGGCTAGCGAATCGTGTCGTGTCGGATGGGCCCACGTGCTGCGGTAGCGGCCCAAACACGGCCCGTCAGCTGCTAGCCTTGCCGGGTTGGTCCGGTGGCATGTTGTTATTGTATAATTTAGAAAAAAAATGTGTAGCTATTGGGGCTCGAACACACAACCAATTGTATAAGAGACTTAAATACACTTATCTAGTCAGTGCGGCTACAATTTATTGTGTTATATGTTAAATTCTTATACTTAATATATGTAAACTATTATTTTTAAAATAAAAAATGTAACCGTGGCGTGCCTTTGCCAGCACTATAAGTCGAGATGATGGCTCAGGCACGGCACTATAGCTATGTCGTGCCAGACATGACACTATATTAGCCGGGCCGGGTCGTGTCTGAGCCGTGTTTTTTCGTGTCGTGTCTAGGCTGACCCATCGTGTTAATGCCAAATAACCATCTATATTTCCACCAGCTACGACAGCCTACAGTTTCGAAAGTTGCTTCCCGTGTACTCGTCTTCATCACTATTGGTGTGCGGTCGGGTTGACGGTGAAGCGGCGAGTGAGCACCCGTTGTATCAGGAAAAAAATTCTGTACATACCGGATGTAAACATCATTTTTTACAGCTCCTCACATCTATCACTTAGAGGCCTACAAAGACAGATCAAAATTTACAAAATAACATTTTAATAATTTGTTTTTCTTCTATTTATATAGACCCGCAGCTGGTGTATGTGAGGGACTGTAAAAAAGATTATTTACTGTTAAGTAACCCTAGTTAGGGTTATGTGGGCAAATACCTGCTTTACCCCTGAGGGGTCTCACATCTCTATATAAGGAACTTGTACACCAACTCATAATACGGAGAAGAGAAAGAGGCCAAAGGCCCAACCCTACATCGTGTCTCGTGTGTTTCCTCGGTCGTGCTTCTGGGAAGGGATACGGGTCTTCCACGACTTCTCGCGCCTAATCTGCTGACGGGAGGGAAGGATGCGGATCTGGTGATCCATGGTAACATAGTTCTCAACACGTTATCAGCAAGCTCTACCTCGACGTTGCTACGAGATCAGATCTGCATTAACTCTCCGTCAAGCCGGCGGGTCCTCCGGCCTAGCCGAACTGTCCTACGCGACAGCCTTCGAATCCTCTTCTACGTAATCGAGCTGTATGCTTCAATTAGATCTACTATTCTTGATCTGCTTGTGTACACGCGCTATTATCTGTACACCATGAACTAGCCATCACCGTCATGGTGCTACGTCCGCTATGGGCCTCGCTCGCGCCGAAAGCGCCCGCGTTGGTGGCTCGCGTGGGCCGCACATACACCGAGAGTTGTGGCTGGCCGAAGCCATACCTAAAGTGCCTGGGCACGCGCTGTACTGGAAGTAGGGGTGGTAATGGGCCATTTAATTTAGCCTAGCAAATTTAAGGATCAAGTCAAGTTAGGGCCGGATCATAAAACAATACAATTTTGAACTAACAAAATTAAGGGCCTTGTTGGTTTGTGAAGCAAGTATTAGGGTCATGATCCATTACCACCTCTAACTGGAAGTGTCGCGCCGGCGCCAGAAGCCACACATGCGTTGGGCAGCGCCGCACGTTGGTGGCCTAGCCTGTAGTCTGCTGCTGCATCGCATGCTCAACAACCTCCAGCCCTCCACTACTCCTGCCACCAAACCGAGAGGAGAGGTGACCCGGTTTCTCAGACGCACCAACAGAGAAAAAATGTGTTGTGTGTGGGCTCCACCACGCCTCGCCGCATGCGTCTCTCATCCCGTTCCTTCACGTTGCATGCGCGTGTGGATAGGAATTTGCAATCGTGGTGCGTTTCTGCGTGAAGAAAGGAGAGAGTAGTTAAAAAATAGGCCCCACAATCTTGCATGTCCGCATGCACGCTTGGGCGTGATGCCTTGTTTATGATCTGGTCAAATAGGCTAGTTTAAGGTTCATGTGTCCTACAGGTGAACAAAACCCCTATTTATTATACACATTTTTTCTTATATTTTATATGGATAATTTTTTTGCTAAATTTATACAAGTTTAAATTGTATGCATGCTTTATGTAATTGTCTCTACCTTAATTAATTATTTTCTGTAGCAAATAATTAGTAGAAAATGCATGCTTAAATATAGAAAAATACTTTTTTACATCTCATGATGTGTTATGTTCATGTATTAATTTTGGTTTTTTTCTGCTTTTATTTCCCGTAGTAGATAATTAGCAGAAATTATTAAAATACATGTGAAGGTTATATCGTGTATACTCAAATCACTCTAAATATTTGCTATGTGTTGAGCCTTCGGACTCACATCGAGCGATTAAATTATATAGTAGGTACTCAGACACGTCGATCAGACTACGTTATTAATCGACTGAGTTATGGCATTGGCTGAGCACTGGTTGCGCCCTGGCAACACGACGCAATATTTGTGTCGTTCGAACTTGGCTGCGTCATGTGATTGCTATGTCGCGCTCTCCATTAATCGGATTGCTCCCGTTGAGTCAGACCGCCATTGCTGAGTCGCGTATTTTTTGCATGCCCTGTAGGCACTGTCTCTGCCGCGAGCCAAAATTGCGCCTGTTGCGCACGTTGCGTGGATTTATCGTGTACCCCAATTACCGAGCCATAATTGTGTCTGTTGCGCTTATTACAAAGGCTTGCTATACTGTCGTAGCCCTGATGGCCGCACACACGTTGACGCCAGATACGCTAGAGCTTGTAGTCGTGTGGATTGTGGTGGGTTGTTCAAGGTCCTGAAGTCACATTATGTGCAACCTTCGTAAACAATTTTGTTTTCACTTTATATTTTGTTTGATTGTGTTGTATGGCATCGTATATTTATTTATATTGCCAAGTGGCCATAACAACTATATTAAATCTGGGAAATTAAATCTAAATGCAATGGAACACAGATAAGTTAAATCTCTGCTCTCTCCTCGTGCATAAAGTTTTACCCGAAGTAACCTGAAGAAATTCAATATTAATGCATGAAAGCCTTTTTGGCACAGAAAATATCACAAATTGGGATTTTATTAGTAAGCAATAAGACCTTGTCAGATGAATAAATGCTAGAATCTCAGTCATACATTGCTCAACCAGATATTGGCACATTGCTATTTGTCGTTGAACGGCATGAAGCGAACTTTGAGATAAATGGCTAGTACCTTAGCAACACGAAGTTGCGAGTACATCGAAAGGTAATTCTGAGAATTTTTTCACAACGTTGGTGTGAAAAAACATTGTGTGTTCTCGTCGAACCACTTAACTCGGTCTATCTAGGACCTCTATGCTTGTGTTGCATACATCTCTCATAATTTAAATACTTATAGCCGCTGAATTGACTTGGGATAGTCCTTTGACTGGTATGGTATATACTATAAACCAAATGGTAAAGGTCGATTCTGAATAGACATATATCTGGGGTTTATCTAGCAGAACTACATTTTATTTCACCCCTTGGCATGCTTACCATAATCTATACCTTATCTACCAGAAGTAAGAAGAGTACAAAAATAGCCATGGAATCCCACATCACCATAGAGCTTGAAGCTACATTAGGCATTAATTTGTACTTGGTTCTTGGCGTTGGAAGAGCCACAATTCTCGACCGCAATATTGTCAGTGATGGTAATTTGTGATAGAAATATAAAGATCTTATGTAGACCTGTTGTATTCTCCCTAGTCCTGATGACTCCTTCGTATGAGAGTAGTATTATCTGTTGTTGAAGACAAGTCCCAGACGGATATTGGTATTTCTTTCGCTCTTGCCAATCAATTATCTCCATTTGCTTTGTCGAAAGCTTACGAATTAGATGTTTTTTCCCAGATAAAAGGAATTCTTGGCCTTGTCTGTTCTTTTCCAAAGCTTCTCTTTTTGCTGAACAATGAAGAGATCGAAATAATGCTATATAGAACAATTTGGTATATAATAAGAGGAGAAATGTTTGTCTTGCTGGCAACACCATAAATAATTAATTATTGTTATAAGTTTTCTCTCAAAATTATTATACCTAAAAATGTTGCATAAATCGATACCCAATTTCAGAACGGTATGAGTAATTGGGTAAACCATGGGCAATAATAAAATGAGCTGGACTATACATCTCTGCATATAAAAATCTTTGCTTGACAGCATTGGCCTGATGCCGTGCACTTTACTACCAATATAAACACACATTTTCCTATGTGCCTCAAAGCACAATGCAACCAGTGAATGTCCTTGTGAGCGCTAAACCTTGATGGTCATTTTACTTCTTGACCTGAAGTCAACTAATGGCTCCAAATGACGAATGGTATGCATGAGCCCCTGAAGGACCCTCATGGATAAAAATAGTGTTGTGCATGTTAGTCTAAATCTTAATGATTGACTGTATATTTGGTAATAAAAATAATAAGTTTGCAGAATTGTAACCATGAAGCAACTTGTTGTTGCATGTCTCGTTGGATGTTGAGACTAACCCTTCATGTTGAAGGACAAATATGTAGTATTCATGCCACTACATTAATCTAAGTCTAAAGCTCACTGCATAAAACCCCTATCTGTAATGTGTGTAAGATTTCCCAAATAAATCACCACAATAGCATATATTGGCCACAAACTAGATGATTGTGGTTGAGGATTTTATCTGTATGCTTTTAGAACATCTCGGCATTAGGGGGAGGAATGCCCATATAGTGAAATGCCTCAATATTCTATTAAACGCACAAAAGCCAAACTGAACCTGTCGTTCGGTGTGTACTCTTGTGTATATGGAGTTTGCCAGAAATCGTTGAGGAGTAACCATATTGGTTTGAATGCTTCTACCTGATGAAGATGTGGATATACCCGAGATTAATATCATATCCACATTTGACTTATTGGCATTTGATCTATCATCGGGGACGCATGTGAATATGATCCATTAGCCTTAGTCAAAGCATATATTTTGATTACAGATTCACGTGGTCTGTGATAACTCTCCTCCGATTAATTCACCCTGATGGTGATTTGCCTCACGAAGAGGTTCATCTTGATGATGAAGTTCTTAGCAATGTGCGCAATATCATTGTGCTGGGAATACGGAACAATGAATCTTTCGTTTTGGGAAACGATGGAGATCATTATTAAATGTGGGAGACAAATGTGTCGACACATATCTTGCCTCTAAAAATTGCAAAGGGATCCAAAACAAAGTCCTAGGCATGAGTGCTTTAAGCTCTCTTATCGGGTCATTGATAAATGCAATCGAGGCTGAACCAATAATCGCAAAATAAAAGTCACGAGCTTGAAGTTTGGTTATTTATGGGCACTATTGAAATAATGTGTGGTGAATGCGATGGTTCAAGTGGTCTTGCGAGAGACCCACCCCACATGTGTTGAATAAACATTGTTCTGCTATGTATTATATCTGGTAAATGGCATGAAGTAAAATATGCAGTTAATAGGGTTCTGAAGATCCGTCATGAGATCCTATGAGGATTCATATCTTTGAATTATAAATATGCAACATATAAATCTCGTACCGAATCATACATTCCTGACGAATGAACACTCTCCTATGTAAAGAGAATATCTCCTAGATGAGTTTATAGTTGCTTAATGGAACCTTTCCAGAAGAAATAAAGTCTGTGTTAAACACCAAAGTTTGATAATCCTTATAAAGGGATAAAAAACCATACAGACCCGAAAAGGAATAAGATGAGGTACCAAAGGACTTGAAGTTCACCGAATAAGCACACGTGCATTCCACGATCTTTACTCATGGTATTTTCCACTAGATGTGAAATTATGGTATCCTCTAAAGCCACGATGGCATAAACCTATAAGGTTTAGGTGTTACTGGCAAAATATCCCCATTGTGCCAGAATGACAGACTATAACGATATATCTGATCGATGAAAAATCCCTGATGGATTATGATCTTTGATGGACTTTTGTTACATCATCATAGATGTTGCAATGGATGAACGTCTGGAGCGATTTATCATACTTAGAATATGTACTATTGCAACTATATTACCCCTAAGTCTCATAGAAGGACATTTTACTTGGTTTGCACAACTATTTATAAATCGTGGTGTAAGATAGAAAATGATAGCACCCCAACCTCATCCATTCTCGTCGGTGTACAAAGCCAGATCAAAATTTACAAAATAACATTTTAATAATTTGTTTTTCTTCTATTTATATAGACCCGTAGTTGGTGTATGTGAGGGACTGTAAAAAAGATTCTTTACATCTGGTATGTAAAGTCTAAGATCTTCTTAAGAACGTGGTTGAGTTCATCAGTTGTGTGACGAGTCGTCGTTGCACGAGCGATGATTGACTTGACTTCAATAGTGTGGGTTTCCATCTCATCGACAGCCCATTTTAGGGCCTCATACGAAGTGGACGGTAACCGCTTCGAATATTTGATCACTAAAATCTTTTTGAGTATTTGATCGACAACCCATTTAGAATATTTCATCGACAGCCCATTTCAACCCATTTCGAATATTTGATCACCAAAACCACATATAACACCAAAAGATGAATTTTTCAACAACAATATCTTTTTTTACCTCCTAGGACCCTCTAGTTTTTAATAAATTTTTCTGTTTTTTATAAAAAAATTAAATTCCAAATTTTCGAAACAAAATTTCCGAAAAATATCGCCATGAATCGAATCCGCCTCGACGGTAACAGCTGGTTTTCGAGCTGAGATTTTAACCCTGCAGCTGGCTCAGGACCTATCATCCTCGTCGGGGGTGGGTGGATTCGATGAACTAGAGCCTGAAAGCCACCGCCCATCAAAATTATTGTGCTAGTGCAGGTGGTTTGCCAGGGCCCAGGGATTGTCCAACTCGATTAGATGCACGTCCTCTTTTTTTGTTGTTGTTTTATTACGTTACAATCGTCATACCAGATAAGATAGAGCTACGATGGCTGAGGTCAGGGCAAAAGTACAGACGATAACGTTTGAACACGTCATTTCTTCCTTGGAGCCGTCCACCCTATCATAAATTTTAGTTGCATCACATTGGATATTTGATTATCTATTACGAGTATTAAATACAGTTTAATTATAAAACTAATTACATAATACTAAATGACGAGATAAATTTATTAAGCTAATTAATCCTTTAGTTTTATAGTTAACTAATTAAGTTTACTACATTATCTATTACGAGTATTAAATGCATTCGTACCCACGAGTATAAACTCAACACCAATTAATCACAATATTTACTGCATTATCACATGAGTGAATCATTGACTAATTAAGTTTAATAGATTCATGTTATCATTTAGTTCTCATCTGTGTAATTAGTTTTATAATTAAATTATATTTAATATTTCTAATTATCATCCAAACATCTGATTTGATTGGGACTAAAATTTAGTTTTAGTCCAAAATCCTACCTATTCGTGGGCTCGCAATGGATGCGCCAATTGATGTCATGACCTTCTTTAAGACGCCGTTGTCATATAAATTTAACATCATGTCGAGCGCTTCTTGATATGTGATGGCAACCATATGCGGTCCATAAAGGCTATCCCCAACGGTTCTCCTATCCTATTTTCTATCTCATCTTCTATTTCAAACTTCACTCTGCAAATATTGTTATCTATAGTGCAAAACAGTGTTCTGCACGACCATATGCACGATCTGCAGGGCATATCCTAACTATGACGTATCTTTAGCAGATGTTGCATGCGCATGCCAAAAATGAAGGGCTTCAAAGTAAATGTGAGTTGGTAAATGAGAGGACGCTTTCAGCAGAGCGCACATGCACACATGTATATAGACCCACAGAGGAGATAGAAACAATGTATCTAAAGTACGGAGAAGCTGAGTGCTCATTTTTTGTGTCATCATTCGCACTCCACTGGAAGGGTGAATACTTGAATACGAGCGCGAAATATGCACATTTTACGACCGTTTGAGGCATATGCTAGAGATAGCCTAAAAATGTTCCATCCAAGTGGATGAGCTTGATAATAATGACTTAAAGTGGTGTTTGGTTTGTGACAGTTGTTAGTATAAACCTTATAGACATTGTTTATCGAGTCAATTTTTTAGATTGGGTGGTATCATGGTGCTTTACCACTTTTATCGTTGGCATAGCTGTATTTAGGCTGTAAAAGTTTGTAAGGCTATGCCCAGCAGCTTGAGCATATGACGTGCAAAGTACTATTTTACAATGTAGGCTACACTGTTTAAAGAGAGACATTTAAAATGAGAGATGAAGATGAGTAAGCTACTGAAAATAGTCTAAGGTTGTCACTAACAGATCGTGCATATGATAATGCAAAACATTATTTTGTATTATAGACTACACGTAAAGTTTGAAATAGAAGATGTGGTAGGAGATATAATTGAAAGGGAAATGTGCCCTTGGGCCATTTCTAAGTATTTTGGTGATTGAGTGCCAACACAAGTGCTTAAATGTGAATTTATGCTCATGGATGGACAAAGTGCAAATCAAGAGTAAAGGTATGTTTCTAAGCCTTAGTACATTGGTTTTGTGTACTAATATACTTGTCTAAGTGTTAGAAACAGAAAGAAGAAGAAAAGAAAAGAGGTGAAAAAGGCTTGGCTGTGTGCAGCCAAGACTCAGCTCAGTCTGGCACACCGGACTGTCCGGTGGTGCACCGGACAGTGTCCGGTGCGCCAGGCTGACTCGGCGTGAAGTGGCCGCTCTCGGGAATTCGCCGACGGCGTACGGCTAAAATTCACCGGACGGTCCGGTGTGCACCAGACTGTCCGGTGAGCCAACGGTCGGCCGGGCCAACAGTCGGCCGCGGAATCTGCGCGCGACACGTGGCCGGGCCAACGGTCAGAAGGGGCACCGGACTGTCCGGTGTGCACCGGACATGTCCGGTGCGCCAACGGCTCCCAGATCTGCAACGGTCGGCCGCGCCATTTTAGGAAGGAAATCGGGCACCGGACTGTCCGGTGCACCCGACGACAGAAGGCAAGATTGGCCTTCCAGATTTGCTCTCAACGGCTCCTAGCTGCCTTGGGGCTATAAAAGGGACCCCTAGGCGCATGGAGGACAAAACCAAGCAACCTAAGAGCATTCTTGATCATCCACACTCAGTCTTTGCGCATTCGTTTGTCATTCTCAGTGATTCGAGCTCTGTTCTAGTGAGAACTTTGAGATAGTCATTTGAGCTCGATTCTTGGCCGTGTGTGTGCGTATTTTGCTGTGGATTTGTGTGTGTTGCTTCTCTCCCTTACTCCGTACTTCTTTGTGAACTTCATTTGTAAGGGCAAGAGACTCCAAGTTGTGGAGATTCCTTGCAAACGGGAAAAGATTAAAGTAAAGAAGAACACCGTGGTATTCAAGTTGATCATTGGATCACTTGAGAGGAGTTGAGTGCAACTCTCGTCCGTTGGGACGCCACAACGTGGAGTAGGCAAGTTTTGTACTTGGCCGAACCACGGGATAACCACTGTGCCATCTCTGTGATTGATTTCTTGTGGTTATTGTGTTTTGACTCCTCTCTAGCCACTTGGCAATTATTGTGCTAATGATTAATCAAGTTTTTGTGGCTTAAGTTTTCAAGTTTCACAGGATCACCTATTCACCCCCCCCTCTAGGTGCTCTCAATTGGTATCAGAGCCGTTCTCTTCAAGAAGGGACTAATCGCCCGAAGAGATGGATCCTAAGGGGAAGGGAATCGTGATCAACGACAAGGAGAAGGAGTCCTTCGTCAACGAGCCAAAGGATGACAAGCCTACTGACTCGGGCTCGGGCCACAAGCGCAAAGATGGGAAGAAGAAGAAGACAAGGCGCATCAAGGAGATCGTCTACTACGACGATAGCGATGAGTCTACTTCCTCCCAAAAGGACGACGACAACGACTACAGGAAGACGGTCAATTTGAACTTTTCATTTGATTATTCTCGTATTCCACATAGTTCGAATTCGCATTTGCTTTCCATTCCTCTTGGTAAACCTCCACACTTCGATGGGGAGGACTACGGATTTTGGAGTCACAAAATGCGTAGTCACTTATTCTCTCTCCATCCAAGCATATGGGAGATTGTAGAGAATGGAATGAAATTTGATAGCTCGGATAGCCCTATGCTTATAAATGAACAAATCCATAGAAATGCACAAGCTACTACTGTTCTATTAGCATCTTTGTGCAGGGAAGAGTACAATAAGGTGAGCGGCTTGGACAATGCCAAGCAGATATGGGACACCCTCAAGATCTCTCACGAGGGGAACGACATCACCATGCTCACTAAAATGGAGTTGGTGGAGGGCGGGCTTGGACGATTTGCAATGATAAGGGGAGAGGAGCCAACCCAAACTTACAACCGGCTCAAGACCCTTATCAACAAAATAAGGAGCTACGGAAGCACACAATGGACGGACCACGACGTCGTCCGCCTAATGCTAAGGTCCTTTACCGTTCTTGATCCTCATCTCGTAAACAATATTCGTGAGAATCCCAGGTACACGACGATGACGCCTGAGGAGGTACTCGGAAAATTCGTAAGCGGACGGATGATGATCAAGGAGGCGAGATACGTCGACGACGCTCTAAACGGTCCAATCAATGAGCCTCAACCTCTTGCTCTCAAGGCAACAAGAAGCAAGGAGATGCTACCTAGCAAAGTGGCACAAATTGAGGCGGCCGGACTTAATGATGAAGAGATGGCTCTCATCATCAAGAGATTTAAGACGGCGCTAAAAGGCCGCAAGGGGCAGCCAAGCAAGACCAAGACAAAGGGGAAGCGCTCATGCTTCAAATGTGGTAAGCTTGGTCATTTTATTGCTAACTGTCCCGACAATGATAGTGATCAGGATCAAGGGAACAAGAGGGAGAAGAAGAAGAACTATAAGAAGGCAAAGGGCGAGGCGCATCTAGGCAAGGAGTGGGACTCGGATTGCTCCTCTTCCGACTCCGACAATGAAGGACTCGCCGCCACCGCCTTCAACAAGTCATCCCTCTTCCCCAACGAGCGTCACACATGCCTTATGGCAAGGGAGAAGAAGGTGAGTACTCAAGACTCCACTTATGCTTCTTCTAGTGATGATGAGTCCAGTGATGATGATGACATAGACTATTCTTGCTTATTCAAGGGCTTAGATAGATCTAAGATAGATAAGATAAATGAACTCATTGATGCCTTGAATGATAAGAATAGGCTATTAGAAAAGCAAGAGGACCTTTTATATGAAGAACATGATAAGTTTGTAGAAGCACAAAAATCACTTGCTTTAGAGATTAAGAGAAATGAAATGTTGTCTTGTGAGTTGTCTACATGTCATGATTCAATTTCTAGTTTAAAAAGCATAAATGATGATTTAAATGCTAAGCTAGAAAAATCTAGTAAATTAACATCTTATGTAGAACATGTTGTGATTTGCACTAGGTGTAAAGATTTTGACATTGATGCGTGTAGTGAACACTTAGTCTCAATTTCCAAACTTAATGATGAATTGGTTAGTCTTAATACCCAACTTAAGACTAGCAAAAGTGAATTTGATAAGTTAAAATTTGCAAGGGATGCCTACACAATTGGAAGACATCCCTCAATTAAGGATGGTCTTGGCTTCAAGAGGGAAGCCAAGAACTTGACAAGCCATAAGGCTCCCATCTCCGCCAAGGAGAAAGGGAAGGCCCCTATGGCTAGTAGTGTGCAAAAGAACCATGCCTTTATGTACCATGATAGGAGACAATCTAGAAATGCTTATAGGAGTTGTAATGCATATGATGCTTTTGATTCTCATGACATGTTTGCGTCTAGTTCCTCTTATGTGTATGATAGAAATGTTGGTAGGAGAAATGTTGTTCATAATATGCCTAGGAGGAATGTCGTTAATGTTCCTAGGAAAGTTAATGAACCTTCTACAATATATCATGCTTTAAATGCTTCCTTTGCAATTTGTAGAAAGGATAGAAAGGTGATTGCTAGGAAATTAGGGGCAAAATGCAAGGGAGATAAAATTTGCATTTGGGTCCCTAAGACAATTGTGACTAACCTTGTAGGACCCAACAAGAGTTGGGTACCTAAGTCCCAAGCCTAAATTTGCCTTGCAGGTTTATGCATCCGGGGGTTCAAGCTGGATTATCGACAGCGGATGCACAAACCATATGACGGGGGAAAAGAAGATGTTCACCTCCTACGTCAAGAATAAGGATTCCCAAGATTCAATTATATTCGGTGATGGGAATCAAGGCAAGGTAAAAGGGTTAGGTAAAATTGCAATTTCTAATGAGCACTCTATCTCTAATGTATTTTTAGTAGAGTCTCTTGGATATAATTTACTATCGGTTAGTCAATTATGCAATATGGGATATAACTGTCTATTTACAAATGTAGATGTGTCTGTCTTTAGAAGAAGTGATGGTTCACTAGCTTTTAAGGGTGTATTAGATGGCAAACTTTATTTAGTTGATTTTGCAAAAGAAGAGGCCGGTCTAGATGCATGCTTAATAGCTAAGACTAGCATGGGCTGGCTGTGGCATCGCCGCTTAGCACATGTGGGGATGAAGAACCTTCACAAGCTTCTAAAAGGAGAACACGTGATAGGATTAACTAATGTGCAATTCGAAAAAGATAGACCTTGTGCAGCTTGTCAGGCAGGTAAACAAGTGGGAGGAGCACATCACAGCAAGAATGTGATGACCACATCAAGACCCTTGAAGCTGCTACATATGGATCTCTTCGGACCCGTCGCCTATCTAAGCATATGAGGAAGTAAGTATGGTCTAGTTATTGTTGATGACTTTTCCCGCTTCAGTTGGGTGTTCTTTTTGCAGGATAAGTCTGAAACCCAAGGGACCCTCAAGCGCTTCCTAAAGAGAGCACAAAATGAGTTTGAGCTCAAAGTGAAGAAGATAAGAAGCGACAACGGGTCCGAGTTCAAGAACCTTCAAGTGGAAGAGTTCCTTGAGGAGGAAGGGATCAAGCACGAGTTCTCCGCTCCCTACACACCACAACAAAATGGTGTGGTAGAAAGGAAGAACAGGACGCTCATTGATATGGCGAGGACGATGCTAGGAGAGTTCAAGACCCTCGAGTGCTTTTGGTCGGAAGCCGTGAACACGGCTTGCCACTCCATCAACAGGGTCTACCTTCATCGCCTTCTCAGAAAGACTTCATATGAACTACTAACCGGTAACAAACCCAATGTATCTTACTCTCCCAAAGCTGTAGAAGGGTTTTTGTTAGGTTATGACTCAAATACAAAGGCGTATAGAGTCTTCAACAAATCATCGGGTTTGGTTGAAGTCTCTAGCGATGTTGTATTTGATGAGACTAATGGCTCTCCAAGAGAGCAAGTTGTTGATCTTGATGACGTAGACGAAGAAGATGTTCCGACGGCTGCTATACGAACCATGGCGATTGGTGATGTGCGACCACAGGAACAAGATGAGCAAGATCAACCTTCTTCCTCAACTATGGTGCATCCCCCAACTCAAGACGATGAACAGGTTCATCAACAGGAGGCGTGTGATCAAGGGGGAGCACAAGATGATCATGTGATGGAGGAAGAAGCGCAACCGGCACCTCCAACCCAAGTTCGAGCGGTGATTCAAAGGGATCATCCCGTCAACCAAATTTTGGGTGACATTAGCAAGGGAGTAACTACTCGATCTCGATTAGTTAATTTTTGTGAGCATTACTCCTTTGTCTCTTCTATTGAGCCTTTCAGGGTAGAGGAGGCCTTGCTAGATCCAGATTGGGTATTGGCCATGCAGGAGGAACTCAACAACTTCAAGCGCAATGAAGTTTGGACACTGGTGCCTCGTCCCAAGCAAAATGTTGTGGGAACCAAGTGGGTGTTCCGCAACAAACAGGACGAGCACGGGGTGGTGACGAGGAACAAGGCTCGACTTGTGGCAAAAGGTTATGCCCAAGTCGCAGGTTTGGACTTTGAGGAGACATTTGCTCCTGTGGCTAGGCTAGAATCAATTCGTATCTTGCTAGCATATGCCGCTCACCATTCTTTCAGGTTGTACCAAATGGATGTGAAGAGCGCTTTCCTCAATGGGCCAATCAAGGAGGAGGTGTACGTGGAGCAACCCCCTGGCTTCGAGGATGAACGGTACCCCGACCACGTGTGTAAGCTCTCTAAGGCGCTCTATGGACTTAAGCAAGCCCCAAGAGCATGGTATGAATGCCTTAGAGACTTCTTAATTGCTAATGCTTTCAAGGTTGGGAAAGCCGATCCAACTCTTTTTACTAAGACTTGCGATGGTGATCTTTTTGTGTGCCAAATTTATGTCGATGACATAATATTTGGTTCTACTAACCAAAAGTCTTGTGAAGAGTTTAGCAGGGTTATGATGCAGAAATTCGAGATGTCGATGATGGGCGAGTTGAACTACTTCCTTGGGTTTCAAGTGAAGCAACTCAAGGACGGCACCTTCATCTCCCAAACAAAGTACACACAAGATCTGCTAAAGCGGTTTGGGATGAAGGACGCCAAGCCCGCAAAGACTCCGATGGGAACCGACGGACACACCGATCTCAACAAAGGAGGTAAGTCCGTTGATCAAAAAGCATACCGGTCAATGATAGGGTCTTTACTTTATTTATGTGCTAGTAGACCGGATATTATGCTTAGCGTATGCATGTGTGCTAGATTTCAATCCGATCCTAAGGAGTGTCACTTAGTGGCGGTGAAGCGAATTCTTAGATATTTGGTTGCTACGCCTTGCTTCGGGCTCTGGTATCCAAAGGGGTCTACCTTTGACTTGGTTGGATACTCAGACTCCGACTATGCTGGATGTAAGGTCGATAGGAAGAGTACATCGGGGACGTGCCAATTCTTAGGAAGATCCCTGGTGTCGTGGAACTCTAAGAAACAAACTTCCGTTGCCCTATCCACCGCTGAGGCCGAGTATGTTGCCGCAGGACAGTGTTGCGCGCAACTACTTTGGATGAGGCAAACCCTCCGGGACTTTGGCTACAATCTGAGCAAAGTCCCACTCCTATGTGATAATGAGAGTGCCATCCGCATGACGGAAAATCCTGTTGAACACAGCCGCACAAAGCACATTGACATCCGGCATCACTTTTTGAGAGACCACCAGCAAAAGGGAGATATCGAAGTGTTTCATGTTAGCACCGAGAACCAGCTAGCCGATATCTTTACCAAGCCTCTAGATGAGAAGACCTTTTGCAGGTTACGTAGTGAGCTAAATGTCCTAGATTCGCGGAACTTGGATTGATTTGTAGCATACATGTGTTTATGCCTTTTGATCATGTTCCCTCTGCATTTTGTTGCTTAATGGTGCTCAAGTTGTACAAACACTCCCTGGACCTCACAAGTCCGTTGCAAAGTGATGCACATGTTTAGGGGGAGCTGTGTTACAACTTGACCCTTTGAGACTAACCATGTGCTTGAGTTTGCTTGTTTTAGTCTCAAAGGAGGATTGAAAGGGAAAAGGTGGACTTGGACCATGAAAGACTTCCACTGCACTCCGATGAGAGGGTAACGTATTCCAAGTTCATCTCACGTACACTTATTGCCTTTGTATTCTTATTGAAGTTTTTGGTGAGGCAATGGGGTTTTGGGCCAAGATTGATCCCGGTTTGGTGCTTGATGCCAAAGGGGGAGAAAATAAAGGCCAAAGCAATAGATGGATCAGCTACCACTTGAGAATTTTTGAAAATAGTAGATTAGAGCTTTTGGTTTGGCAAAACTCTTTTATTGTCTCTCTTGTCAAAAGTTGGCCTCTTGTGGGGAGAAGTGTTGATTATGGGAAATAGGGGGAGTTTTTGAAATCTTTGATCAATCTCTTTTGGAATGACTCTCTTTATGCTTCAACATGTGTGTTTGACTTAGAGATAGAGATTTGAGGTTGATTTGCAAAAACAAACCAAGTGGTGGCAAAGGATGATCCATATATGCCAAAATTAAATCAAAATAAATTTGAGTTTTATTTGAAGTGATATTGCACTTGTTCTAGTTGCTTTATGTTGTGTTGGCATAAATCACCAAAAAGGGGGAGATTGAAAGGGAAATGTGCCCTTGGGCCATTTCTAAGTATTTTGGTGATTGAGTGCCAACACAAGTGCTTAAATGTGAATTTATGCTCATGGATGGACAAAGTGCAAATCAAGAGTAAAGGTATGTTTCTAAGCCTTAGTACATTGGTTTTGTGTACTAATATACTTGTCTAAGTGTTAGAAACAGAAAGAAGAAGAAAAGAAAAGAGGTGAAAAAGGCTTGGCTGTGTGCAGCCAAGACTCAGCTCAGTCTGGCACACCGGACTGTCCGGTGGTGCACCGGACAGTGTCCGGTGCGCCAGGCTGACTCGGCGTGAAGTGGCCGCTCTCGGGAATTCGCCGACAGCGTACGGCTAAAATTCACCGGACGGTCCGGTGTGCACCGGACTGTCCGGTGAGCCAACGGTCGGCCGGGCCAACGGTCGGCCGCGGAATCTGCGCGCGACACGTGGCCGGGCCAACGGTCGGAAGGGGCACCGGACTGTCCGGTGTGCACCGGACATGTCCGGTGCGCCAACGGCTCCCAGATCTGCAACGGTCGGCCGCGCCATTTTAGGAAGGAAATCGGGCACCGGACTGTCCGGTGCACCCGACGACAGAAGGCAAGATTGGCCTTCCAGATTTGCTCTCAACGGCTCCTAGCTGCCTTGGGGCTATATGTCACACCCGGTTTTAGAAGGCAAACCGAATGCGAACCATGTACGTGCCAGGATCAGTTATTCACGTACACAGCAGTTACATAATATGGACATCATCACACAGTGCTCAAAATAGCATTAATAAGGGAAATAGTCGATTACATCATACGTCTGAGACGTCCATATAGTTCTTACAATAAATCAAAGTGCGGAAAAGAAACGTAGATAAACGCGGCCTTCACAGGCAGCCGACTGGGGGTTGCCGCTAACCCACACCTAGAACTCGTCGTAATCTTGGAACTCCTGGAAGTCTCCCTCCACAGCTTCATCTTCGCCTGAGCAGTGGTTGCAATGCTGACAACCTGGGGATGGGGGGGTTTGGTGTGTAGAGCAAGGGTGAGTACACATCAACATACTCAGCAAGCATCCTGTTTGGCTGTAGTGGACTAGCTGTATGTGGGGATAAGTCAAGCAGTTGCTTTTAGTTGGTCAGATTATTACTTACTAGTAGAAAGCCAAGTTTTAGCATTAACCCAAGTTATTAACCCGATGTACCCTTTCCAAACGGAAAGAATACCACTTACCAGCACCATAGTCATAACCAGAATCATCGATCTCATAACCACCTGTACCAAAGTATCTCTGATCAAGTACCACTAATCACTGGAGCTCCCTTGGCCGCTCATAACCGCGAGCACGGCTGATATATCAGTTTTCAAACACTCTGCAGAGGTTGTGCACTTTACCCACAAGCCGTGATTCCCATTCTGCCCGGAGAGAGCTACTCCCCATTGACCACTACCTAGGTGGCCTAGCAGGGCATCACTACGTAGCCTTTACAAAGATTCCCCGGGGCTGTAGCCACCCGTTAGGTTTCCTAAATGCACCGCACTCCTCCCCAAGGGGCGAACCCAAACTTGGCAGAGCGAGCCGCATACACCGAGCCCCATTGACGGCACGACGGCTAAGTGAACTACACCCCGGATCCTCTAATTATTCAGCTAAGGGCACCCCATTCTACCCTCATGGTTGCACTGTTTTCCCGGGCGGTCATCCATAGAACAGGTCCTTACGGAGAGGCACTCGAGAAACCGCTCGAGCCCCCTTGATGACCACAAGTACAACATCATAATAAGAGAAGGGAAAACAGCGTATCATAGATAATCTCATCATGTTCATTGATTAGAGTTAAGCAATAGCATAAAGCTAAACAGTAATAATCCAACCCAGATAGGTAAACAAGGACATGGATAACAAAAGCTAGTCAATCCTTAGGCATAAATGTGTAAAGCGGGAGGTGAATTAAATAATGAATAGGACAGAGATAGGTCAAAGGACACTTGCCTCCACCAACCGACTGCTGCTCAGGGGCTTCTCCTGCGAATTCCTCGGGCTCTTCGACCGGATCGTTCTCTATGCGATTGCAAACATACATGCATCCATCCACATTTAATACAAAAGAACAGTACACCATACAAGGGAACAGATAAAGTGAGTATGCATCAAGTATGACATTCGATATCGCATTTGTTATGGTTAGAAAGAAACGGGAAAGGGTCTCGCAGGGGGTTAAATTTTATGCACTAACGATCAATTACAATTGGTTCTTAACAAAAGAATTCTGTTATATGCACTAATGGAAACCTATTCATTTTAAGTTGATCAACATCGCACGAGATAAACAATTAACTACATGAATCAATTAGTATAACGGAATTTTAAATTAAACTTCCTATTTCAATGGCATGAACAATGATTAGCCTACCTAAAATAAAATAGCTATGATCACAGAAAGTAAATAAAATAAAATAAAAAAAATAAAAAAAAAACAGGGGGGGGGCGGTTGAACCGGCCCTAGGGCGGTTGAACCGGCCCTGCGCAGGGGGACGCGGCCAGGGGCCAGGGCGGCCGGGGGCGGCCAGGCGGGCGGCCGGGGCTGGCCAGGCGGGGGCTGGGGCACGCGGCCAGGGGCGGCCGTGGCCGGCTGGGGCCAGGGCGGCGCGGCAGCGGCCGGCTGGGGGCGCGGCCAAGGCGGCCAGGCCAGGGCGGCCAGGCGGCCGGGCTACCGAGGAGAGAGGAGGGGGAGGGGAGAGGGAGGGAGGAGGGAGAGAGGGAGGAGAGGGGGGCTCACCGGCGAGGGGCGGCCGACGGCGAGGGCGGCGGCCGGCGCTAGGGCAGGGGGGGTAGGGGCGGCGGCGGCTTAGGGTGGGGGAGAGAAAATGAGAGAAAATGAGAGGGAGGGAGAGAGAATTGGGGAAAAAGGGGAGGTGGGGGGGGGCGGTTGGGCCTGCCAAGGCCCAAGAGGGGGCGCCAGGGGCGGCTGGGCCGGCCGGGGTCGGCCCACGGCGCGGGAGAGAGAGAAAAAGAGGAGAGAGAAAGAGAGAGAAAAAGAAAGAAAAGATCTTCTCCTCATTTTCGAAATCCGATCTTTCTACATGAATGCATTTGCACTTTCAAAGCAATCAAAAGAAATGCAAGGTTCGGCATGGTGCATCAAACAACATAAAGTATTTAGGGTTTTTCTTACACGGGAAATCCAAACCGAATCCCGCTAGAACTTTGGAAAAGGTCAAGGTTTAGCGAGGGAAAAAAGAAAAAGAAAAGGTAACGCCCGAATTTTGGCGAGTAAAGAAAAGAAAAAATTCAACTGCAAAATTCGGGGCGTTACAAACCTATCCCCCTTAAAAGAATCTCGCCCTCGAGATTCAGGGCTGGCTAGCAAAGAGCTCTGGGTACTTGGCCACTAGATCATCTTCACGCTCCCAGGTTGCTTCTTCCTCAGAGTGGTGATTCCATCTGACTTTGCACATTCTGATGGTCTTCCTTCGGGTGACTCTGTCTGCAATCTCAAGGATCTGAGCTGGCTTCTCAACATAGGTCAAGTCCTCCTGGACCTCAAGACCTTCCACTGGCAACTGCTCTTCTGGCACACGCAAGCACTTCTTCAACTGAGACACATGAAAGACATCATGCACAGCAGACAAATTCTCTGGCAGGCTGAGCTGATAAGCCACATCTCCACGCTTTGAGAGAATTTGATACGGACCAATGTAGCGGGGTGCTAGCTTGCCTTTCACTCCGAACCTCCTGACTCCTCTGATCGGTGACACTTTCAGATAGACAAAGTCTCCGACTTCGAAACTCAGCTCTCTTCTTCTTGTGTCTGCATAGCTTCGCTGCCTCGATTGCGCTATCTTCAGATTCTCTCGGACCATCTTGATGTTCTCTTCGGCTTCGAGCAAAATGTCTGGCCCAAACACTTGCTTTTTTCCAGGCTGATCCCATTGCAACGGAGTTCTACAACTCCTTCCATAAAGCGCTTGAAATGGTGACATCTTTAAACTGGCCTGGTAACTGTTGTTATAGGAAAACTCTGCATAAGGCAATCGCTTGTCCCATCCGGACTGATCTTGCAACGCACAGGCTCTCAACATATCTTCAAGAATTTGGTTGGTTCTTTCGGTCTGGCCATCCGTCTGCGGGTGATAAGCTGAACTGAAATTCAGATGCGTACCCAATGCTTCATGCAACTGCTGCCAGAAATGAGAGGTGAACTGCGTTCCTCTATCTGACACTATCTTCTTTGGCACACCATGAAGACAAACGATCCGAGACATATACAATTCTGCCAATACTGCACTGCTATAGTTGGTCTTGACAGGTATGAAGTGGGCTGATTTGGTCAGACGGTCCACTACTACCCAAATGGAATCGTAGCCGGCTCGAGTGCGAGGCAATCCGACTATGAAATCCATACCGATTTCATCCCATTTCCACTGAGGGATCTGCAACGGTTGCAACAATCCAGCAGGTCTCTGGTGCTCTGCCTTAATTCTTCGGCAACTATCGCACATAGCCACATGCTCTGCGATTTCTCTTTTCATTCCGTACCACCAGAATTTCTTCTTCAGATCCTGATACATCTTCTCACTGCCAGGGTGAATCGAATAAGCTGTCTCATGAGCTTCCTTAAGGATCAACTCCCGAATAGACTGGACATTGGGAACACACAAGCGGTCTTTGAACCATATCACGCCTTCTGCATCTTCTCGAAAATCTTTGCCTTTGCCTTCTAGAATCAGTCGCCGGATCTCACTGATTTTCTCATCATTCTTCAGCGCTTCTTTGATTTCTCGCTCCAAGGTAGGTTCCAATTCAACTGTGACTCCTCGCGAATTGTTCAGAAACCCGAGACTCAACCTGTCGAACTCCTTGGCCAACTCATAAGGCATCGGACGAGCAACCATCAGATTGACTTGACTTTTTTTTCTTAAAGCATCTGCCACTACGTTCGCTTTGCCTGGATGGTAATGAATCTCCAACTCATAATCTTTGATCAACTCTAACCATCTTCGCTGCCTCATGTTCAACTCTGACTAGGTGAATATGTACTTCAGACTCTTGTGATATGTGTAAACATCGCATTTCTGTCCATACAGATAGTGCCTCCATGTCTTCAGTGCGTGAACCACTGCTGCCAACTCTAGATCATGGATTGGGTAGTTCTTCTCATGAACCTTCAGCTGTCGGGACGAGTAAGCCACAACTCTTCCCTCTTGCATCAACACACATCCCAAACCCGTGTAACAAGCATCACAATACACCGAGAAGGGCTTGTGCACATCAGGCAAGACTAGGACGGGCGCTGTAGTCAACTTCTCTTTCAGCGCTTCAAAGGCCTCTTGGCATTTCTGGGTCCACTTGAACTCAACTTTGTTGCCTAGCAACGCTGTCATTGGTTTCGCAATCTTCGAAAACCCTTCAATGAATCGCCGATAATATCCGGCCATTCCAATGAAGCTCTTGATTCCTCGAGCATCTGTTGGTGCTTTCCAGTTCAGAATGTCTGCCACTTTCTTCGGATCCACAGCCAATCCTTCTTTGTTGATTATGTGACCCAAGAACAGGACTTCACTGATCCAGAACTCACACTTGCTCAACTTTGCATACAACTGGTGCTCTCGCAATCTCTGCAATACCATCCTCAAATGATCTGTGTGCTCTTCTTCGCTTTGAGAAAAAACCAGAATGTCATCAATGAATACCACCACAAACTTATCAAGGTAATCCATGAATACACTGTTCATCAAGTTCATGAAGAATGCTGGCGCATTGGTCAAACCAAAAGACATCACAGTGAACTCATACAAACCATACTTGGAAATGAATGTCGTCTTCGGAATGTCCGAAGGTCGGATCCTGAGCTGATGATAACCTGATCTCAGATCAATCTTGGAGAACACACTGGCTCCTCTCAACTGGTCGAACAGATCTTCTATTCTGGGCAAAGGATACTTGTTCTTGATCGTGACTTCATTCAAAGCTCGGTAATCGATGCACATCCTCTTGGTGCCATCTTTCTTCTCCACAAATAGGACAGGGGCGGCCCAAGGCGAGGTGCTTGGCCGAATGTAACCTTTCTCTGACAGCTCATCAATCTGCTTCTTAAGCTCAACCAACTCTGGTCCAGATATTCTGTAAGCTCTCTTAAAGATAGGGGCGGTTCCGGGAAGAAGCTCTATAGCAAACTCAACTTTCCGCTCTGGTGGCATACCCGGTAAGTCCTTTAGAAACACATCTGGGAACTCGGACACAACCTTGATACTCTCAATTGGGTCTGCTTTACTGCTATCGACAGCCATCTGATAACAACTTCCTTTCTTTGGCTCAGGCGGGACTAACTCGGTCACCACTTCCTCTCCTAGTGGGGACACCAACTTGATTGTCCTTTTATCACAACTGATAATTGCCTGATACTTATCTAGCCAATTCATCCCTAGGATGACATCTATTCCCTGAGTACCCATTACTATAAGGTTGGCGGGAAACGCTATCCCCCTTATTTCCACACTTATATTCAAACAAATGCTATCGGCTCGAATTCTACCACCGGCTGAGTCAATTTGAATGGGGGTTGACATGGTAGTAATTGGAAGATTATGTGCTTCTACCCATGATGCAGTAATGAAAGAATGCGTTGCTCCAGTATCAAATAACACTTCTGCAATATGGGAGTCGACTGGGAACATACCTACTATCATGCCGGAGGTCTCCTGAACTGCTTCAGCCCCCAAGTGGTTCAGCCTTCCATGATTATAGCGCGGCTGAGAGCGATTGCCTGCTCCAGGCTGAGGCACATTCTGCTTTGCTGGGGCATTGGGGCCTGACTGCTGCTGGGCTGCCTTCTTCGGACATTGCATCACCCAGTGGCCTTGCTCTCCACAGTGGAAACATGCCCTGTTTCCAACCTGAGCTGGTGCTGCCTGACTGTTCTGCTGGTTTGCTGGGGCAGGAATACGAGGTGCTTGCTGATTCTGCCTTTGAAACTGACCTCCTGACTGATTGCTCTGACGGTTCTGGTACTAGTGCTGAGGATACTGCCTTTGGAACTGCTGATGCTGAGGTGGACGCTGGTTCTGCCTGAACTGATTAGGTTGATTGCCTGAGAAACGAGGACGACTGCTGCTTCCAGGCTGGGGTCCACTGATCTTGCGTTTACGATCTTCCATCTCCTTACGCTTCCTTTCTGTCATGATTGCTCTGTCAATCAGGTGCTGGAATGTCGGGAAGGTGTGATTCATCAGTTGATACTGCAGGGGGTCGACCAAGCCTCTCAGAGAACGGTATTGTCGCTTGGCGTCAGTGTTGACATCCTCAGGAGCATAGCGAGACAATTGCAGAAACTTGTCCCGGTACTCACTGACAGACATTGGCCCTTGCTTGAGAGCCAGGAACTCCTCCTTCTTCACTGTCATCAGACCTGCAGGCACATGGTACTGACGAAAGCTACCTCTGAACTCTTCCCAGGTGATGGCGTCAGGGTGGGCATGGGTGGCGAGGTAAGACTCCCACCATGATTGGGCTGCTCCTCTCAACAGACGGGGACCATACAGAACCTTCTCCCTGTCATCGCACTGAGCGGTATGCAACTCCCGCTCCACAGTGCGCAGCCAATCTTCAGCATCCATGGGGTCAGAAGAGTGAGCGAACGTTGGGGGATGACCTCTCATGAATTCAGCACGCTTGTCTCTGGGCATCTGAGGCATCTGAGGCTGAGGTGGGGCCTGCTGCTGCTGCTGCTGAATGGCGGCCAAAGTCTGACCGATGGCCTGAACTGCCTGAGTCTGCATCAGAAACATCTGCTCGATCGACATCGGGGGCGGGGGTGGCAGCTGCTGCTGCTGGGGCGCCTCATCTTGTTGACCGGCTTGCTCCTGCTGAGCACGCCTTCCTCCTCTGCGCCTGTTCTCTGACATCTGCAGAATGCAACCACACATCAGAACTGATCTGGCAGATCTTGCAGCATAAGAAAAGAGAATAGAATTCTTCAACAGCACTGAACAGATGAGCATCTTCACTGATCTCCAACACAGACCACATAGCTTCTCAGATAAAGAGGAGAGTGGAATAAAAGGTTTCCCAACTATATAACTAACTCCATTAACATAACAGATAAACCAAAATGCAGGGGATACCCACATTCTGGTGACAGTCATTACAAAGATCCAAACCAAACATAGTTCATCATGACAAACATAAATGCACAGGATATAGCAAACTACCCTGTCTAACTAAGACTAACTAAGACCGAAACCAACGCTAAGACTGAAGCTTCTACGTATATATTTCATATTAATTACAAGATCCAACTCTAACGAGCTATGGTTCTAGATTTATCTTGGTCTTGCAGTCGGGATTGCCATAAGACTGGTGTCCACGCTGAGGTGAGCGGTACGGGTGCTGAGTCCCGACGGGAGCGGGGGAACCACCATCCAGATGACGACGTTCCGCGCGCTCAGCCCGCAGCAGGGCGATCTCAGCACGGGCCCTACTCAGCTCATCTAATGCATGGTCCAGCTCCGTGTTTAGCACGGCGGCTAGGTTGACTGTGCTGCTCAACCTAGGATTGCCCTCACCGACAGGTGAGACAATCACGCCTCCTGTGCTGCCAGATGGACGGTGGGGGTAATACTTCAGGTCAAGACCATCAGCTGCCCCACCGAAAACCGAGCAGTAGTGCGAAAGCGCACGCCGTGCAGCATCTTGCATGGCTGCCTCAGCTGAGTCCCGCTCAGAGATAGAATAGTGCTCTGAGCAGGCCTCTGCACCCTGGAGACTGTTCTCCGGGCAGCGCACCAAGCAGGTTGCCTCCCAGCGGTCCGGGTAGACCCCGCGACTGTGCTGGTAGACCACACAACGATACTCGACGGACCAAGTATGCCGGTCAAATGCCCGACGTAGCAGGGTGTCGAGCACATCGTGGAAGTGACACCCGCGAGCAGCGTCGCGAGTGATGGGTCGAGCAACCCATCCTTCCGGCTCAGGGTTAGCAGAGAAGTCGGTGTCGTGGCTCGAGCTGTCGTCGCCATCTCCGTCGTCTGGGTCTCCTCCAGCAGCTACTCCAGAAGCTGGGGCGCCCAGTGGTGGTGCAGGGGGCGCCTCCAGAGGAAGCACAGGAGAGCAGCTCCTCACAGACTCTATCTCCTGGTGGAGCGAGAAGGAAGAGCTCTGCTGCTCCTGTCGTCGACGTTCCTGCTCCTCACGCAGGCGGTGGTGTAGTCTCTCCAAGTGGCTGGACTGTCCGGCCACGGGACGGCGAAGCGGACGCTCAGCAAGGCGGGAAGGTAAGAAGGGGATGACTGACTTTCGTGCAGTGTGTCTAAGTCGAGCCATCTACAAAAAACATCGCAAGCAAAAGGGTGAGAACAGAGTTAATATGACCAGCAAGTAATAAGTAAATGAAGGATTAGAATAAAACACAATTTTCAGCAAGGTATAATATATAGTAGAACATAGGTTTGGTCGATATGACCAACTTTTGAAGGGATATCAAAGTCAAGGTAGGGACAGAGGTCTATAGTCCTTAGAACGACCATTCTACTCTAGGTCAGCGGTCCTACAGTCAGCACGGCTTTGATACCACTTATGTCACACCCGGTTTTAGAAGGCAAACCGAATGCGAACCATGTACGTGCCAGGATCAGTTATTCACGTACACAGCAGTTACATAATATGGACATCATCACACAGTGCTCAAAATAGCATTAATAAGGGAAATAGTCGATTACATCATACGTCTGAGACGTCCATATAGTTCTTACAATAAATCAAAGTGCGGAAAAGAAACGTAGATAAACGCGGCCTTCACAGGCAGCCGACTGGGGGTTGCCGCTAACCCACACCTAGAACTCGTCGTAATCTTGGAACTCCTGGAAGTCTCCCTCCACAGCTTCATCTTCGCCTGAGCAGTGGTTGCAATGCTGACAACCTGGGGATGGGGGGGTTTGGTGTGTAGAGCAAGGGTGAGTACACATCAACATACTCAGCAAGCATCCTGTTTGGCTGTAGTGGACTAGCTGTATGTGGGGATAAGTCAAGCAGTTGCTTTTAGTTGGTCAGATTATTACTTACTAGTAGAAAGCCAAGTTTTAGCATTAACCCAAGTTATTAACCCGATGTACCCTTTCCAAACGGAAAGAATACCACTTACCAGCACCATAGTCATAACCAGAATCATCGATCTCATAACCACCTGTACCAAAGTATCTCTGATCAAGTACCACTAATCACTGGAGCTCCCTTGGCCGCTCATAACCGCGAGCACGGCTGATATATCAGTTTTCAAACACTCTGCAGAGGTTGTGCACTTTACCCACAAGCCGTGATTCCCATTCTGCCCGGAGAGAGCTACTCCCCATTGACCACTACCTAGGTGGCCTAGCAGGGCATCACTACGTAGCCTTTACAAAGATTCCCCGGGGCTGTAGCCACCCGTTAGGTTTCCTAAATGCACCGCACTCCTCCCCAAGGGGCGAACCCAAACTTGGCAGAGCGAGCCGCATACACCGAGCCCCATTGACGGCACGACGGCTAAGTGAACTACACCCCGGATCCTCTAATTATTCAGCTAAGGGCACCCCATTCTACCCTCATGGTTGCACTGTTTTCCCGGGCGGTCATCCATAGAACAGGTCCTTACGGAGAGGCACTCGAGAAACCGCTCGAGCCCCCTTGATGACCACAAGTACAACATCATAATAAGAGAAGGGAAAACAGCGTATCATAGATAATCTCATCATGTTCATTGATTAGAGTTAAGCAATAGCATAAAGCTAAACAGTAATAATCCAACCCAGATAGGTAAACAAGGACATGGATAACAAAAGCTAGTCAATCCTTAGGCATAAATGTGTAAAGCGGGAGGTGAATTAAATAATGAATAGGACAGAGATAGGTCAAAGGACACTTGCCTCCACCAACCGACTGCTGCTCAGGGGCTTCTCCTGCGAATTCCTCGGGCTCTTCGACCGGATCGTTCTCTATGCGATTGCAAACATACATGCATCCATCCACATTTAATACAAAAGAACAGTACACCATACAAGGGAACAGATAAAGTGAGTATGCATCAAGTATGACATTCGATATCGCATTTGTTATGGTTAGAAAGAAACGGGAAAGGGTCTCGCAGGGGGTTAAATCTTATGCACTAACGATCAATTACAATTGGTTCTTAACAAAAGAATTCTGTTATATGCACTAATGGAAACCTATTCATTTTAAGTTGATCAACATCGCACGAGATAAACAATTAACTACATGAATCAATTAGTATAACGGAATTTTAAATTAAACTTCCTATTTCAATGGCATGAACAATGATTAGCCTACCTAAAATAAAATAGCTATGATCACAGAAAGTAAATAAAATAAAATAAAAAAAAAATAAAAAAACAGGGGGGGGGGGGGCGGTTGAACCGGCCCTAGGGCGGTTGAACCGGCCCTGCGCAGGGGGACGCGGCCAGGGGCCAGGGCGGCCGGGGGCGGCCAGGCGGGCGGCCGGGGCTGGCCAGGCGGGGGCTGGGGCGCGCGGCCAGGGGCGGCCGTGGCCGGCTGGGGCCAGGGCGGCGCGGCAGCGGCCGGCTGGGGGCGCGGCCAAGGCGGCCAGGCCAGAGCGGCCAGGCGGCCGGGCTGCCGAGGAGAGAGGAGGGGGAGGGGAGAGGGAGGGAGGAGGGAGAGAGGGAGGAGAGGGGGGCTCACCGGCGAGGGGCGGCCGACGGCGAGGGCGGCGGCCGGCGCTAGGGCAGGGGGGGTAGGGGCGGCGGCGGCTTAGGGTGGGGGAGAGAAAATGAGAGAAAATGAGAGGGAGGGAGAGAGAATTGGGGAAAAAGGGGAGGTGGGGGGCGGCGGTTGGGCCTGCCAAGGCCCAAGAGGGGGCGCCAGGGGCGGCTGGGCCGGCCGGGGTCGGCCCACGGCGCGGGAGAGAGAGAAAAAGAGGAGAGAGAAAGAGAGAGAAAAAGAAAGAAAAGATCTTCTCCTCATTTTCGAAATCCGATCTTTCTACATGAATGCATTTGCACTTTCAAAGCAATCAAAAGAAATGCAAGGTTCGGCATGGTGCATCAAACAACATAAAGTATTTAGGGTTTTTCTTACACGGGAAATCCAAACCGAATCCCGCTAGAACTTTGGAAAAGGTCAAGGTTTAGCGAGGGAAAAAAGAAAAAGAAAAGGTAACGCCCGAATTTTGGCGAGTAAAGAAAAGAAAAAATTCAACTGCAAAATTCGGGGCGTTACACTATAAAAGGGACCCCTAGGCGCATGGAGGACAAAACCAAGCAACCTAAGAGCATTCTTGATCATCCACACTCAGTCTTTGCGCATTCGTTTGTCATTCTCAGTGATTCGAGCTCTGTTCTAGTGAGAACTTTGAGATAGTCATTTGAGCTCGATTCTTGGCCGTGTGTGTGCGTATTTTGCTGTGGATTTGTGTGTGTTGCTTCTCTCCCTTACTCCGTACTTCTTTATGAACTTCATTTGTAAGGGCAAGAGACTCCAAGTTGTGGAGATTCCTTGCAAACGGGAAAAGATTAAAGTAAAGAAGAACACCGTGGTATTCAAGTTGATCATTGGATCACTTGAGAGGAGTTGAGTGCAACTCTCGTCCGTTGGGACGCCACAACGTGGAGTAGGCAAGTTTTGTACTTGGCCGAACCACGGGATAACCACTGTGCCATCTCTGTGATTGATTTCTTGTGGTTATTGTGTTTTGACTCCTCTCTAGCCACTTGGCAATTATTGTGCTAACGATTAATCAAGTTTTTGTGGCTTAAGTTTTCAAGTTTCACAGGATCGCCTATTCACCCCCCCTCTAGGTGCTCTCAATAATAGGTAAACTACTGGAGACAAGCTAATTAGTGTCTATATGTTGTATGGTTTTAAGGTTCGATTTTTTATAAATTGAGATAATTCCTTTTCTTTTAATTAATATATATGTTCCTTGATCTTTAAAATACACCAGATCCTGGTGGAGGACGGTCATGGGTATGAGTACGACTTGTAGACCTGAGAATTGTCACTCACTCAGATGGAAGCATTCTACTTTGCGATGGCAACATGCACATTTTACACGCGTGCCCGTAGGTAAAAATCATATAGTGTTTAGTTTATACTCATATGGAGACGTTTTGGTGGTCCTCACTAGTATAGAGAAGCTCTATAGTGGCGGTGCTAGAGCTATTTGCACTGACATTTTTCAGTTCTGCCAGTGGAAATCGGCATTTTTACTAGCGGTTGTTTTGCAACCGCCAATGAAAATCCTACTTTCACTAACAGTTTTCTTAAGCCACCCGCTAGGGGAAATAACATTTCCACTAGCGGTTTTATTAAGCAAACCGCCAGTGGAAAGTGTATTTTCACTGGCGGTTTTATTAAGCAAGCCGCCCATGAAAATAATATTTACACTGTCGGTTTGCTTAATAAAACCACTAGTGAAAATACACTTACCACTAACGGTTTTCTTTATTTGGCCGTCTGTGGAAGTTTTCCCGCCTTTTTTAAAATTTTCAAACAAAACTTAATTTTATATTTATTTACACACATACGCACAAATATTGAAAGCAACATAGAATTAAATTCTATCATACATCAAAGTCTTCTGTTTTACAACCATATATGCTTCACACATTCTATACATCAAAAGATTTAAGCCGGGCCCACCTGTTTATTTTCACTGGCACGCGGTAGCTGAAACCACTAGTATACATTTCTGTGTGCCGCCAGCTTAGAGCTCTTTTCTACTAGTGCCTTTTATGATCACGCTGTTCTTTATAAAGTTTCTCTTATCGCTCCTAAATTAAGGGAGTGTTTTCTGAGCAACCAGCGTTGATGACAATCGAAGTAAGTCATCTTTCCACCATGAGCAAGATGGAAGCAATCTGTATCTCAACCGCAATACAGACATGTCAATCTACCATGTGTACTCCAACCGGCAAAAAGAGCATACGCCATGAAGCCATGCACCGATCACAAATACATGACTCAAAGTTTGAATACCTGTTTTTAGAAACATCATATGTTTGGAATCCTTTTCAAAGCTCCTTCAACTATTCAATCAAGGGTTTTAATATGACATTGAGTTTCTTTTCAGAATGGTCCGAACCAGGTATGATCAAGCAAAGAAAAATAAATTCATACTTCATAAAAAGAGAAGGTGGAAGGTTGTATGGAATAACAAAAACATGCCAACATGAGTAAGATGATGCCATTTGACCAAAAGGTGCAAAGCCATCGGTCACGAGGCTGATTCGAACATTTCTTGGTTCAATAACAAAGTCTAGATCAAACGTATCGAGAGCCTTTCAAGCATCCCCATATGAAGGGTGTACCATTAGATCATCGTTCTTATAGACACCTTCTGTATGCCATCACATGTGCATGGCAGGTTTTCGATAGAAACAACCGTTTCATTTGAGGAGTTAGTGGAAAGTAGCGAAGCTGCTTATGTGCAATATATGTCATCACCATGTCACCCTCATCATTATCAACTTCCACAAATCTAGATTATCCACATTTCAAATATTTTTCTGTCCCTCATGCTCCTTCATGAAAAGCATACAATTATTTTTGCACGCATCGATATTTTCATAATTTATGTCGAGAACTTTGATAATTGTCTTTGATTGGTACATGTATTTAGGTAACTTATTGGGCAGCACATCCCTAAATAACTTTAAATCTCATTGTAACAGTTGTTCGAGAAAAAGTACTTGCACTTAATGGCCATGAGCCGGGTCACAAAAGCAAGTATACTCACATATGTGTGTTCATGCAACGGCTCTTCAGAGTATTTTAGTAGCTTAAAATATCTCGAAACCTGTGGTGTGGGAGGATCCTTGGAGCTTAGCTTTAACTTTGGACGTAGCGAATTTAACATATCATGCATCGCATCAGCGCTAGCCCAATCATTGTTCTTCTCATCTTCTACATTTGGGTTGGGTAATACCTCACCATGATGTTTCCACACCTCATATCTGGGCATAAATCCAAAATGACAGAGATCTAGCCTAACTCTTTCCTTATTAATGAATATATTGTTTCCGTGGCACCTACAGTGGGATCTGACAGTGTCAATTAATGACAAGGAGAAAGCATGGTCCACAAAATCTTTGGTTTTGGCTACCCACTCATTAGAATGGCGTCCATTCCTACTTCAGCCATTATACATCCATTCACGATCTTCAGCCATGCCTTAGACCGTTAAAGCGGACCATATCATAAAAATATCATTCAACTTACTCAAGGGTATCAGTCCTTCATGTATAGGCAAAGATAGGTTCTAAACCCACCTAAGAGTAGTGGCCAACAGGACGCTGATTTATGACAAGCCACCACGATCCAAAGGAAATTTTAGCGGCATAACGTCGTTGTTCTCCAGCTGCACGCCAAATATGGTGCATTGGACAACAACGAGGTTATGCATCCGAAATTTCCTTCGAATCCTACTAGCTTGTCATAAATCTGCGTCCTGACGGACTCTCCAAGTCTTTCCATAATAAGGACAATTTCAAACGGGTATGTCTCATGTGCGTCGAGCACGTGAGATGAACTTGTCTGAAACGGGTGACACATAGGTTACGCTACTACAAAATACTATAACACATGCTAATAAGAAAGTAAAGTACCGAGAAATACTATAACACATGCTCATAAGGAAGTAAAGTGCCAAGAAATACTATAACATGTGTTATTAACGAAATCAAACTAAACAACAATACATTTATTAAACACATGTTTAGTCGTGTTTTTAATGCATAAACCCTGAACAAAAACAATAATCAAACATACATACTAATCAAACATCATAATCGAACAAATATACTAATCAAACATACTAATCATGAAATACATACTATTTTGTCGGCAAATAAACAACGGTCGCGAAGACGGGCGAGGACGCGAAAACGGCCGACGGATGGGCGGTGAGCTCGCGGACGCATGGCGGTTAGCCGACGGATGGTCGGAGGCCTCGCAGACGCACGAGCGAGGGCGCGGGCGACCGACGGAAGGGCGCATGCCACACGACCGGGGAAGGGCGAGGGCTAGCGCGCAGGGTTGAGGATGGGCGTGCACGCCTGCGGGTGGGCGCGTGCACGGCAGGAAGGCGATAACGGGCGCGAGCTGGGCTAAGATTGAGAACGAGCGGGCGCACGGGTCGGGCAGAGAGAAAATCAAAAAGTGAGTCCCGGTAGGGTTGTAACCATTAATTTCGGTGGCTGCACCAGATGCCGCCGAAAATAACCTTAATTTTCGGCGGCTGTTTGAGAGGCCGTGGAAAATAACATGACCCCAAAATTAACTATTTTTTCGGCGGCCAAGCCCTAGCCACTGAAAATAGTCCTGGACGCCGAAAATTTTAATGTTGTTGTTTTGTATTTTAGTTGCATTTATAACCTCAAATCCCAGTGCAAAATATTTGTTAAGGGCTAGTTTGGTAACTCCGTTTTTTCAAGGGATTTTCATTTTCCAAGGAAAATTACTTTATTTTTTTATGGAAAAAAGGAAATTACTTAGGAAAATAGAGTTGTCAGACTAACCCTAAAATGCTTTTGTCTTTTATTAGACAATGCTAAGCGCGTGGTGCGTACGCAGTTAACTCTTAGACACATTTTTCATCCTTAAATCTCACGTTTATTACCTTTCTCTGACAGTCTTTTGCCGATAGAAAATAAAACAACAGAAGATGAAGGCTATTGGTCTGAGGTCATTCTTAATGGATAGTTTTAAGACATAGTTTCCAAGGATGTTATATCAATATTTAGGGAGTGTTTAAAAGTAAAGTATTTTTAGAGTTTTTATGTAAAACTATGGTATTAGAGGACATCATAGTATTTTTTTTGCCAAGTGGTGTTTGCCTATCTTGTAAAAAACTATGTTTTGAATACCATGGTTTTATAGATACTATGGTATTTTTAGAGTATTTGTAACTCCACTCCAACCTAAGGGTCTGTTTGGTAATGCAGCTTTGAAATATAGTAGTTTTGTAATATCATAGTTTACAATTGTAAATGACACAAATACTACAGTATTACTTTCCCATACTAAAATCACAGTATTACTGAAAACTGAGATCTGTTTGGTTGCATTAGAAAACCAAAGTATGTGTAAAGAGAAGAAAAGAAAATTGAGGTTCTAAGTAGAGTTTTCAAAACTTCAAAAATACCACGGTTTTGGGTAAAACATGGTATTTAAAACTGTGTTTTGCCTGTACCAACCTAACATGTTTTGGCCTCCAATACCATAGTATCATCAAATACCATAGTATTGCTTCAAAAGTGCAAAAATACTACACTTCCAAAAAAGTCTATTTTTTTATTTATGACTTGACTTGCACATGTATACTAAATACCTTGGTTTGATATACTTTATCTCCAAACACATAGATGATGTAAAAATATTATGGTGGTGTCATGACATATTAAAACAGTACTATTCAAAAACCATGGTTTTGAAATACTTTTCTTCCAAACATACTTATCTAGCAAACAATGTATGGAGGAAACTCTCTCATCTCTAATGAAACTCTCTCATATCTTTCTTCGTTAAATTACATGCCATGTGTTGTGGTTTCAGAGACCGAGGGACAATAAGATTTATGTTCGGTGGGGGATGCTAGCACAGACTCACTCCGAATGTTGAATCACTAGGACTCAACGATGGATCTGAGACTCGGGGGTTATACTGGTTCAGGTTCGCACTATATTCCAGTGTAGTGTTGATCGTAGAATTGCTTTGAGCGTGTTATAATAAGTGTGCTTATGTGGGAAGAAGGAGGGGGCCTGCCCTTTTATATCTCAAGGGTAGGACCTTACACTGGGCTTGTATTCTACTAGAGAGAGATAGAAAGAGAGGAAGAGAGACCTGCTCCCTGGGTCGTGCGTAGATATACTCTCGGCATGGTGTCGTCCTTTCCTGCGGCTCTGGCTTTTGTAGCGAGTCCATTGTTGACGTCTTCATAATGGGTTCCACATATCAGTCTCAAAGTGCGGTCGTACGGGGCATGGCTTATCCTATCGTCATGGGCCCTTCGTCACATGCCAGCGTGCACATGCGCATGCTCGGTATGGCTCATTGTTCCGACCTTCTGATGTACGGGTCACTGTATAGACCCTGTTGCCCATTCGGTGTGTTGTGCACATATCCAGATGTGGCTTGTTGGTGACGCGTCCCATTGTAGCTGATGTGGATCAGTAGCGCTGGACTTAGATCTCTGTCTCGCTGAGTTGCTCGATAGAGAATTGGTCGGCCAAAGCTAATTGGTGGAGAGTCGGTCATCAGAGTTTGTCATTGGAGAGTTAGTCATCATCCGAGAGTTGGTCATCATCGGAGAGTTGGTCATCATCGAAGAGTTAGACATCATCGGAGAGTTGGTCATCATCAGAGAGTTAGTCATCCAGTTTGTCTCACAGAGTTGGTCGACGAAGTTGGTCATCGGAGATTTGGTTATCATCTGAGAGTTGGTCATCATCGAAGAGTTGATCATCATCCGAGAGTTTGTCATCATTCGAGAGTTGGTCATCACTGAAGATTTGGTCATCCTCCAAGAGTTGGTCATCCGATCCGTCTCACAGAGTTGGCCGGCAGAGTTGGTCATCATCCGAGAGTTGGTCATCACCGGAGAGTTGGTGAGTGTCTTCATCGAAGAGTTGGTCATCATACGAGAGTTAGTCATCTAGTCCGTCTCGCAGAGTTGGTCGGCGGAGTTGGTCGTCAGAGAGTTGGTCATCATCTGAGAGTTGGCCATTACTGGAGAGTTGGTCATCACTTGAGAGTTGGTCATCATCGGAGAGTTGGTCATCCGGTCCGTCTCGTAGAGTTGGTCGGCGGAGTTGGTCGTTTTTGAAGGGCCTATTTTGGGTACTGGTTCTCGGGTACTCAACAACATCCTTCGAGCCTTCGTGTAACACCTTGGAGTTGCACGGAGGCTTTTGCTGAGGACCAAATTCTTGGGTGCACGCAAGCGCATCTGCTAGACGTAGCCCTCGAGCAATCCGTGTGGATTGCTTAGGGGTTTATTCGGTACTCAAGAAGTTTAGGGGCGGACCCTTCCTACGATGGTTGTCACGCGCTGAGCGTGAGTTCGCTTAGTGCCAGAGCCGGGCATAGTCTTGGGTGGTGATCCTATGAGCGGGTCGTCTTCCAAGGGCTTGATCCTTGATATGCACACATCCCCCTCGGAAGGCCTTTTAAGGTCTCTTTGAGGGGAGGTTCACCTTCTACCGACCTAGTCGGTGTGGGGAAGAGGCCTTTGAGCTACGAACGAGTTATCCAAGTGAGACCCGACCAACCTCCGGTAGGGTGAGGTCTCAGCGAGTGGTCCCACTAGGGGGCTCAACCTGCTAGGGGCATCTCATTGATTCCTTCCTTATTCGATCTTGGATCGGCCATTTGGTCGGTCTAGCCGACCAAAGAGGGGCCCCATGGACACCCTGTCAGCTGGGTTACCACAGGAGAATGTGAGGTACGACCTTGGACATGGGCACGAGAAAACGAACTATAGGCCAGTCACCTAGCTTGTGGCTCACTAGGAGCTTGCTCGGTCCACCCCTCGCTCTACATGAGAAGTAGGGGGTGAGTTTTGTTTTTTTCACCTGGTCAATATGAGGTAGTTACTATGGTGGAACGGTAAAAGAGGTGGCCATCATGATGCCATTCGTCGCGGGTGGCTTGATGGGACATGAAATGACCCATTCACCGTATCATGCGCATGTGGCATGATGGGCTGGTTAACCGCCTTGCTTGTTACTGGTGTACCCCTACAATGATGCACTTCTAAAGTCGAGATCAAGCCAGAAATTGATCCTGAACACAACTCGAGATCAACGCTTTGTACTATACCCTTGGGGCTCCTACTTTGTTGTGCACAACCTTTCAAATCATGTAGCTAGAGCTTGCCGAGCAAAGTTTTCGGAACCATCCCTTAAGTTTGGTCGAGGTTTGGACCTTTAGCGACCCAGTCCGAGGTATTAGGCAGCAGTTCTAGGGTGGTGGAGGGTGTAGGCTTACGGTATAGAACCAGGCTAAGCGGCTACCCAGCTCCAGACCACCCCCGAGAATGTGGTCCTTTCCCCTAGCTGGATCTCACTAGAAGTTCAATCCTCATTTAGCAACAAAGGGGTACAAACTAAGCGACAAGCTAGTTACATGATCACAACATAAGTTAGGAACCACGTGGGGGTCAGAGGAAACAATATATGTAAATTAAAGCAGGAAAAGGATTGAACTGAGAGCAATGTCTTCCTTCATAACTGGGTTTATAAGAGTTAGGCAATGGATGCCAAATACCGGGTTTACGAGGGCGGACCTCACTGGGTGGATAACATGTAAATATTAAACAATTATAAAGGAAGAGTTCACTCTCATGCTACCTTTTGGATTGAATGGTGCAGGCGCCCCAACAACTGCTCGAGCAATGACGGGTGTCAGACTTCTTCAGTTAAGTAGTGACTTGGGCCATCCTGGTAGGTGTCGAGGGCGGAACTTGGCTGGTGGCCAACGATGGCAACCTCATACACCATAGGGTTTGGCTGATGATCATCGTGGTGGACCATGCAGATCTTGTTGCTACCCCTTGCAACCCCTAGCACACCAGATTTCATCGAGCCGCCAAAGATGCTGTCACAGTGGATGAGGCGGGGTTCACCGGTGGCGGTGAAGAGGAAGTCGAGAGAACCGATTGTGATGCGGCTTCTTGTAGCAAAACTCTTGCCGCCAGTGAATGATGAAGTGTGAGCCATCAAAGTGGAAGATGTCACTTGGCACGCTAATGGTACCCTACCTAACGCGCCAACTCTCGTGGTGTCGGAGGGGGGGAAGGTTGTGACACCCCAGTGTCACTTAGGGTTTTTCTCAGTGCTGACTCAAGAACCATCATTTCATGTAAGCAAAATTGAGCAAGAAGCATAAAATCAACTTAAGAATAAAAGATCCACTAAGTTGCGTCTAAAGAATCATGTCCAAAACAAATGAGGTTTTCAAAAGAGGGAAAAATATTGAAACCTTAATTCCAACCCTAAATAAGCCATTTAAGTAGAAATGAAGAAAAGGGATGAAAGACCATGAAAAACATGAAATCATGGCTTAGGCCAATTATAAAAATTGAAATACACTAAATAAGCTACAATAAAGATTATAAAAGTTTGGCCAAAATAGTTTGTTAAAAATTCCAAACAAGCCATTCAAGTGGAGGTTTAATGGGGAAATCTGAAATTCAGATTTCTGAATTTTCAGCCCTTGAACCAAAACCGAGCACGTTCACCTTGATCCTTAGCCCTAATCCTAAAGCTCCCATTAACAAAAACATGTCTAACTAACCCCTCTATCACATATCTGAAGATGGCATCGGGACACGAGCCCTAGACACGACAAAACCGAAGATTTGCCTCAGGCTCGGGCTAGGAGACAGACCAGACTTCAGAGCTACAAATCTTTGAAACCAGTAGGCCAAATCCTATGACCCCAACACAAGATCGGTAGCTTATAGGGAGGAGAAGAGGTTTTGTGCACTGACCAAGGTAAGAGCAGGCTCGGATGAATGACCACACGCGCCAGAACTCGGGTAGAATGAACGAGCACACGTGTTTGACCCTGGTCGGCACGCCGGCGTTCGCCCAACCCGTGCGCGCGCTCGCCCCAGCGTCCGGTCAAGTCCACCGCGCGCCCTCGCCCTCGCCGTGCCTATAAAGCAGCCCAAGGCCTCGGCCGTACATCCCCACGTGCTCTCAGGCCATGCCTAAGCCGAAGTTCACCGGACTTCGCCTCGAGCACGCCCCGCCACCGCCTGCCACCGCTGCCCAAGCCTCGACCACCGCGGCCAGCCCACTCCAGTCGCTTCCAAGTTGCGTCGGCCTCTCGGTTAGCTTCGCTAGTGACCCGTGAAGCTTTTCAAGCGCTCAGACCCGACAGAACCTCACCGGAGACCCAAGATCATCCTCGCCAGACTTCGGTCGCCTGTGGCCGCGCGTAGACTGAGCAATCCGGTGAGCCATTCTCCGATTTCTTGCACACACATATTCATTGATCTCTGGTGAAGCTCCCTGACCCATTTAATTGACCTATCGTGCCCTAGTTAGGCCGGACTCCTCGCCGCCGCCGAGCTCCCCCGCCTGCGCATGTGGACCGACCTCCTCCGACCACCATCGCCGGCGATCCACACCTCGACGTGATCGCCAGAGACTCCTGGACCTCACCCTACCCGTCACCGGAGCAACCCCGCCGCTGGTAAGCCCCTCCGCCCTATTCTTCCGCCGCAGTCACTGTTCCATTAGGGGAAGGATCGCGGGTTCGATTTCGGGAAACCCTAGGGGGTTTTCTGCAGAGCCGTAGACTCATGTGAATAGTGCACCGAGGACCTGTCTGTAATTCATTTAAAATCTTTCGCCAGGGACCCCAGTGCAAAACCGTTTTTCCTTTATCCATTTCTAATTAATCTTTTTAAAATTCAGCAGAGAACTTAGAAATTTCATATCTTGAGCAATATTCCACCAAATTTAGTCAAACCAATTTTGCTGGATTCAAAATAGTATGGACTATCAATTAAAAATACTGAACCTTATGCTTTCTGTTTTAAAATTTAGAGTTTGGAATTAATTAAGGAAACTGACCAAACCTTATTAAACTAAAGAAAATTAGTTATGCTTATGTGCTGAACTTAAGAAAATTTGTAGAAGTGTAAACCCCACTTAGGCACTGTTTAAAAATAGTGAGCACCCCAGTATTAAAGATTTAGACAAGGTTACTTATTAAAAGCCATTTTTGCCCAAAACTTAGGAAAATAAGAAAGGCACTGGAAAATAATGAAAAGTGGATGCAATTATTTTTCCTAGTCTACTTAAATAACAGAGAACCTAGAAAAAAATAAAGGGATCCCCAGTCCAGAACGAATTCTAGGAGAAATGTTTTATTAAGCACTAATCAATCTAGAAAAACAATTATTAGAATTATGAAAACAATTTCAAAATTGTTAAGAAAAATCCAGTGGACATGCAACCACTAGAACCCCACTACAAAAATGATAAACATCCGAGTCCATCATTTTAAGTAGGGTAAACAAATAGAACTTGATATTAAGCTATATTTCAATTAAATCATAAGCAAGCCAAAAAGTGTGCAACAGTGAGCAAAAATATTTTTACCATATTAGTAATGAAGTAGACCACCAGAGAAAAATGCAAAACCCAATTAAAAGCTACAAATAATACCCATTGCCAATACTTCATGAAAAAGACTATTTAGTTGAAGAAATTCCTACCACCTTTCCCTTAAGCAAAATTTTTCCAAACTTTAGAATGATTGCTCTTGCACAAAGAAGAAGATAGGAAAAAATTAGAGATCTGTTGTTTGATATTTTTTCAAATATAGTGGTAGTAGAAAGCACCCTTTGACTAGAAACTTTAGAAAATCATAGTAAAATAACTAATGGGTATTAGTGGCTAACAATTTGTACAAGATCATGATATAACATCTAGATGCCAGCAAAAATAATTCTTGGAAATTAACCCTCTGTTAAAAGGTAGCTGTAGTTCAAACAACCCCTCTGCCCTAATATTTGCAAATTTTATACAGAGAGAACCACTCACTTTTTAAACCCCAAATTTTGAGACAGATTTATACACCAGTAAAAAGCCACTGTAATTTTTTCAGAATTTTTGGAAATTTATTAAGCTATCTTATAGTTCAAACCCCCCTTAAAAGCATAAAAGAAATAAAAGGGAAAAAGGGGGGAATAATAAATCTCACTCTAATGATTCAGCTAAGAAACCTTAAAAAACTCTCACTAAGACATTAAAGGAAAATCAGTAAGGCACCAAAATAAACTTACCAATCAGATTAACCAAGCTTGACCCTAATTAGCTAAGTATACCACAAGAATCTTCAGTAGTAAGATTGAGCTCTACCTTATTAATTTAATCATTCACCATCAAAGTTTAATTGCTAAATTGCATATCATACCATTCATGTACCTTACTCATTGCATTCATTAGATTGCAATCTCGCTGACAGAGAGTACGTGCTCATCCACGAGTAAGACCAGGAGCAAGCTCCCGAGACTGCCATCGAGGATCTCCCCGCAGCCCCAGCTATTGAAGGCAAGCCTCGGTTTATGCATAACCGTTTATATATGCTACTTTACTACACTTAATGTTTTAGTCTTGTAATGTGCACTTAAGTGTAGGAGTTGCTTGAAACCTTTAGTTGCATGAACTCAGGATTCCTTTTTGAGATGGATACTAGAATGCTAGGTCGAGTAGCTGCTATGCTGATCAGGATCTCGGTAGAAGTCGAGTGATTTTTCGAGCACTCGCGCGAGGTCAGGAATTGATTGTATTCATCTTGATAACGAGATCTATGTTGGTTCATGGACTTGGATCCAGGGAGGATGCCTTGTCCATGAGACAGGAAAAGGAATTAAGGATTAATGTGTGGATACCTGAGTCAAGCGTTTGAACATACTAAACGCATGTTGGGAAATATGGTAACCGGTAAACCTAGTACTTGAGTGAAGCCGGGCGTGGACTTTTCCCCTCACTTGTCCTGAGACTGGGTCTCCCATGCTAGCTATGGTGGGTACAAGTGCGGTCACTGCACGACGGCAGCCGGGTCAGTGGAGCATTGTATGCCAAGGCGGTGAGCCCTGGCCGCGAACGGGGAATCGATGGGGACGGTTGACGTGTGTGGGGACGGAGTGCCCTAACATGTCGTGTGTTTAGGTTTACCTTGCAAGGATAAAAACTCGATTCGTATCGTCTGCTTCTCGCAGCTAATGAGACTGCTTGACCCCTTGTACTACATTGAGTAAGAAGTGAAATGAGGTTTACATGAGATAACTTGTTGTTTGTACTAAATGCTTGTTACCATGTATGCTTAGAAGGAGCAAACTTAGCTAAGATAATGATGCTAGAAATTGAAAAGCTAAATTTTGATTTTAGACTCAGCTAGTGCTTTTGGCAAACCAAACCCCTCAGCCAAACAGCTGCATGTCTAGAGGTAGAGGAGTAGACTCCTCACACCGGGTAAGTCTAGCTGAGCTGAGTATTAGTATACTCAGCCTTGCTTGTGGCATAATTTTTGCAGGTACGCTTCAGGATATGGTCGATGGTGTGACTTGGCCTACCACCCTGCCACCGGGTTGGACGGTCGAGTGGGATGCTGCTCCGGCAGGAGAGGAGCAAGAGGAGTAGTGGGCTAGGCCTTGCCCGATTTCTCGTTTTCGACGTTATCGATTATCCGCTGTATTTTATTTTGTGAACTTATATCAGCTACTTGAAAAACTCTGATTTATGTAGTAACTCCAATACTTTAATTTGAGGTTTTTCCTGTTTTATTGTATTTCTTCTGTGACTCACCTTCGAGTGAGTTTGTGGTATTTGATCCTGGTTAAGTGCCTTTATCAGACTAGATCTGAGGGACTGACGGGTTATTCCGATTTAAGTGTGTTGCTGCCCCCGAGGTGTGACTTAGGCACTTAAGCTGAAATAATTCGGGTGGTTCTGCCACAGCTGGTATCAGAGCAAATACGACCACAGAGAAGCACAATAAACCATGAATACCAATTTTTAAAAATCTAAAACTTGCTTAGAAACTAGTATGACTCGTCAGGACTAGACCGCTAGACCTAGGACGAAAGGCCGTGGGAGTAGAGGGAAAATAGGTGGCTAAGTAAGTAGGCCCTGTGGGTCAGTCCTTAGCTTTTTAAAGGATGCCCTAGGAGCACCCTTTATTTCGGAGAGGAGACGTTATTTTCAGCATGCATGCATTATAAAACTAAAAGGGATTAGACACTAAAGAAGTAAAAATTTGAGCTAACCCGCTTCCTTTTTAACCACCCAGGCTCTTTTATTTTCTTCCTTCCATCATAATCTTTACCTCTAATACCTAGGGCTGACAATGGGCTATAAATTTTGCACTATAAGATTTAAGGATCGAAGCGGGCTAGGATCGGGCTCTATTACTAGTCATTTTTGAGCTATAATTTATTTAGGGCCTTGACATTTTGTGAAGAACTATTTGGATCACAATCCATTACCACCCCTACTAATACCCTTCCGCAGATGACTTCACCCACCCTCGCCAGTTGAGGAGACACTCGTTTCAGCTCTGACTTCCTTTCTCACGATGGCTTTCCTTCCATCTTGTGGGAAGTGCTTAACTCCGCCGGTTACCCTACGCCCCCTTTGTACACGGTGCAGCTGTACGAGGAGCATCGGGTACCACGTTGTTGGGTCTGGCTGACTTTGGAGGCTCATCCCCTTCAGCCGGGTTGGCGTTCTCTTGACTCCGAGACGATTGGATTCAGGACGGACGACACCACTGAAGCAGCAACCATGAAGACTCTGACAGCTTTCTGTGGTTACCATCCCCTGAAGATGGTGATGCACCCCTTGGGACTCTTCCCTGCTGAGACGAAGGATGACCCCATGTGTGAGCCATGTGAAGGATGTGTGGGCAATGTATCCTGACTTGGTTGGGAGGGTCACTGTTCAGTGCATGAGTGCGTTGTACCGCCTTCAGGCCCTGCAGAGCGACACTATGGCACATCTTGCTAACATCGCTCAGACCACCAAGCTCACCCTCGACAGCCGAGAAGACTTTGTGGTTGACTTGTCCTCCGAGTTGGTGGAGAAGGACTTGCAGGTGGAAAGGCTGAGCCAGCGCATCACCACCTTGGAGCAGCAGGTGGAGATCCGAGAAAACACTATTGATGTCTTGGAAAACCAGCTCCATGATGTGCAGCGGGAACTCGAAGAAGCTAATGACCACCTGGACATGCATCACTTGGAGATGGACGCCAATGAGGCCGGAAGCGAGGGAGAAGAGGCTCCTGAGGAGTTAGGATCAGCCCATGGTGCCAATGTGACTACCTCCGCGGTGCCCCCTTCACCCGCATCCAGTGTCGCTTCCACTACTCAGGGTTGACCAGTCGTTTTGACGCTTTAGGCGGATAGAAACCTACGCAAGATTAGTTATGATAGATTTTGGACTAGGCTTACGAGTACTTTCCCCTAAATGATGTAACCCTCATGAACTTTTGAGATCTGCGGGATGTTTTGTAACCATGTTATCTTCATTCGAACCTAATATTATGATTATGGCAATTTTCTTTCCATATGAGATCATAGCATGTCGTTCGAAATTGTGAGTTGAGATAACAATGGCGACAATCTCTGTTTTCAGATGGCAACTAGGCAGCGTCACGGGCAAAACGAGCAAGTTCCCCCGCCACCTCCTCCAGCTCCCACAGTGCAGGAGCTGATGGCCCAGCAGAATGAGATTCTGCGACAGCTTTTGCAGCGTCAGCCCCACCCTCAGCAGCATGGTGGAGGCCAGCCACAGCGACCTCCGGCAGTGGCAACCTACCAGGAGTTCCTGAGCACGCAGCTGCCCTTGTTCACCAAGGCAGAGGATCCATTGGATGTCGACGTGTGGCTACGTGTCGTGGAATCCTAGTTTCCCCTCCTCACGGGAGACTGCCCTGATGATACCAAGACTCGCTTCGCCGCACAGCAGCTTCGAGGCCCTGCTCGGACTTGGTGGCACCACTTCCGTGCTATGCTACCTGATGATCGTGAAGTGTCTTGGGAGGAATTCAAGATTGCTTTTAGAGGACACCATATCCCAGTAGGAATTCTTGATCGCAAGTTGAATGAATTTCTGGCACTCAATCAAGGAACCCGCACGGTATTGCAGTATGCTCAGGCCTTCAATGACCTGTGCCAGTACGCAGGTTATCATGTTGATTCCGATGAGAAGAAGAGAGACCGCTTCCGCAGGGTCTCAATACCAAGTTGCGTGAGCGTCTCAACACTGTCCGGGCTGATAGCTTCAATGAGTTGGTCAACCTGGCCATCTCCCAGGAGGATTGTATTGTAGCTCACCGGGCAGAGAATAAGAGAAAGGCACCAATGGCAGCACCATCCGCTCAGGCCCAGAGGTTCAGGATTGTTTCTCACAACCAGAGCAGGGGATTTCAGCAGCAGGCGGGCAGATGGGTGATTAGGCCACCTCAGCAGCAGCAGCCGGCACCCACTCGTTTTCTAGCTCCCGCTCCAAGGAATAATCAGCCTCCGCAGCAGCAACAGTTCCGCCAGGGTAATGAGAACAAGTGCTTCAATTGTGGCAATGTGGGCCACTATGCCAAGAATTGCCCAAGAAATCACCAGGGGCAGATGCCAGCACCAAATCAAGACAAGGGACGAAAGCAGAAGGTGCAAGTCAGGCAAGGGAAGCTCAACTTCACTACTCTGGAGGAGTTACCTGAGGGAGCCCCCATCATGACTGGTATCTTTTCAATTTTTAATCAACCTGCTTTAATTCTATTTGATTCTGGTGCATCTCATAGTTTCATTAGCCAGAAGTTCAGTGCTAAATGTCAATTGCCTTTCTATCATACAAAAGGGTCATTCATGATAGCCACACCTGGGGGTAAAATTGCAACCAATCAATTAATCTGAAGTGTTCCTATCTCAATGGGAAGTAGAATCTTCAAAACCACGCTCCTAATTTTGGGATTAGAGGGTATGGACATCATTCTCGGAGCCGACTGGATGACTCATCATCGAGTAGTGTTGGATGTAGCTGCGAGAGCTCTGGAGATTCGTTCCCCTACCTCCGAAGACCTGGTGTTATATCTACCCGGCCAAGATTCTACTCAATCAGGTGCTTTTGCCATGATGGAGTCACCTGTGAAGAAGATTCCAGTGGTCTGTGAGTATGCAGATGTTTTTCCTGATGAATTACCAGGAATACCACCAGACCGGGATATCGAATTCGCCATCGAGTTGCAACCGGGAATGGCACCTATTTCCAAGAGGCCTTATCGGATGCCACCCGCTGAGTTGGTAGAATTGAAGAAGCAATTACAAGAACTGTTGGACAAAGGTTTTATACGCCCAAGTACTTCGCCTTGGGATGTCCAGCCCTATTTGTAAAGAAGAAGGATGAAAGCTTGAGGTTGTGTATAGATTACCGCCCCCTTAATGCGGTGACTATCAAGAACAAGTATCCTTTGCCTTGTATTGATGTTCTTTTCGACCAGTTAGTTGGGGCCAAAGTGTTTTCCAAGATAGACCTTTGCTCCGGCTATCATCAGATCAAGATACGAGCAAGTGATATTTCGAGGACCACCTTCTCAACCAGATATGGACTGTATGAATTCTTGGTGATGTCATTTGGGCTGACCAATGCACCAGCATATTACATGTACCTGATGAATTCTGTTTTCATGCCTGAACTGGACAAATTTGTAGTGGTTTTCATCGATGATATCTTGGTGTACTCAAAGAACGAAGAAGAGCATGTCGGGCATTTGCATGTAGTGCTTCAACGTCTGCGAGAGCACCGTCTTTATGCCAAATTATCAAAATGTGATTTTTGGCTGAAGGAAATCAAATTCTTGGGTCACACTATCTCTCAGGCAGGTATAGTTGTTGATCCTGATAAGGTGCAAGAGGTGATGAACTGGAAGCCACCAACGACTGTCTGTCAGATTCAAAGTTTTATGGGATTAGGTGGTTATTACCGAAGATTCATTCCGGATTTCTCTCGAATTGTGAAGCCCATAACTGAATTGTTGAAGAAAGAAGCCAAGTTTGTTTGGAGTCAGAAGTGCGAAGATGCTTTCCATGCATTGAGGCAACATCTGACCACCACGCCAGTGTTAGCGCAACCCGACAACAGCAAGCCATTTGATGTGTATTGTGATGCCTCTGGCACTGGACTGGGTTGTGTCTTGATGCAAGACAACCGAGTCATTACTTATGCATCAAGAGCACTCAGGCCTCATGAGCAAAATTATCCCACCCATGACTTGGAGTTAGCAGCCGTGGTTCATGCATTGAAAATGTGGAGACACTATTTGATGGGAACCCACTGCAACATCTTCACTGATCATAAGAGCCTTAAGTATATCTTTACTCAGGCTGATCTCAACATGAGGCAGAGAAGATGGCTAGAGCTGATCAAGGACTATGACCTGGAGGTACATTATCATCCAGGAAAAGCCAATGTGGTAGCAGATGCCTTGAGTCAGAAATTGCAATGCAACTGTGTTATGATGGATTCTCGAATTAGCACCTTGTGTGATGAGTTGAGCAAATTGAAAATTGAAGTGATTCCTTTTGGTACTTTGTCTCACATTTCCATTGAGCCAACTTTGCAAGACCAGATCATCATGGCCCAGCTCAGTGACAAGGGAGTGCAAATTATTAAGGAGAACCTCCATCAGAAGACCGAGAAGTATAAATGTTTCTGCCAAGATGGAAAGGGTATATTGTGGTTTGAAAGCGGATTGGTGGTTCCTAAAAATAAGGATCTCAAGAAGAAAATCTTGGATGAGGCCCATCTCTCCAAATTCTCCATGCATCTAGAGAGCACCAAAATGTACCATGATCTGAAGCCCTTGTATTGGTGGACCAGAATGAAGAGGGAGATAGCCCAATATGTATCAGAATGTGACACATGTCAGAGGATAAAAGCAAGCCACTTGAAATCAGCTGGAACCTTGCAACACCTATCTATACCTTCGTGGAAATGGGATGACATCATCATGGATTTCATTGTGGGTCTGCCCAACACCTCTCGTCATCATGATTCGATTTGGGTTATTGTGGACCGACTAACGAAAGTGGCACATTTTCTCCCAGTGCACACCACTGATAAGGCTCAAAAGTATGCAGAGTTGTACATTTACCGAATCGTGTGTTTGCACGGATTGCCCCGGACCATTGTCTCTGACCGAGGAGCCCCATTTGTTGCCAGATTTTGGGAACAACTGCAAGAGTCTTTGGGAACCAAGCTAATCAGAAGTTCAGCTTACCACCCACAGACTGATGGTCAGACTGAGAGGGTGAACCAAATTCTTGAAGATATGCTGAGAGCTTGTGCGATCGATTGTGGCAAGAACTGGGATAAGCACCTCTCCTTGGCAGAGTTTGCTTATAACAACAGTTATCAATCTAGCCTAAAGATGGCACCCTTCGAAGCTCTATATGGAAGAAGGTGTCGAACACCCCTCAATTGGTCTCAGCCTGGAGAAAGAGAAGTTTTCGGACCTGACTTAGTGACTGAAGCCGAAAGGAAGGTCAAACTAATCAGGAAGAATCTAAAAGCTTCTCAGGCCAGGCAGAAGAGTTACCATGATAAGAGAAGGAAACCTCTCCAGTTCGAGGTGGGAGACTTCGTATATTTGAAGGTATCACCCACCAGGAGATTGCAGAGATTCGGGATCAAAGGCAAGTTAGCCCCTCGTTACATTGGACCTTATGGGATCATAGAAGCATGTGGACCCGTGGCATACAAATTGAAGTTACCTCCAAAAATGTCTACTATCCACAATGTATTCCATGTATCCCAACTGAAGAAGTGTGTTTGATTACCGACTGAGATCATAGTAGAACCAGAATTGGAGATAGAGCCAGATCTATCGTACCAAGAGTACCCTTCCAAGGTTCTGGATTGCAAAGAAAGATCAACTCGGGCTAAATCGATCAAGATGTATAAGGTCCAATGGAGTAATCACTCAGAGGAAGAGGCTACTTGGGAGACTGAGGAATTCTTGCGTTCCAACTTCCCCGATTGCCTACCTAAGGAAATTGGTACGTAATCATGCCCAACCCCTCCTCATGCCCTTTGAATCTAAATTTCAGAAAAATGATCTTAATATAAAGAGAGTTAATTATAAGACAAGAAATAAAAGGACTTCCTTCTGAAGTTGCAAAGAGAATGACATTCGAAGAGCAGTTGTCGTAATAAATAAGGCACCCACTTCAAGTAAGTCTCACCCTTCGCTTCACCCCGGGAGGACTCCGACCCGAATCTCGAGACGAGATTCCTTTAAGGGGGGAAGGCTGTGACACCCCATTGTCACTTAGGGTTTTTCTCAGTGCTAACTCAAGAATCATCATTTCATGTAAGCAAAATTGAGCAAGAAGCATCGAATCAACTTAAGAATAAAAGATCCACTAAGTTGCATCTAAAGAATCATGTCCAAAACAAATGAGGTTTTCAAAACAGGGAAAAAATATTGAAACCTTAATTCCAACCCTAAATAAGCCATTTAAGTAGAAATGAAGAAAAGGGATGAAAGACCATGAAAAACATGAAATCATGGCTCAGACCAATTATAAAAATTGAAATACACTAAATAAGCTACAACAAAGATTATAAAAGTTTGGCCAAAATAGTTTGTTAAAAATTCCAAACAAGCCATTCAAGTGGAGATTTAATGGGGAAATCTGAAATTCAGATTTCTGAATTTTCAGCCCTTGAACCAAAACCGAGCGCGTTCACCTTGATCCTTAGCTCTAATCCTAAAGCTCCCATTAACAAAAACGTGTCTAACTAACCCCTCTATCACATATCTGAAGATGGCATCAGGACATGAGCCCTAGACACGACAAAACTGAAGATTTGCCTCGGGCTCGGGCTGGGAGACAAACCAGACTTCAGAGCTCCAAATCTTTGAAACCAGTAGGCCAAATCCTATGACCCCTGCACAAGATCGGTAGCTTATAGGGAGGAGAAGAGGTTTTGTGCACAGACCAAGGCAAGAGCAGGCTCGGATGAATGACCACACGCGTCAGAACTCGGGCAGAATGAACGCGCACACGTGTTCGACCCTGGTCGGCACGCCGGCATTCACCCAACCTGCGCGCGTGCTCGCCCCAGCGTCCGGTCAAGTCCGCCGCGCGCCCTCGCCCTCGCTGTGCCTATAAAGCAGCCAAGGCCTCGGTCGTACCTCCACGCACGCTCTCAGGCCTTGCCTAAGCCGAAGTTCACCGGACTTCGCCTCGAGCACGCCGCGCCACTGCCCGCCACCACTGCCAAGCCTCGACCACCGCGGCCAGCCTGCTCCAGTCACGTCCAAGTTGCGCCAGCCTCTCGGTTAGCTTCGCCAGTGACCCGTGAAGCTTTCCAAGCGCTCGGACCCGACAGAACCTCACCGGAGACCCAAGATCATCCTCGCCGGACTTCGGTCGCCCGCGGCCGCGCGTAGATCGAGCAATCCGGTGAGCCATTCTTCGATTCCTTGCACACACATCTTCCTTAATCTTTGGTGAAGCCCCCTGACCCATTTAATTGACCTATCATGCCCTGGTTAGGCCGGACTCCTCGCCGCCGACGAGCTCCCCCGCCTGCGCACGTGGACTGACCTCCTCCGACCACCATCGTCGGCGATCCGCACCTCGACGTGATCGCCAGAGACTCCCGGATCTCACCCAACCCCTCACCGGAGCAACCCCGCCGCCGGTAAGCCCCTCCGCCCTATTCTTCCGCCACGGTCACTGTCCCATTAGGGGAAGGATCGTGGGTTCGATTTAGGGAAACCCTAGGGGGTTTTCTGCAGAGCCATAGACTCATGTGAATAGTGCACCGAGGACCTGTCTGTAATTCATTTAAAATCTTTCGCCAGGGACCCCAGTGCAAAACCGTTTTTCCTTTATCCATTTCTAATTAATCTTTTTAAAATTCAGCAGAGAACTTAGAAAATTCATATCTTGAGCAATATTCCACCAAATTTAGTGAAACCAATTTTGCTGGATTCAAAATATTATGGACTATCAATTAAAAATATTGAACCCTATGCTTTTTGTTTTAAACTTTAGAGTTTGGAATTAATTAAGGAAATTGACCAAACCTTATTAAACTAAAGAAAATTAGTTATGCTTCTGTGCGGAACTTAAGAAAATTTGTAGAAGTGTAAACCCCACTTAGGCACTGTTTAAAAATAGTGAGCACCCCAGTATTAAAGATTTAGGTAAGATTACTTATTAAAAGCCATTTTTGCTCAAAACTTAGGAAAATAAGAAAGGCACTGGAAAATAATGAACATTGAATGCAATTATTTTTCCTAGTCTACTTAAGTAACAGAAAACCTAGGAAAAATAAAGGGAACCCCAGTCCAGAACGAATTCTAGGAGAAATGTTTTATTAAGCACTAATCAAACTAGAAAAACAATTATTAGAATTATGAAAACAATTTCAAAATTGTTAAGAAAAATCCAGTGGACTTGCAACCACTAGAACCCCACTACAAAAATGATAAACACCCCAGTCCATCATTTTAAGTAGGGTAAACAAATAGAACTTGATATTAAACCATATTTCAATTAAATCATAAGCAAGCAAAAAAGTGTGCAACAGTGAGCAAATAAATTTTTACCAGATTGGTAATGAAGTAGACCACCAGAGAAAAATGCAAAACCCAATTAAAAGCTACAAATAATACCCATTGCCAATACTTCATGAAAAAGACCATTTAGTTCAAGAAATTCCTACCACCTTTCCCTTAAGAAAAAAGTTACCAAACTTCAGAATGATTGCTCTTGCACAAAGAAGAAGATAGGAAAAATTAGAGATCTGTTGTTTGATATTTTTTTTCAAATATAGTGGTAGTAGAAAACACCCCTTTGACTAGAAACTTTATAAAATCATAGTAAAATAACTATTGCGTATTAGTGGCTAAAAAATTTGTACAAAGTCATGATATAACATCTAGATGCCAGCAAAAATAAGTCTTGGAAAATAACCCTATGTTAAAAGGTAGTTGTAGTTCAAACACCCCCTCTGCCCTAATATTTGCTAATTTTATACAGAGAGAACCACTCACTTTTTAAACCCCAAATTTTGAGACAGAGACTTATACACCAGTAAGAAGCCATTGTAATTTTTGCAGAATTTTTGGAAATTTATTAAGCTATCTTGTAGTTCAAACCCCCCTTAAAAGCATAAAAGAAATAAAAGGGAAAAAGGGGGGAATAATAAATCTCACTCTAATGATTCAGCTAAGAAACCTTAAAAAACTCTCACTAAGACATTAAAGGAAAATCAGTAAGGCACCAAAATAAACTTACCAATCAGCTTAACCAAGCTTGACCCTAATTTGCTAAGTATACCACAAGAATCTTTAGTAGCAAGATTGAGCTCTACCTTATTAATTTAATCATTCACCATCAAAGTTAATTGCTAAATTGCATATAATACCATGCATGTACCTTACTCATTGCATTCATTAGATTGCAATCTCGCTGACAGAGAGTATGTGCTCATCCCCGAGCAAGGAGCTGTCCACGAGGAAGACCAGGAGCAAGCTCCCGAGACTACCATCGAGGATCTCCCCGCAGCCCCAGCTATTAAAGGCAAGCCCCGGTTTATGCATAACCATTTATATATGCTACTTTACTACACTTAATGTTTGTAGGCTTGTAATGTGCACTTAAGTTTAGGAGTTGCTTGAAACCTTTAGTTGCATGAACTCAGGATTCCTTTTTGAGATGGATACTAGAATGCTAGGTCGAGTAGCTGCTATGCTAATTAGGATCTCGGTAGAAGTCGAGTGATTTTTCTAGCACTCGCGCAAGGTCAGGAATTGATTGTATTCATCTTGATAACGGGATCTATGATGGTTCATGGACTTGGATCTAGGGAGGATGCCTTGTTCATGAGACAAGAAAAATAATTAAGGATTAATGTGTGGATACCATAGTCAAGCGTTTGAACGTACTAAACACATGTCGGAAAATATGGTAACCGGTAAACCTAGTACCTGAGTGAAGCCGGGTGCAGACTTTTCCCCTCACTTGTCTTGAGACTGGGTCTCCCATGCTAGCTATGGTGGGTACAAGTGCGGTCACTACACGGCGGCAGCCGGGGTCAGTGGAGCATTGTATGCCAAGGCGGTGAGCCCTGGCCGCGAACGGGGAATCGATGGGGACGATTGACGTGTGTGGGGACGGAGTGCCCTGACATGTCGTGTGTTTAGGTTTACCTTGCAAGGATAAAAACTCGATTCGAATCGTCTGCTTCTCGCAGCTAATGAGACTGCTTGACCCCTTATACTACATTGAGTAAGAAGTGAAATGAGGTTTACATGAGATAACTTGTTGTTTGTACTAAATGCTTGTTACCATGTATGCTTAGAAGGAGCAAACTTAGCTAAGATAATGATGCTAGAAATTGAAAAGCTAAAATTTGATTTTAGACTCAGCTAGTGCTTTTGACAAACCAAACCCCTCAGCCAAACAGCTGCATGTCTAGAGGTAGAGGAGTAGACTCCTCACACCGGGTAAGTCTAGCTGAGTATTAGTATACTCAGCCTTGCTTGTGGCATAATTTTTGCAGGTACGCTTCAGGATATGGTTGATGGTGTGACTTGGCCTACCACCCTGCCACCGGGTTGGACGGTCGAGTGGGATGCTGCTCCGGCAGGAGAGGAGCAAGAGGAGTAGTGGGTTAGGCCTTGCTCGATTCCTCGTTTTCGACGTTATCGATTATCCGCTGCATTTTATTTTGTGAACTTATATCAGCTACTTGAAAAACTCCGATTTATGTAATAACTCCAGTACTTTATTTTGAGGTTTTTCCTGTTTTATTGTATTTCTTCTGTGACTCACCTTCGAGTGAGTTTGTGGTATTTGATCCTGGTTAAGTGCCTTTATCAGACTAGATCTGAGGGACTGACGGGTTGTTCCGATTTAAGTGTGTTGCTGCTCCCGAGGCGTGACTTAGGCACTTAAGCTGGAATAATTCGGGCGGTTCTGCCACTGGAACCGAGGGACAATAAGATTTGTGTTCGGTGGGGGATGCTAACGCAGACTCACTCTGAATGGTGAATCACTAGGACTCAACAATGGATCTAAGACTCTAGGGTTATACTGGTTCGGGTTTGCACCCTACTCCAGTGTAGTGCTGATTATTGTATTGCTTTGAGCGTGTTAAAACAATTGTGCTTTTGTGGGAAGAAAGAGGCCCCCTACCCTTTTATATCTCAAGGGTAGAACCTTACAATTGGACTTGTATTGTACTGGAGAGAGAAAGAGAGAGGGAGGGAGGGACAAAGATATGCTTCCCGAGTTAGCGTGGTGGGTCCTTCGTAGGGTCGTGCGTAGCCATACTCCCAGCATGGTGTCGTGCTTTCCCGCTGCTCTGGCTCTTGTAGCGAGTCCATCGCTGATGTCTTCGTAATGGGTTCCACGAATCAGTATCAAAGTGCAGTCATACGGGGTGTGGCTTCTCCTATTGTCATGGGCCCCTTATCACCTGCTAGCATGCATAGGAGCACACTCGGTATGGCGCATTGTCCCGTCCTTCCGATGTACGGGTCACTGTAGAGACCATGGTGCCCATTCGGTGTGTTGTGCAATACAGATGTGACTTGATGGTGATGTGTCCCATCATAGCTTACGTGGATCAGTAGCGCTGGACTTAGATCTCTGCCTCACCGAGTTGCTCAATGGAAAATTGATCGATCGAAGCTAATTGGCGGAGAGTTGGTCGTTAGAGTTGGTCTTCGGAGAGTTGGTCATCATCAGAGAGTTGGTCATCACCGGGAGAGTTGGTCATCATCCAAAAATTGGTCATCATTGGAGAGTTTGTGATCAGGTCCGTCTTGCAGAGTTAGTCGGTGGAGTTGGTCATCAGAGAGTTGTTCATATTCCGAGAGTTGGTCATCATCGGAGAGTTGGACATATCAAAGCCAGGATGAGGTTCTAGGAGTCTTTTAGGCAAAACAATCCAGATTCCAGTGGTGATGTGCAACTAATTGATAAGGAGCTATTTAACTGTGCATATGATTATGTTTAATTTCGAGATCTCTATGCCAATACCCTATTTTAGTCCCTATTCCAAACCTTTAGAGCTAATTGTTATAATAAGTTAGTAGTTGGTTTTAACTAAGTTGGATCAACTCTATTTGAGAACTTTATCTAACAATTAGTTGATGCATTGATTGACTAATTCTAAAACTCTCAGCAAGTTATAACAGCTAACTATTAGTTTTAGGGCTTATTTTGGAGAAGGGATTGAGAGGGTTGAATATTAAGGGATTCTAGCCCCCCTATACCAAACAAGTCTTTATAGGTTTGAATAGGATCTATAAGCATTATATTTTGTTGTTTGTTTGATCATGTACTTTTGCAAGATGTGACCATGGTGCGTATGAGGTGCTATGCCTTTACCCTCTCGTGTTGTTTATTAACTGTCAAAATCGGACAGTCAGACACACAAACAGACAGAGCTTGGAGGCGTCACGTACCCACCAGATGCCATGTTTGTTTTGCCCATCCATTGGGACCCTTCTCGGATTGACGCGACTAGTTCAACCCGATGAGGTTCGTGGAGGGCATTTTTCAAGCGTGCAACATCTGCGGGCGCATTCATCCTCTTCAGGCTTAGGATACTTTCGTAATGACCTTAACAAAGATCACTCAACGTTGTGTGACTTTTCTTAAGCTTCCTCGACTAAATCCAAGTGCTTACTTCTTCACCTTAGCTCTGTTACCTCGATCCACAAGCCATATGTTTGATATTCTCTTTTGCTTAGTCCCTTGAAGTTCTTTTCCTTGCTATCTTCACTCCATCAAGCTTTTCTTAGTTCACACCATCTTGAGATTACATTGAATATTCTTCTTCTTAAGATATGATCGATGTCAAGATTTATTTCTTCCTTCTAACACATCCTTTTGTCCATGAGCAAACCTTCTATGCATGAGACTTCTCCAATTCATCCTCGACTTAAGTCTCATCTTGTAAGTGTTAATCTTGTTTGCTTTCTCTATTGCTGTGTTATTCCATACAGTGCTATAGAACCGTGTCTCCTAAAGGCATGTACAACCTAGAGACAATAGAGCGGTTTTCTAAATACAAGAGACAGTTAAGAGACGGCATACAACCCTAAACCTTTAGATCATAAATGGAGTTAAGAAATAATAAGTATAGAAAGTCATGAAGAGACGAGCTTTTCGCGAAGAGCTCGTTTCTTGATTTTTTTTTTCACTTAACCCATTATACACCTCTCAAGAAACATCTGAATTAATGGAGTTGTAGATGCCCTAACATGGAAGCAAATTATTGATGTACTATGTAAACAATAACTGTTAATTTAAGATATGTTTAAATGGAAAAAAGGAATACTAGCGTCTTTGTTTGGCGCCATGTAATCTGTCTCAAGAAGTGATTAGAAATTTGGTTATTACGTGATGGAGGACTACCATCAAATCAATTATAAAATGTATATTTTCGTAATAATTGTAGTGTGATACAAATGCTGAATTATATTCACCATAAACCTATAATTAAAGTTAAACTAGTTTAATTTTTACAAATTGTGTATAATTGCATTTACTTTACGGACGGGGTACGTACGCGTCGTTGGTTCGCTCGAAGGTAGGCAGGTAGCTATCGTTGCGGACAAAGATAAAACTGCGCATGACATGTGCTGTGACTGTGACTGTGACTGTGACTGTGACTGTGAGGCTACTGCGCATGACATGTGCTGTGACTGTGACTGTGACTGTGAGGCTGTGACTGTGAGTTGCATGTCACCATACTCATGTGCCACGCCACACAGCTCGCGGGCAATTCACTACATGCCAAATCTGGAGGCAAGAGAACCGGGAGAGGGCGTGTTGGGTTGCTCGTCGTGATCCCGGACGGCAATACCTGCCCTTGCCTACTTGCCACTGCTTGCGTACACTGATGTCCTTATTCAATCCCCTCTAGAAAGTAGAAACATTGCTTAATTGGCTTGGCTATTGCTGTTAGCTCCACACAAAAGAGAGAACCGGCGGCGAGCTAGGAGCTAGCCATGGACGGACACGGCGCGGTCTCGCCGTGGAGCGTGCTAGGCGGGGCGGCGGCTGTGCTGTTCCTGTGGTTGGCGTCGCAGGTGCTGGAGTGGGCCTGGTGGGCGCCCCGGCGCGTGAACCGTGCGCTGAGGGCGCAGGGCCTGAGGGGCACCCGGTACCGCCTCCTCTGCGGCGACCTCATCGAGGAGCAGCGTCTCCGCGCGGCGGCCCTGGCAAGGCCCGTCCCCGTGGATCGGCCACACGACTTCCTCCCTCGCGTCGCGCCTTTCCTTCACCGCGTCCTCCAAGAGCACGGTAGGTACGACGAGCCTGCCTGGATGTATACAAACCAAGAAGAGCACGGTACTGAGACTTTTGCTCCCGGGTGTGTGCCTCTCTGTTTCGTCAATTTCCGCCATGAAAATGCAGGCAAGCTCTCGTTTACATGGTTTGGGCCGACCCCAAGAGTTCTAATCACCGATCCCGAGCTTGCCCGGGAAGTGCTGTCGAATAAGTGTGGCGACTTCGTGAAGTCGCTGCTCTCTCCCCTGTCAACGCTGCTGGTTGCTGGGCTCGTCGTCCTTGACGGTGAAAAGTGGGTCAAACATCGAAGGATTCTGAATCCGGCATTCCACGCGGAGAAGCTGAAGGTACTTTATTATACTACTGTTTAGACAAGTATATTAGCCTCGATTCAAGTTAATTATGTGATGCGTAACATAATTGCATTCAGTTTTCGGATGCAAAGTCAAATGCGAGTCATGAATATTGTTCATTTCCCATTTCTTACCACTTGTGTCCTTTCTCAGTTCCAAAATAAGAGTTGTGTTAATTAAAATTATTTTAAGTTCAATTAAATTTATAGAAAGGACACAGGTATTATTTATAAGATCATATAAGTGTCACGAGATCAGTATGAAATGTATTTTCACAACCTCCAAGCACTGGTTTCATATATGAGAATACTAGAAATTGAGAGAGTAGATATTTTATTTTATAGATCATGTGTCTGCGTCATTGGACGCCTGCACCTGCCCATCCGGCCTCTCCGTATGCGTTGACCATGCGGCAGCTGCTGTTTAGTTACCTGCTTACACGACGCCAAGACTGCACCTACAGCTGCAGCTCAAGCCAAAAACATCTCTCCTGATTGCATGCGTAGATATGTAAGGAACGTTTCGTTTCCAGCGGACTAGGCTCGCATGAGCCAGGCCACACTTACACACCGAACCAATCAGACGGTATGTGTGAATTAAGGTGCTGGGATAGCCAACAATGATGGGCAATGAATGTTACAATGGCCTATAAGGTTTGTTAGAATTTGATTTTGATTACTATTTTGAAATTTAGAAATATTAGGTGTAGGCATTGGACTTTATGGACTGATTATATAAAGTATATATCACAAACATCTTACATAGGCAAATAATATTGTACTATTTCTATTTAATCTAACACCCCCTAGTCACGGTGAGAGCATCGTAGACGGTGAGACTAGAGATGGAGTTCACAAGCTAAAGTCCTTCAGAGTCATAATTGGTTATGTGTCTCGTATGTTGTGGCCGGAGAAAAGGCTGACTATCCTCACGCAAGGCAGTAGCCCTTTGTCCGATGTCAAGATATCCAAGCGTGAGGGTGGAGGAGTCGTGGTCGAGCATGCCATGTTGGAGATAGCCATGGTCAATATAGCAGTCGAGATATTCGCACATGAAGCCACGTGCACAAAGAAGCACCATTGTGATTATGAAGACATGTTGAGGCAGTTGTCATGGAAGGGGCGATGCTAAGGTCAACATAATCAGGGTTGTCGATGGCATAGACAGAAGGCGACGATGCAATTGAGATAGATGGGGTGGGGATGCCAAAGTTTGCTTGAACCAAGATGTGGACTAAGTTTGCTAGACCCAACAACATGTCAAGGATGAAACGACATGTTAGTGTTGCTAATACTAGGTGTACAAGATAGAGGGACCCAACCATCATGTGAGATACTAGCAAAGAACGAAGTTCTTAATGATGGTTATGGTACATAAACGATAGAGTAGAATGTGTCGACACGGCCCATGGTTATTGGAGTAGACGAAGAAGGTGGAGAAGAAACAACAGCGTTTAAGATGTGGTTGTGCTGGATGATGAAGAAGCTATGTGGAGGTGGAAATGTCTAACTCGAAGGTGAGAAGTCTACACATAAATATCTGCCCAACGACACGACACACGAGTTTAGAAGCAAGGTATGATGACGACAGTAGTGCTTGATGTCAACAATATAGATCTCTAATAGTTTGATAATGACCTTATGTAGATGGATAGCGCAATAAAGATTGTGCAACACAATCATCAATGCATAGAGCACAACAATGTCAATACAACGTCAAAGTGGATACATATGTGGCGGTGTTTGCGATCTGACAAGGTGGCACAACAATAGCCATGTTGCTTGGATAATATGCACATAATACTTGGTGATGTACATCAAAAGGCGACGAGAAGATCACACATAGATAGTTGTACGGGCTAAGTATGCATGAGGTGGAGTGACAACGAAAGGAGTTTGTAGAGGCATCCTGATCATTGATGGGGATGATGAACCGACAATGCAGATGTATAGACAGGGTAACCGATAAGTAACATGGGAAGGCGATCCCTCGGCATCACATATCCGACCTGGTCGCACAATCAAAGACATAGATTTTGGTTTAGTTGATGCTGAAGTAGGTATGCTCGAGGTCTATGGGTGGTGGGTGACTCAATCCTAACCAATGATCTAGCAAACCAAAGGAAGATACAAGCAACAACAGACTATAACCAGTTATAGTGAAGGTCAATGGGATAGCCTAACGAGAGGTGTCCTTTGGTGTTGCACGCGAATCCATGCATAAATTAGATGAATATCAATGGTGCAGGAGGAAGAGGTGGTGCATAGATGACGTGTGTCGAAAATGGGATAGATTAGTGGCAAAGGAGGAATGTATATGGACATGGTTGGGGTGTGACCTAGTCCAACTGCGACGACATCGGCGTAGGGATAATTCACAGCCAGGCCCAGCTGCCACCACGATAACACGAGGATGAGGCACAATTCAACAGTGGAGATGTGGACAAATGCTACTAGAGGATAGGAGGTAGGCGCTTTTGCTAGGACCCATGCTAGAGCAATGGTGAGGGCAATAGATTAAAAGGATGCAATGCCTAAACAGTGGTGCTGCTCCCTGTAGAGATTGATCTCACCCTAAAGGAACAAGTTGTGGAAGCTACAATGGCAAGGGTTAGAAACTAGGCCTACACTCATGATAGCATGTAGGAGAACATAATTGGTGGAATATTGGTTATATTGCATTGGACCTCATGTGCTCATTATATAGTGTACATAGGATTAATGTATCACACGAGAAGACAATATGGTACTATTCCTGTTTACCCTGGCACTAGGTAGGTAAAACATGAAATATAAAAGTCAATTTCAAGGTAATAGCTCTTATCCACTGGATGGTTGGATATGAGGCAACGAATGGCAGCAATGTTGGTGGCCTTAGAGTGGCAGGGGCGGTTACCCTTTTAAATTTCTAGGAGTAAGTTATTAAAAACCGTTGGAGAAATGTGTCATCTCATAATGACATTAGGGTATTGTAGGTACCCGAGAGAGAGAGAGAGAGAGAGAGAGAGTTGAACAATAAAGCAAGGGGTGTAGGTTGGAGGAACATTGATCCTAGGTGTTGTCTAGTTACCGTCGTGCAAGAGATTGATGATGCATATTAGCCTATGTCATCTTTATATATGGTGGATTGATGATAACAGAAGTAAAGAACATTACAAGCTCAAATATCAATTGAGCCACATGACCACAAAGCATTCCCTTTAGTTTTTTGTTTTGGTGAAAGTTCTAGACTAACTGGTTCCTAGATCACATTTTTTTATTTCCTACATCAAAAGTGAATGATTGATTCATGTCAAATCTACTAAATTCAACTCATCTCTACGTACTATGCTACTCTACCCTTAGTTTTATAGCTCAAGGGAGGAGAGAGTGATATATGCCTGCTAGATATTGGACCTTGCCTAGTAGAGGCTCAACTACTCCTATCTTATCCCAAACGTGGAGTCGTACGTGATGGTTGAGCCATTGTGTTGAGCTTGTCATGTGGTAGTGGTTGATATATGTCGTCATTGTGGCAGTTACTAAAGCCCACACTATCTAGCACCGCATAGTTGGTAAATGGTACAAGTTCTTGTACTTTTTAATGCTTGTTGGTGTATGTTTAGACGTGGCAATATGGATAGTGGCACGAACTATATAGTGTATCAGGTATGCTTGTTGCCCATTGTTGTGGCTACAGGCATGGTGACACGCATTACATAGTGACTATTAGTAAGCGTGATATCCGACATGGTTATGTACATCTACTTGATCGCAATACCATCCATCACATTTAATATGATTGACTAAAGCCTTATATTGATTACCCAGTACTAGGTGGTGATTCTATGTAGGGGCATACATGGTACCAAGGATGTCCTACCCTTGGGGCTTCTACTTTTAGGGTTGTTTTGCACTAGGGACATTTCGAAGCATGCCCAAGGGTCTAGTTATAGATAGGTCTTTTGTGGGTGGGTGGGTGGGGGGGATAACCTTGGGCAAGCAGAAAGGTTTGTTGTTGAACTATAGGGACAGGGTGACATGCATTGCATAGTGGTCTCTGATGGCCATACTACACCTCCTTGACCTCAATATTGTCCATCACAACTGATATGATAGATGAAATTGCTTATCATGTCTGCCTAGTATCAAGTGATCGTACTATGTAGAAGCATACATGGTACAAGGGCCATACCATCTGGGGTTGTCCTGCTCTAGGAGGCATAACCACCAGGCGTCGTCCTGCCTTGAGGGCGTATACTTTCGAGGCTGCTTTGCCCCAGAGATATTTTGAAGGATGCCTGAGAAGTCTACTTATAGACATATCTTGTTGTGAGGGGTCTAGATTTGAACGAGCATGTAGGTTAGCTCCTGACATGTAGGGATCCGAGTGACTTGAAGAGCCTTGTACTCTGAGAGGGCTCTAGGATCTAGTTTTCCGATGTAGAGGGTACCGAAGGCGGAAGAGCTCCGGAGACCGAGAGGGCCCTTGGCCCTAGTCCCTCGGTGTGGGGTCCTTTGATTGAGTTGGAGCCAAGCATGGCCCTCAAGACAGGACATGTGGCTACCATGAGTCAGATGTTCTTAATTTTTTGTGTGTTGATGGATTCTTCGAAAGGTGTATTGTTAGTATTTCGCGGTATAGCGTCTCTCGGACGCTCAGACAATGGGCCTGTTTAGTTCAGTTTTTTTTTCTGAGGAGCTTTTCTGAGAATTTGATGGTGGGAAGAATTTGGCTATGGAGAGAATCTGATTATCATATAGATTACATGTAGAGGAAGATAAAAGAGTCCATAGAGTTTAAGATGTAAAAAATGATGGTTTCCTTCTATCGCAACAACTCGGCCGATTCTATATTAATGTTGATTTTGGATGGTTTTGACTAAAGTGATACTCGTAGAAGCGGACTAAAAAGCTGGGCGTATGACAGTCTGCAACAGCTTCTGGTGGCCAGAAGCTGAAAAAAGCTGAAACAAAAGGAGTCAATATGCAACATATAAGCTCTTTTTTTCTACTTCAAAGATTTGTTAATTTGCCGAGTCTTCTTTTTAGATATAACCGTTGGATATATTCTTAGCTCGTAAAAGCAGGACAATACAAGATAACGCTGAAACAAGCTTGAATGCTAACCCTTCACTTGGAAATGGCTGTAGGGAATGCTGCCGGCGTTCTTAGCATGTTGCAACGAACTGGTTGACAGATGGGAGAAACAGATCTCTGCTTCCGCTGAACCAACTGAGCTGGATGTCTGGCCAGAGTTCCAAAACTTATCGGGAGATGTGATTTCAAGAGCTGCGTTCGGTGTTAGCTATGAAGAAGGCAGAAGAATTTTCCTACTTCAGGCGGAGCAAGCTGAACGCCTTGTTCAATCTTTCAAGACAAATTACATCCCTGGCTTCTCGTACGGTTCCAGCCCTCCTACAATTTATCTGCTGTCCAATTCTGTACCATTGTTTTATAAAGTTTCTTGTTTCACAAAAGAAAACCATGTCTATTCTTAAGTTAGCTCATGGTTTTTACTACATACTGCTCTTCAGTCTCCTGCCAACAGAAAACAACAGAAGGATGAATGAAATCGACAGGGAGGTGAAGACGATCCTGAGGGGCATAATAGAGAAGAGACAGAAGGCAGCCAAGAACGGTGAAGCAACCAAGGACGACGACCTGCTGGGCTTGCTACTGGAGTCGAACATGAATTACAGCGACTCGGACGGCAAATCCAGCAAGGGGATTACGGTGGAGGAGGTGATCGGCGAGTGCAAGGTGTTCTACTTCGCAGGGATGGAGACCACCGCCGTGCTGCTCACTTGGACAGTGGCCGTGCTAAGCATGCACCCGGAGTGGCAGGACCGTGCCAGGGAGGAGGTCCTGCAGGTCTTTGGTGAAAACAAGCCGGACTTCAATGGTGTGGCACGCCTAAAAGTGGTAAGTCGACCTCGCCGCACAATCGCTTGATAGCATGATTGATAGCCATTCTGGGTAACATAACAGGTCACCATGGTGCTCTACGAGGTGCTGCGCCTGTACCCTCCGGTGGCGGCCATCAACCGCCGGACACGCCAGCCGACAAAGCTCGGAGGCGTCACGTACCCGGCGGGGGTCATGCTTACGACGCCCGTCATGTTCATCCACCGGGACCCTGCCCTGTGGGGGTCCGACGCCGACGAGTTCAACCCGGGGAGGTTCGCCGACGGCGTGTCCAAGGCGTGCAGGGACCCCGGCGCCTTCGCCCCCTTCAGCTGGGGCCCGCGCGTCTGCATCGGCCAGAACTTCGCTCTCCTGGAGGCCAAGCTGGCCGTCAGCATGATCCTGCAGCGCTTCGCGTTCGAGGTGTCGCCGGCGTACGTCCACGCGCCCTACACCGTGCTGACGCTGCACCCGCAGCACGGCGCTCCGGTCAGGCTGCGCAGGCTATGAATACACGATCGGTGCTTCCGTTAAGCAATCTCTCTCCAATACCCGAAGACTCTGTTTATTCATTTCAAAGTTACGACTACAAAACATAATGCAAAATCTCAAACCTATATATACCAGAGCATGTAAAAGCTAGCAAAAGCTATATTGTGATAACGAACCAACAATATATTACTCCTATATATAACAACAAGTCAAATCTTGCTTTCAAACACAATAACTTTAAGAATTATATTATATATAAAGAAAGTCAAGGATCAAACGACTGAACTTGAGCATATAAATATAGAGCAAATGTTTGTTGATCTGTTCATCGCAAGTCTTTTACCCAACGTGTTCAGACAACATGTAGCCAACATATGTTTAATGGAATATTTATGATTATGCATTAAGGGGTCATCAATGGAACCATCTCTCTCAAGAGTAAGTTCTCTAACTTTGAAATATAAAGGTGTGTTATAGTTAGAGTTAAGTAGGGCTTGACTAGCCTTGGTCTTGGTGCACTAGTCTATTAAGGAGTGGGAATTATAAGTTAAAATTAAGGAGATGTGAAATTAATTTCAAGCATAAGCAAGTAAGTATTAGACTAAGGAGGAGAATATTGGTTGATCTCATCCGACTCAGTCTAAGGACCGAGTCGGACACCTCCTGCATCCTGATCAGGAGCACAACAACATTATAGTTGTAGCCACTTTCAATCTGCCTCAGTTGACCCTCGGTTGACCGATGTCCTCTCATCTCCTTTTCAAAAAAAATTGACAACAATATTGAAATGTTTGCGGAGTTGGAGTGATAAGAAAATTGGGGATGTTAGAATTCAGCTTGAAATGGCAAGAGAACTTTTACAGCATTTGGGAGATGGCTCAAGATAATCGTGTTTTATCTCCTGCTAAAGTTTGGCTCGGGAATTCTCTCAAGAAACATTCCATAGCCTTATATTCTCTCTCAGGGACTACAGACCGGTTGAGATCAAGAATTGCATGGCTAAAAGACGGAGATGTTAATACTTCCTTATTTCATGCCTAAGAAAGATTCAGAAAGAGAAAAAATTATATCAGCTATCAATGATAGGGAGGGACGTCTCTTGACTACTCATGAGGATAAGGCTGCTGCTTTTTTCGAATTTTTATTAGGGGTAGCTTGGTTTTGATGAAGGCGGAGAGGCTATGATGGACCTTAATGCACTTGGGGTTCCTACTCATGATTTGAATGCTTTGTACGTCTCCTTTTTCAGATGAAGAAGTGTTAGAAACAATCAAAACCCTCTCATCTGACAAATCCCCGAGTCCTGATGGATTCACTGACAGGTTCTATAAAGCTTGTTGGCCCATCATCAAGACAAACCTTTTGGCAGCTTTATCTTGTGTTTGTGCCCAAAAGTTTAGGAACATGGGGTTTGCTTAATTCAGTCTATATTACTCTGCAACCTAAAGTGGAGAATGCTTCCCATATCAAGGATTTTCGTCCAATCAGTCTTGTGCATAGTTTTGCTAATATTGTGATCAAGTTGTTAGCTAATAGGCTAGCAAGCTAGTTACAATTTATGGTCTCCCCAAAACTAGACCGCTTTCATTAAAAATGGTTCATACTTGATAATTTCATGCTAGTTCTGCAGACGACTAGATTCCTGCACCAACAGCTAGAGGATAGTATCCTATTCAAAATAGACATTTCTAAGGTGTTCGACTCTATGTCTTAGGCCTTCCTTCTCAAAGTTTTGAGGAAATTGGGAATTGGTCAGACATGGTATGTCATAATTAGTGGGTTGTTAAAAACATCTTTAACAAAATTGCTCATAAACGGGCTACCAGGTTAGGGTTTTAGACTTCAAAGGGCCGTGAGGCAAGGCGACCTCGTATCCCCTATACTCTTTATTCTAGTCATGGATGTGCTGAACTAGCTAATTCAGAGAGCTTCGTTGGAAGGGCTACTGCAACCCCTATCATTACGATCTCTCCAGCACATGATTTTCTTATATGTTGATGACATCGTTATGTTCCTAAGGTTTATTGATTTTGATATTAATTTGGTCCTTGATATCATCATGTTGTTTGGTAATGCCTTAGGCTTAAAGACAAATGTCCAAAAAGTAGTGTTATCCTATTCGTTTTGGTGATGAGGACTCGAATTGTGTGCCAAATTTGCTCCCTTGCCCCATCTTGGTATTTCCATGTAAGTATTTTGGACTACCACTATCTATGAGAAAGCTATCAAGGGTACATTTTCAAGTTATAGTGGACCAGGTGGCTAGTCTTCTGCCAAGTTGGATGGTAGAGTTGATGGCAAGGGATGGTAGAGCAATATATGTGCAGTTTGTGATGACAACAAAAATGATTTATGCCTCTTTTGCGTTAGATCTCCTAGCTTGGACCATTAAGGAGTTTGACAATTTGCGAAAAGGGTTCCTTTAGAGAGGAAGGAAGGAGGCCAAGGGAGGTCTTTGTCTTCTAGCTTAGGTTACTAGGCCCAAAGATCTAGGTGGTCTTGGGATTAGTGACCTCTAGAACCTTAGCTAGGCTCTGCAAGCACAGTGGCCATGGTTACAAAAAACTGATAATAGCAAACCATGGTCTTATTTCCCATTCATGGGTGCCTATAAGTGAAATCTCTTGTGGGAGTAGCAGTTGTGACACAGCTTGGGGATGACTCTAACACTCTTTTTTTGGAAAGATCGTTGGTTGAACGACAATTGTATCCAAGACATTGCACCTACGTTGTTGGGGTTGGTTCCTAGATGTCTGATTGATTCCTTGAAGGTCCAAGATGCTATGATAGGGTTTTAGTGGATTGCAAGCTTGAGAGGTGCTCTTTTAGTAAGAGTTGGTACTGAGTTTCTTGACCTTTGTGAAGCTTTAGAATGTAGGGTGCTACAGACGGGGGTACAAGACCAACATATCTAGAAGTTTGTTTCTTTAGGTTCCTTTTCTACAGGTTTGGCATATAGGGCTCTCTTCCAAGAATCTATGGAGTTTGGACTGACTGAAAGGGTATGGAAGTCCTAGGCTCCTAGAAAGTGCAAATTTTCCATCTGGTTAGTTGAGTATCATAAATGTTGGATAGTTGATAGACTTGCCTAGCAAGGTCTTGACCATCCAGAGAGGTGCTTGTTGTGTGATCAGGTTGCAGAATCAATCAATCATTTTCTAGTCAGTTGCATCTTTGCCAAACAATTTTGGTTTGATCCCTTGAAGATTAGATGCTGGCAAGGCCTTTGTCCCAAATAGGATGACCTTTTCTTCGAGTCATGGTGGATGAGTTTGCAGTTCTAGAGTGATTGAGGCAGCAATGAAACACTTCAACTCTTTGGTTATTTTAGGAGCTTGGACTATCCGAAAGCATAGGGACAAGTGTGTGTTTGATGGCTATAGCCCGAGTCAGGTTGCAACCCTTTAGGTAGCTAGGGAGGAAGCTATCCTTTGGTCTCTAACAACGATCAAGCTTTGTATTTCCTTCAGATCGATGAGCTTCGAGTCTAACTATGTGGTAGAGTTTTAGGCCTAGCTAGTGATGAGTTGTTTGTAGAGTTCTTCTTTGATGCGCGTGTTTGTGTTTCTATATTCAAAATTGTGGTCTACATGAGGAGGTTTCTTTGTACTTTGTCCATTTTGGACCTATTTTATCTCCTTATTAATATTATTGATGTGAAGCTCTCCCATGTATTCCAAAAAAAAGTTGTAGCCCCTTTCACACTGTGTACAAAAATAGGAAATGGATCAACACGCTAAGGATGGATCCACATACTTACTTGGATGTTAAATTTTTTATCTTCTTTCTTCGATTGTGAACAAATAACATATAGAATTTTCTATGTAAATTTATATTCTTGTTTTTAGCATTGAGCCTATTAATATTCCTAAAACGTAAACCTCAAATTCGTTGTAAATCTTTTGAAATAATTAATATAAAATTCAGATACACACACAAATTCAGATGTTTTTTCACCTTGTTGTAGGGAGAAAATAATGCACACACAAAATTATACAAATTTTTGTTCTTGTACTTAATAATATTCTTAATAACATGACTAAAAATTAGCATCAAATTCTATGCATATCTATGTTAAAATATTAGCTTTGTCATATATTTGGATGTTTTAGGAACATCCCTACAACACGCAAACCAATGTTTGGAGTTACCCCTATTCCAAACACAAAATCGAGGGTTCTGGTATATCCCTACACGGTTAGTGGAGGAAGGGCCATCTATCACGCCATTTTCATGTCGACTATCATCACCCTAATGGCGTCGCTAGCAAACAACTTAGGTATAAGCCCCAATCTAAACACATCTAGTGGTTAGGGTTCGTGAACAAAGTCCTATTAGACCTAACACTACTCACATATTGGGTGGGCAACAGACTCCTATTAACTCACTTACAATTTCGTCCTTTTGTTTCATGTAAAAGAGTTATCATGAGGTTGGTGACATTGATTCTAGAAGTATTATGGATTTGATTGGTTGCCTATATACTAGCTTATATCTACATTTGTGCAGTGTGGTAGTCTCCATAGGCTCTAATCCATGTGTTGGCTTCGATTTAGGGCCAAACACTAGGGGTGTACCACCTAGCGATGCCCTTTGCGAGAGCGCGGACGGTACACGACTCTAGGCTGGACAGTCCTCGATGTGAAACCAAGTGTTTTGCAAAACCAAGTGTTTTTTACTTAGAAGTTAGAAAAATGGCTTTGATTGTAAAATCCAAAACAAGTGGTGCCTAAGTGATCCAAATATGTCAAATCATTCAAACACTTGTTAAGGTTGAGGTTGAACTTCGATTTGTCGCTTTTGACTCATATTGGTTTAAGTTAGTCTTTCTTGAGTTGCTTTAGGTGTGTTGGCATGAATCGCCAAAAAAAGGGGAGATTGAAAGGGAAATGTGCTATATATCCATTTTTACCTATTTTGGTGATTAAGTGTACAACACACCACATTGAACTAACTTTCTTGATGTGAGTATGAGCACAAGTTCAAATGAAGGCAAGTTGATGTCACTAAGTTCAAATGAGCAAATCTGGAGGCCAAAAGTGCAACTTTTGATAAAACAACATAAACATGAGGTTTAAGTCTTTGAATAAGTTGCACATACCATATACTATGTTTCTAGCACTTCTATTTGGCTACTAACTCATTTTGCAAGAAAAATGCATTTTGGACTTGATTTTGGGCATATTACAAATCCTAGAGAAACTATGAGAAAGAGGTAAGTTTCCCACACTTAGTTAATAGGATTATGTGCTAATTATGTTTGTTTAAGTCATAGGTAAGCTACCAAAGACAATCGAAAATGATTGAAGGACTTAGTCTCAAAAGGGCCTAAGTTGTATTGGTTTGGGTCTCACTGGACCGGTCTAGTGGTGCGCTGGACCGAGTCCATGGGGGCCTAGACTTAGGCGCCAGGCAGGCTGGCGCACCAGACCGGTCTAGGGTGCACCAAACCGCCTACGTATGTGAACAGTGCACTCTCGAGAATTTAATTATAAAATTCACTGGACCACTACTGTTCACGGTCCGGTGCGCTGTCGGACCGTCTCCAACGGTCGGGCACCGGCGGGCGCCAGCGCGCAACGACTAGCTGACGTGGCCCCCGGCCCAAAGGCGCACCGGACCGGTCCGATGCCACACAACTAAGTAGACTAACCAATCAGATCCCAGACTGGGGCCCCGTGGACCTGGTCCGGTGGTGCAATAGACTGGTCTAGTGCCCCACAGTGAGCAGATTTTTGGTAGTTTTTATAAGAAAGGAGGCAACGACTCTTGGACCATTTCGGGCTATAAATGGAGCCCTATGGCGCTTCCATTCAGTATACAAGCTTCTCAAGGGACTCTCTACGTTCCGACACTCGGCCATAACTCATCCGTGTGATTCTAGCTAGATCAAAGTGTCGTCTTAGTGTTGATCTTCACATTTGGTGTATTGTGCGCTTGTGTTTCTCTCTTTTGTGTTGAGTTGCTGGTTTTGATCTCTTGTGCTTGTACTCTCTCCCTCCCTTACTCTGATTTGTGACTCTAATCTTGTGTAAGGCTGCAAGCGACTCCAACTTGTGGAGATTCCTTGTGAACGGGAACAATTTTGATAAAAGGAAGAAATGTGGTACTCAAGTTCGATCTTTGGATCACTTGAGAGGGGTTGAGTGCAACCTTTGTCCACTGGGACACCACAACGTGGAGTAGACATTAGACAAGCATTTTAGACTTGACCGAACCACAGGAAAAATTACCATGTCTTGTGCGATTATTTGCTTGTGATTTTCTCCCTTTCTAGGTCTCTCGTATTCACTTGTAATATTGCTCTCAATCCATTCTATACATTGAAAGAGCAATCAAGTGAAGAGGACTCACTTTCTTTTTCTTTCTCCTCAAACTTAGTTTTAGTTTGCACTGACTTCATTTTTAGACCAAGTTTGTATTAATTCCGCAGGATCATCTATTCACCCCATCTAAGTGCTTTCACTATCAAGAGGATCAAATTTGTTTTGTATTTGGGTCATCTACAGGTCACCCATCCCTATCTCCATATTCAAACTCCACTCTGAAAATAATGTAGTCTATAGTGTAAAGCATTGTTTTGGGTGACCATATGAGTGAACTGCTAGACACAATCTAATATCATTTGTGAGTTCTAACAAATGCATTACTAACGGAGCCTAAACATGTTAATACAATATATCGATTCGCCAACCTCTCCATTCTAAAGATGTAGATGATATGTATATTATCCGTTCGTATTTGAATTCGATCCGTGGTTGAGATCAGATCCACATTCGACTCCAAATATTCATTATCCAATCCAAATCTAATTTATATCTATATATGATACTCAAAGTTGGATATTTAAGATATCAATATCTATTCAAATCTTATCCGACACAACTTGATGTTATCTGAATCCAAACAGAAAATATGAAACAAATATGGTACAAGCAATATCCGTTCGTATCCGATCCGATTACACCCCTACTCCATTCATACACACTTGGTTCTCATTATTCATATCAAAGCTAAATTTAAACCTGCATACATGAACAATCACAATATGTTACTAGGAGTGCATGTTTTGGCATTCAGTATGACCATCATGGTCAAAGCTTCTTCAACCTGATTTGAGCACCATGCTGAGGATGCAAAGTTATCACGGTGTATGGCGCATGAGTGTAGGATGATGAGAGCTCAAAGGAGAAGCGTTGGAGGATGGTACTCAGTGCCATCTTTGCTTCCAGCAACGCGAAGTTCTGGCCTATGCAGATCCTGGGACCCCATCCAAATGGAAAGAAGGCGGCCTGATGCTTGGTCGCATTGGAAATGCCATCCTCGAACCTCTGTGGATTGAACTCGCTTGCGTCTTTTCCCCAGATGTTGGGATCATGGTGAATGAAGATGATGGGCAGTAGAAGGCTCACGCCTGAAGGATATTTGATGCCACCGAGCTCCATTTCCTTGTAGGTTCTTCTGGATAGGAAAACTACTGGTGGGTACAACCTAAGGACCTCATATAAAATCATGGTTACCTGCAGAACCAAAACAAGGGGGCCAAGATCATTAATCCTGATACACAATAGAAAAAAATAGATATCCTGGTTTTTCCTCAGAAAAGTTTTTGTTTCACAGTCATTGGGGTGTTTCTCACACATAAACAGTCAAACTTCCTGGGGCAGTCTAAAACTGCAATTACCAAAAAGAATGCCGGGGGCTGTCTTACCCCCCGCAGGTCGAGTTTTTTTTAAAACTGCAATTACCAAAAAGAATGCAAGATGTAAATATTTAGGTCCCCTCAACACTAAGTTTAGCTCATCTCCAGCATGCTTCTACAAGATATTAATGTTAACAACGACAAAATGTAAGGCACCACAGTTCTAGAAGCAAACCAGCAGCTTCTCCACCAGAATGACATGCAGACAACTATCAGCAGAACTCAGTTGTCTGGAAATTAAAATCCTCAAAAGTAGCAATTTTTGATGAATTGTTTAGTATTTTGTTAATCTAATTCTGACAAAGTGATGAAAACTTAATATGGGCATTTGTAATTTTTTCACTGGTTTTATTGTTATTATTATTTATTGCAGGAATGCCAACAAAATGACAGTGTTAGTAGTATTTATGCAATTTCCTGCTGGCAAGCTTGCAACAGCGTTCAAAGTGGTGGCAAAGTTACAATTGATCCCAATTAATAATGTCTTCAATATCTAGTAATTTCTGCATTTGATTGAACAAAAGAACAACGATTTCAGACTTACAATCTTCAGGCGGTTCAAGTTATCAAAGTCTGGTGTACCCATTCCAAAGTGGTTTAAAACTTCTTCTCTTGCCTGCTCTTGCCATTCAGGGTGCATGCTTAGCAGAATTAACGTCCATGTAAGCAGGACTGATGTTGTCTCCATACCTGCAAAGTAAAATAACTTGCATTCCTCGATTATATCTTCGGTAGTCATTCCGAGTTTTGCATTCCCATTTGATTCCCTCATGTTTGACTCAACCAATAAGCCTAACAAGTCATCATTAGTTCCTTCACTATCTATAAAAGCCCTCTCTCTTTTCCTGATTATTCCATGCAGAATTTTACGGATCTCCCGATCAATTTCTTTCATCCTTCTGTTATTTTTGGTGGGCAAGAGCCTGCATATGTTCAACAGTGTTATAACAAAACAGATTCTTGATTCCTGCCGCAGAACTTCCCTAGTCTTTATCCCCCGACTCAGCTTCGACAACTGAAGTAGAAGTAAAATGTAGATGGTGTTCAAAATTTTATTGGATGTGGAGAAGTCTTTTTGTATCTCATCCTTTACTAGAAATGATAAAAAAAACTCGGCCGGGGAGGGAAAGACCATTCTCCCTGTATTATATTAAGAAGAGACCGAAACATGGTCCCAGCCGAGAAAATCTTCGAACCCTGGCCCCCATCACTAGCGGGCCGTCACCGGAGGGTGGCGCGCAGGACGTAACCCGGGAGCGGGTGGGGCACAACGAGATGATTTTTTTAACCAAGCCAGAAATTCGCCCCTTTGAGAGATCGAACCTAGGTGCTGGAGGTGTTATTCGAAAGCCTTAACCATTACGTTAGAGACCCTTTCGCCTTTACTAAAAATGATATCAAGTCATTATTAAAACATGGATACGTAAATATTCCTACGCAACGAGTCTCATGAACAAATTGCTACTATTTATAAGGAAAAGAACAAACCAGTAGCCTGGGATAAATATTGTTTGAAAAGATTGTATAAGGCGTTCAGCCTGCTCTCCTTGTAGCTGGAAGATGTTCCTGCCCTCCTGATAGTTGCTACCAAAAGCAGTTCTTGAGATAACATCTCCAGTAAGATTTTGGAACTCAGGCCAGACGTCCATCTCAGAAGGTTCCTTGGAAGACATTGAATTTTCCCATCTGTTAATCATATCGGCACAACAGGTAGCAAATACAGGCAGCATCCGCTGTGAATGAAAAAACAATGTTAGTTCAGTTAGGCTGTTTCAATATGTAAAATTCGAACCAATAAAAATAGTCCATGGGAACAAATTTAGTAAACAATGACCTTTATTTTCTCATGGTGGAATGCAGGGTTGAGAATTCTCCTGTGTTTTGCCCATTTCTCGCCTTCATGATTAGCGAGCCCATTGGCTAGTAACTTGCCAACACGGCTAAACAGTGGTTTGCCAAAGTGGCCAAACTTGTTAGACAAAACCTCTCTCATTAATTCCGGGTCTGGAATTATCACCCTCGGAATCGGGCCAAACCAAGTGAATGAATTTGTCCCTGCATTTGAGATTAGAATCCTGTAAGTAGACTGCAGGAGGACTAGAAGACTGCAACCAAACTGTTCTGTGCGGATTTTGGCAGTCACAAAACATGATTCAGAACTGGGAAAATAAACTGACTGTCATGGGATATCTAGCTCACAATAAGGAATATAATTGTAAAAATCAGCTTATTAACATATCAATCCCAGTTGTCAACATATTGAAGAACCCATGTATAGCTCATATGCCAACTTAACCATACACCATGAAAATGGCACCTAGCAAGCAAGATATTGAGCAATCAAAATGTATGGTAAGAATGTAAGATAAATACGGAATCACAAGTAGACACCAACATTTACATGGAAACCCCTTGCAGGGAAAAACCATAAGCAGCGATGAGCAAGAATCCAGTATAAAGATGAAGATATATGGTGGGAGCCAACAAATAGAGGAGAGGCTCTAAATCCCCTCAAAATCTGCGCTAGGGCACTCTCTATTTAGCGGATCTAGATGGGAAAATACAGTTCTCTCACTCGCTCAACTGCTCCCTAAACCTAGCTCTCGAGGTGGAAGAACAAACCCCTTATTTGGGGAAGAAACTCCTATTTTCCAGTAGAAGCCAGGCTGCTGGTTTAGATGGCCACAACACCCCCTGAATCACATGTGGGATGTACAAAATGCTACTCAGTAACTGAGTAGTTACAAAAATAGTTTTTGGATGTACCATGAAACATAGAATGGGATGTGAGTTGATCAAGATGAATCTGTCCCTCCTACATAACTGGAGAGATACCTCTGACCCATCGATGTGATCGAATTAAAAAAAATGTGCATGTCCATGCAGATGTGATTAAGAGTTAACTATGATGTGACTAAAGAGTTAATCACAAGTTGTAATCCACTACAAGATCAAGTGAAGTGTCGAGCTGTTACACGGGTGGCATAAATCTCACCATGAGTTCAACACATATATGTGACAAAAGAATCAAGACATGTATATGAATGTTTGGCTGACATATTCTTTATGTCTATGGTACAAGATTCAATATGTGTTCTAGGCGTCTCTATTGACTAATGGCTCGAAAATGGTTTTAAAAATGACCGTCTGCACAAGAACCTAACTGGTCACACACTTAAGGGGTTGGAACAGCTGCATACGTGATTAACTTTAATGCATGTGGGAGAATATTGCATGTATGCCCAAGAGGCAATCATGATCTATGAGAACACAAAGGGACCTTTAGAGTAAAAGCCCATTAGCAAGGGTCTATATATACGAAGGGGCTGGCGTGCTAGGACAGGGAGACTAATTATAGCCGCCACCATCGCTCTTTATGCGGTTGCGGGTGTCAAAGATGCCAGTCGTTTCTCTCGCTGCATGTGTGATGCTAGCACATCGGTGTCGTGTCGTTTCACCCCCACACGTGTGAATACCGTAGAGATGTTGTTGCTGCTGCGGTGTTGAACTGTTGATCAATAATAGATGTGAGGAGCAATGGTCCATGTGCTGCTGGTGGTACACGAGTACGTACGACTACTTCCTACATTATCGCGTTCTTCTTTCGCTGTGCTATGCGTCTAGTGGTAACGATCCATAATTTTTTACTCGCATTTTATCTTTGTTGAACATGGTAGATATACTATTGAGTAATTCCTGACCCTTCTTTTCTGTTTGGCTTTCAGCATTTCTGCCATGCAACTAGAGGTTTCATCTTAGCTTTAGATTCATAACCTCTCCATAGACAGTGATGTCAGCTCTGTCAATGCATTCAATGACGGCGTGATTGGTTGCTTTCTCGAAGCAGCCTGGCCGCTCAGAGACGGAAACGAATCACGTTTCCCGCGGGCCTGGCTCGTAGCGTTCCGCTGCATCTCTCAGGCCAAATCAGCACACCTAGCCACCAACCAAACAAATGTACTTGGATATGTAGATGCAGTAGATGCATGTGCGGACAACCAAACAACCGCAAAGTACAAAGCTGCTGCATATGGGGATACATGCGCCCGCTCAGACAGTCTACCAATCATGCCCTAAGTGAGTGGAGAAGAAACTACTGAGTTAACAATCTGTAGCCTTGATGCATGGGTCAGAAAATTAGAGGTTGCAGCAAGTTTCCTCTCTATTTTGCTCATGATGGGTCCACAATGTTCAACTATAGGCTTTGTTGTACCCAAAAAAAACCTCGATCTGAAGGGGTAAGAGGCAGTCGGGGGCCGGACCTTAGACTTGTACTTTGACGTGGGGCAAACAAGAGGATTTTTTTACCCCAATCTGAAATTTGCTCCTAAGGGGAGTCAAACTTAGGACCTAAGAAGTGCTACTCAGACTACCTAACTAACTCAGCTAGAGACCCTTTCGCTCTTTGTTGTACTATGTACTCAAGGGTAATCCAAGATATGTGAAGGGTGGAGATTAAATTTTGCAGCCAAAAACTCCTGCAAGCAGCTGGGCATTCGCCAATGAAATGTCCAAAGAAACCAAACAAGACTTTTGATTCTTAAACCAGTAGACAGAGAATGATTCCACTAAGCCTGATGGGGTGAAAAGTTCTCTTTGTAAAGCTCTCATGATTATAATAGTGTTGCCAGCATATTGTACAATAGGAAACTGATCTAGCTCATCAGTTGGAATGGGCAACTCAAAAAGGCTTTGCTGATAAGCTTTGTTGACAATGCACTGAAGCAAATCCGCAGCAAGCACAAAGAGAAGGGGAGACAGGGGGTCACCTTGTGACCTTGTCTGACTCCACGACAACAGTGGAAATGACTGCCAGGAACCCCGTTCAAAAGGATTGACGATGAACCAGTAGCAAGAATCCTCTCAATCCATACAATGCAAGTTTCAGAAAACCGCAGGCTCTTCATCATTAGCAAGATTCTAATGTGCTCAATTGAAGCGGGGGATGTAACTGGATAATTGTGTTAATTTTTTCATCCATCAGCATACAATCATACTTGTTGCATGTGATTGGACAATTGTATTGTTAAAGCTATAAAAGGTACCCAAGCTAATTTTGAACCAAACATTACGAACTTCTGTTTCAACTCCTGTATAATCTTACCCCGTGTACTTCTGAGCTAGTGCTAGGAATATAGGCCGGGCTTTTCGGGCCAGCACGAGCACGGCCCGAAAATAGGAGCCCAAAGCACGGCCCGATACGAAATAATATGGGCCGGGCTAGCACGCCCCGAAGACAGGCTTGGGTCGGGCCTCAATTTCCGACCCGTCGGGCCCCCGACACGGCCCACATACATGGACCGGGCTTGGGCCAACACGGCCCAATTAAGCCCAATCTGTTTAATTTCTTTAATTTAGTAAGATATCGACTTTATATTGTTGTTATATTTAGAGTTTATGTGGTCAAATGATGCTAAAATTATTTAATATCTTTAATTTAGTAAACTATGAACTTTATATGGTTGTAATATTTTGATTTTATGTGGTCAAATATACGGCCCGGGCTTGGGCCGGTACGGCCCAAAGAAGGCACGACGTGGTTTAGGGCCGGGCTGGGCCACTGTTTACACTTCAGTCTGGCACGGCACGGCCAAAAAATCTTTTGGGTTTTACTGGCCCGAACCCGTTTGGCACGAAGCACGATGGGCTTGGGCCGGGCTGGCCCGACCCAATTCCCAGCACTATTCTGAGCGTTCACGGAGTAAATATGATAAAAATAGCATGGAATAGGCTCATAAAATAAAAAAATATCGCAACAAATGATTTCCCTTCAATAATTTGAAACAGAAGGAATAAATTTTGGATGTTGGGAATGATCTGAACACAAAGAAATTACCATTCTCCTTCACCGCGTTGTGGAACATGGGTAGCACGCGTGGGATGATGTCGTGACTCCCAAGCGGCAGTGGCTTCGTGCGGGCTTCTCGGTTGAGCCGAGCGTTCTCCCTCACGTCGCCGGTGAGGAGGCGGTACCTGGTGCCCTTGAGGCCCTGGGCCCGTAGGGCTCTGTCTAGCCGCCGTGGCGTCCACCACGCCCACTCAAGCGTCCAGGCCGCTAGCCACACCAGCACCACGGCGGCCGTCGCCGCGCCTGCACGGGCCCACGGAGAGGCCTCCCATAGCAGGTGCAGGAGCAGAGGTAGAGTCGCCATTGGCTTTGGCTTCTTGGTGCACCTAGTGAACGTCAAGCAAAGCAAGTCTCTGCGGCAGAGCTATTGAGCTAGAGTATCCTCTTGATTTCCTTTCCATGGAAAAGTCAAAGTAAGACATCCAGCTCAGCGTGTATATAGACAACAGTATAGACTGCGATGTTTACTAAATGTAGTTTATAGAAGTGAGATAAGCGACTTATTCGGCAATGTAGTCTAGTTCATATTTGCAGCCATAGTGGTTGCCGCGGTGCTAAAAATTGAGGCCAGCTGAACAACTTAAAGAATAGAATAGAAAGACTGCCGGAGATAATCTAACTATCTAACCCTCTTAACTTTAGATAGCAATTTATTTTACCCCTTCACCTATAAAACCAATTGTTTAACCCTTCAACTCTAGAAAATCGGACAAATAACACACTGGACCGTTTCAGTGAGCAGTTTTGATGATGTGGCATTGCAACAAGGACACTAATTTTATCTATTCCAGTTATGTGATCTAGCAGTATCAAAAAATATATAATTCTGCACACAAGTTATTAATCAGGTATTTTATTTTCCCTAATTTGTTTTGGAGTTTTAAGATTAACATATTAATTACTAAAAATAAAAAACTACATGAAAAAGTTAATCTTTTTTATCTCAGATTCATTTCTTATACGCTAAACCTTTTACTATATGTAACTAATACAATTACTAAACTACTAAAATTTTGATTGATTTTATTAAGCAATTTAAGTGGCCTTTCTTTTGATTGCTAAATAAATCAATTTTACGTTTGTTTTTTAACACTTAGCAAATAGTAATAAAAACATCTCAAACTTTTACACAACCCTCGTCTTCTAAATTAACTTATACAAATACTTCTAAAATTTCTAAAGACTTTAAATATGGAGCCATAACTTACACAAATATTTCTAAGGACTTATATGATTCCACATTTAAAGTCCTCGGGAAATTCTGAAAAATATTTGTATAAGTTATTTGAGCTGAGAGGATGGTTAAGGAAAAACCAGATATTGTTTATTATTGTTTGGTAAGTGTTTTAAAAAATAAATGTAAAATTGATTTAGTTAATGATCGATAAAAGGCCATTTAAATTGCATAATAAAATCAACCAAAATTTAATAGTTTAGTAATTGTATTAGTTACCTCGTTTCGTAATTAAACTGCTACTCCTAAAATTCTATAAAAAATAGTGCATATATAATATCTAACTACCAACTTGTGTGTAAAATTATATAAACTTTGTATAATGACATTTTACGGAACTGAAATAGATAAAACTAGTGCCATAGATGTCATGTCAGCAGCCAACACACCACTAGTAGCATCTACAACCACGCCGCTTAGGGGTTATTTTCTTGGTTTTGTAAAGTTGAGTAGGGTTAAACAACTAGTTTTGAAGATAAGAGGATGAAGTAGACTATTTTCTAAAAGTGGGGGGATTATGTAGACTTTTTCTGTTTTTATAAAGATAGAAGATAAAAAAAATGGGATGCATATATCTATTTTATTTCAGTCATAGTGGGTCGATCGTCACTTGATTTTTCCCCATAGATCTAAAATAGGGACTTATGACCAAATCTCTCTCCATCTTATATTCTTTCTTCATTATTCACTCGCACGAACATATAAGTAGTGACCCCAAATCTCCAATGCACCACTCGTCCTTCAACCTCTACCTCTCCACTCGGTTTTCAACCACTCCTAGGTCTTAGATCTAGGGTTCGAAAATATGTTTGAATCTCGTAATCCTACTAGAGCTCTGCGAAGCTGCTTATAAACCTCGAGCGAGCCAAGCTAGTTTTTAAACTCGTTGGTACAGCGAACCAGCTCGAGTTAGCTCGTTTCGGCTCGTGGGCTATGCAAATTAATTAATCTTTAGAATAATGATGGATATTAAATTATTTTGTAGATATTTAGCTTGTTTCTTAGCCTTTGATAATGGATATATGATAATTCATAATTTAGATTACTTGTAATGTTGAATAATGATTCTATATTCCACATTTGCATACTATTAATTCACTATATAATGCAAAAATATGCATTAGGGTGCAGCTCACGAGTCGAGTCGAGCCTCATTCTTTAGCTTGTTGAGTGGACGAGCCAAGCCAATCTCGGACAGCCACCGAGCCGCACCGAGCTGAGCCGCGACTCTTTTCTTGCCCTACATGGATTTATTGTTATCCACTATAGTTAGGCCCTAAAGTCCATCAAATATGATTATTGCTCCTCATCGTCTTTATCTTCAACCAACTCCCACGTCGCCATAGCCTCCCATCTAGCTCTAACGATGCTATGTAATCACCATTGTTGACTCTATGGACACAGTCTAGCTATTACTGTCGTGTCCCATTCTCGTCTCATGTCGCCACTATCCATCACCACCTACAGGCTAGCCTTCTCCCTTGACAATCAATCCATCCAAATCCTCTAAGATTCATGTAAGCTCCAAAGTCCCTAGAATCCTAATCATAAAGTTACTAGAGTTAGAGATAAAGACTATGTGGTATACTTAGAATATTGTGGGGAACATATATTATGGATATCACATGACGCGGGTTAAGGATGAATAACAAACCTCTAATCACCTAGGCTCTCTCAATCCTCGACCACGAAGGGTTAGGGACTCGAGCATCTTCGTCTTGAGTTTTGGCTAACCTTTGCCTACATTCCGCCTTGCCCAACCCCTGACCATGAAGGGGTCAGGGACTCAGTCATCTCTGTCTTAAGCTCTTCCTGTCTCAACCCCGAGGGTGAGAACCCAGAGACTTCACCCGACCACCCGAGCGCGGGATTCCCATGCTCATACCGACTCAACCACTACGAACATGGGACGTGTGAGTCAACCTCTGACACGATGCAGAACTAGAATGATAGCATGGGAGTAGGCGTGTCAGAATGGATACACCACTTCTCATGACGTGGAGACTAACACCAACTCAACCACTCCCGCATAGCAAAGTCAAAAGTGACCACTGACTAGCCCAATGTGTGATGTGACAGAACATAACACTCGACGATAGGATGACTCTCGCATGGTTGCAGTGCTAGGATGGACAGAGGTAGACAACATCCATAGTGTCACTTGATCAATAGAAATCTCAACGGGTGATAAAGTATACAATGTCGCCTGGCCACTACCTGTTTCACCCAACCCTAGCCTCTTGTAACAAGGCTCGCACCCACTTTAACCTATATAAAAGGATGTGAGAGGCTCATGCTCAATTCACCAATCTTGTTATAACAATCATCACTCCCTTCCATTGCACCAAAGCCTAACCCTAGTCACCAATTCTCCTCCTGAAGTGACTGGCCATCATGCCCAACTAGGGCTCACTACTATACACCTAGCTCAAGACTAATCGAAGGTATGTGTTTGCTTTCTCAGTATGAGTCATGTTGTGTATGCGGGACTTTAGCTCTTATTGCAAACCCTCATAGAGTGCATACTGAGTAGGTTCAGGTGCACTCACTAAGCCATCCTTCTCAAGTGAGGCTATCCATGCGTTCTTATCTCCTAGCTTAGTCTGCAAACTTGGACAAGTCAAACGCATCGAACAAACTAGATCTAGATTGTAACTCATCACACTCATATAGCAGGTGTAACACCCTGAATTTCGAGTATCAAAATTCCATTCTTGATACCCATGTAAATTCAGGTGTTACCTTCTATTTTCCTTTTTCTCTTTAGTCTTTTCTTGAAATAATAGAGTTATATATATATATAAGTTGGAAAAATAAACCCTAGATGAGTTATGGTTGATGCATCAAGCTAGAGCACATATATATCTTTTTGATTGATGAGTGATTTTGTGGTGTATTCATTTAATTCGTAATTTGTGCTCGAGATTGAATTTAAATAGACAGAAAAGAGAAAGATATAAAAGACGCCTAATGGGGTGGATACTACTGCCAGTTTGCCCGTGGTTAGTAGCCTTCCTCTTCAATTCGCCTAACTCAACACGCCTGTGTTCCAAAGCTATAGCCTTATCAAGAAGTCTCTAGAAATGTGGAAAGGAGTGGGACATCAGCTGATACTAGAGTAGCCCAATAAGTCCTTCTAGAAATAACTCTTGCTTCTTCTCATTATCGATGACCAATGCAGGAGCATATCTAGATAGCTGGATGAACTTGTCTCTGTATTCGCTCACAGACATCCCTCCCTGCTTGAGGGAAAGAAACTCCTTCTTTATGTTCATCAAACCGGCAGGAATGTGGAAATTTCTGAAGCTTGCCAAGAATTCGCCCCAAGTGATGGTATCGGCAGCAGCATGTGCTGTAGAATAAGCGTCCCACCAATCAACAGCTGGGCCAGTGAGGTGACCCTATGCATAAAGGACTTTCTCCCGATTGGTGCACTATGTGATATTAAGCATCTTTTCCACCAATTTAAGCCAGTCATCAACTTGTAGTGGATTTGGGGAGCTGGAGAATGTGGGAGGCTTGTGGCTCATAAATTCTTTGTGCTTGTCTCTAGGAGGTGGCTAGTGTGGGTGATGTTGATTATTATTGAGTCGATCTTGCATATTGGCTATTCGCTGCAGTAATTGTGTCTAGGCTACGAAGAATGCTTCTGACCCAGCAGGTGGAGGGTTTGAGGTTTCATCTGTGACTCCGAGTTAATCATTGTCCTTCTTTATCGTATGCGTGCAGGTTGATCAACACCTCCTCATGTCATGGTATTCACCATCTGGGGTTAGGGCACATTGTTAAGATAGATTTGTAGGTAAAATAGTTTAGTAGGTAAAACAAATGGCTTAATAGGTGGCTTTATGCTAAATGAGATTGGGCAGAATCTGATTTTGTTGTTTTGTTTCTAGATTGGTTAGATAGATTATGTAACCTATCACATAGATCAAGTTGTTGTTCATGGCCGATAGTCTAGGGCACCAATTTTAGGGTGGAGTATATTAGGTTAGAAGGGAATCTTTTTTTGGAGTAGACTCCAATTTACCTAATTGAATCAGCTGGGGTAAGATACTCATATTAGTCTAGGTGGGATTGGATCTAATTAGTTTAGATTAGATTAGTCTATTAAGTGTCATTAGATTAGACCATATTGGATTAGATTGATTAGATGAATTTGCTAGGATAAGATAAATCCTTTAAGATAAGATTGATCTATTAGGATAAGATAAAATCTTTTAAGATGAGATGGATCTATTAAGCCAGATATATATTTTAATGGGGATAATCTAAGTTGTCTAGTTATCTTATAAACATAATTAACTTTAATAATATTTTTATGCATATATATATATATGCAGATGCAACTGCGGACACTCCATAGCTCATCACACTCAATTAAAGAACCAAATCTAACAGGTATCATAAGAACAAACATTCAAGTGCATAGTGATAGTCGCCTAGAGGGGGGGTGAATAGGGCGAAACTGAAATTTACAAATATAAACACAACTACAAGCCGGGTTAGCGTTAGAAATAAAAACGAGTCCGCGAGAGAGGGTGCAAAACAAATCTCAAGCAAATGAGGAGTGTGACACAAGGATTTGATTTATCGAGGTTCGGTTCTCGCAAACCTACTCCCCGTTGAGGTGGTCACAAAGACCGGGTCTCTTTCAACCCTTTCCCTCCCTCAAACGGTCCCACTGACCGAGTGAGCTTCTCTTCTCAAATCAAAACCGGGAACAAAACTTCCCCGCAAGGGCCACCACACAATTGGTGCCTCTCGCCTTGATTACAATGGAGTTTTGATCACAAGAACAAGTGAGAAAGAAAAGAAGCGATCCAAGCGCAAGAGCTCAAAAGAACACGACAAATCTCTCTCGCTAATCACTAAAGCCTTGTGTGGAATTGGAGAGGATTTGATCTCTTTGGTGTGTCTAGAATTGAATGCCTAGCTCTTGTAAGTGGTTGAGAAGTGGAAAACTTGGATGCAATGAATGGTGGGTGGTTGGGGGTATTTATAGCCCCAACCACCAAACTAGCCGTTTGGTGGGGCTGACTGTCGTATGGTGCACCGGACAGTCCGGTGTGCACCGGACATGTCCGGTGCGCCAGCCATGTCACCAAAGCCGTTGGGATTCGACCGTTGGAGTACTGTCTTCTGGGCCCGCCTGGATGTCCGGTGGCGCACCGGACATGTACTGTAGAGTGTCCGGTGCGCCAGCATGGGCGTGCCTGACTTCTGCGCGCGCTGGCGCGCAATAAATGCGCTGCAGGTAGCCGTTGGCGCCGAAATAGCCGTTGCCCCGCAGTTACACCGGACAGTCCGGTGTACACCGGACATGTCCGGTGAATTATAGCGGAGCAGCCGCTCTGGTTTCCCGAAGCAGGCGAGTTCCTGAGGCCGCTCTTCCTTGGAGCACCGGACAGTCCGGTGAATTATAGCGGAGCGCCTCTGGAAATTCCCGAAGGTGACGAGTTTGAGTTGGGTCCTCTGGTGCACCGGACACTGTCCGGTGTACAACGGACAGTCCGGTGCCCCAGACCAGAGGTGCCTTCGGTTGTCCCTTTGCTCCTTTGTTGAATCCAATACTTGATCTTTTTATTGGCTAAGTGTGAACCTTTTACACCTGTATAACTTATACACTAGAGCAAACTAGTTAGTCCAATTATTTGTGTTGGGCAATTCAACCACCAAAATTAATTAGGAAAATAGGTGTAAGCCTAATTCCCTTTCAATCTCCCCCTTTTTGGTGATTGATGCCAACACAAACCAAAGCAAGTATAGAAATGCAAAATTGAACTAGTTTGCATAATGTAAGTGTAAAGTTTGCTTGGAATTGAGCCAATATAAATTCTTACAAGATATGCATGGATTGTTTCTTTGTTTTAACATTTTGGACCACGCTTGCACCACATGTTTTGTTTTTGCAAACTCTTTTGTAAATCCTTTTCAAAGTTCTTTTGCAAATAGTCAAAGGTAAATGAATAAGATTTTGCAAAGCATTTTCAAGATTTGAAATTTTCTCCCCCTGTTTCAAATGCTTTTCCTTTGACTAAACAAAGCTCCCCCTAAATGAGGTCCTCTTCTTAGTGTTCAAGAGGGTTTTGATATACCATTTTTGAATTACTACTTTCTCCCCCCTTTTGAACACAATAAGATACCAATTTGAAAATACTCTTTTGAAAAACTAAATTTTTGAAATTGGTGGTGGTGCGGTCCTTTTGCTTTGGGCTCATACTTTCTCCCCCTTTGGCATGAATCGCCAAAAATGGAATCATTAGAGCCCTTGAATTACTCTCTCCTTTTGGTCATACATAAATGAGTGAAGAATATACCAAAGACGAAGTCCTTTTGCTCTCTCCCCCAAAGATGGAGAGTGGCGCGGAGCGACGGCGAAGGATGAGTTACGGAGTGGAAGCCTTTGTCTTCGCCGAAGACTCTGATTCCCTTTCAATATTCCTATGACTTGGTTTGAAATAGACTTGAAAACACATTAGTCATAGCACATGAAAGAGACATGATCAAAGGTATATAAATGAGCTATGTGTGCAAATCAACAAAAGAAGTTCCTAGAATCAAGAATATTTAGCTCATGCCTAAGTTTGTTAAAAGTTTGTTCATCTAGTGGCTTGGTAAAGATATCGGCTAATTGATCTTTAGTGTTAATGTAAGAAATCTTGATATCTCCCTTTTGTTGGTGATCCCTAAGAAAATGATACCGAATGGCTATGTGTTTAGTGTGGCTGTGCTCGACGGGATTATCCGCCATCTTGATTGCACTCTCATTATCACATAGCAAAGGGACTTTGGTTAATTTGTAACCGTAGTCCCGCAGGGTTTGCCTCATCCAAAGCAATTGCGCGCAACAATGGCCTGCGGCAATGTACTCGGCTTCGGCGGTGGAAAGAGCGACCGAATTTTGCTTCTTTGAGGCCCAAGACACCAAGGATCTTCCCAAGAACTGGCAAGTCCCCGATGTGCTCTTCCTATTGATTTTACACCCCGCCCAATCGGCATCCGAATAACCAATCAAATCAAAAGTGGATCCCCTAGGATACCAAAGCCCAAACTTAGGAGTATAAGCCAAATATCTCAAGATTTGTTTTACGGCCGTAAGGTGAGCTTCCTTAGGGTCGGCTTGGAATCTTGCACACATGCATACGGAAAGCATAATATCCGGTCGAGATGCACATAAATAGAGTAAAGAACCTATCATCGACCGGTATACCTTTTGATCCACGGACTTACCTCCCGTGTCGAGGTCGAGATGCCCATTAGTTCCCATGGGTGTCTTGATGGGCTTGGCATCCTTCATCCCAAACTTGTTTAGGATGTCTTGAGTATACTTTGTTTGGCTAATGAAGGTGCCCTCTTGGAGTTGCTTCACTTGAAATCCTAAGAAATACTTCAACTCCCCCATCATAGACATCTCGAATTTTTGTGTCATGATCCTACTAAACTCTTCACATGTAGATTCGTTAGTAGACCCAAATATAATATCATCAACATAAATTTGGCATACAAACAAATCATTCTCAAGTGTTTTGGTAAAGAGCGTAGGATCGGCCTTTCTGACTTTGAATCCATTAGTGATAAGAAAATCCCTAAGGCATTCATACCATGCTCTTGGGGCTTGCTTGAGCCCATAAAGCGCCTTAGAGAGTTTATACACATGGTTAGGGTACTCACTATCCTCAAAGCCGGGAGGTTGCTCAACATAGACCTCTTCCTTGATTGGTCCATTGAGGAAGGCACTCTTCACGTCCATTTGGTAAAGCTTGAAGCCATGGTAAGTAGCATAGGCTAATAATATTCGAATTGACTCAAGCCTAGCTACGGGTGCATAGGTTTCACCGAAATCCAAACCTTCGACTTGGGAGTATTCCTTGGCCACAAGTCGGGCTTTGTTCCTTGTCACCACACCATGCTCGTCTTGCTTGTTGCGGAAGACCCATTTGGTTCCTACAACATTTTGATTAGGACGTGGAACTAAATGTCATACCTCATTCCTTGTGAAGTTGTTGAGCTCCTCTTGCATCGCCACCACCCAATCCGAATCTTGGAGTGCTTCCTCTACCCTGTGTGGCTCAATAGAGGAAACAAAAGAGTAATGCTCACAAAAATGTGCAACACGAGATCTAGTAGTTACCCCCTTATGAATGTCGCCGAGGATGGTGTCGACGGGGTGATCTCGTTGGATTGCTTGGTGGACTCTTGGGTGTGGCGGCCTTTGTTCTTCGTCCTCCTTGTCTTGATCATTTGCATCTCCCCCTTGATCATTGTCGTTATCTTGAGGTGGCTCATTTGCTTGATCTTCTACTTCATCAACTTGAGCTTCATCCTCATTTTGAGTTGGTGGAGATGCTTGCGTGGAGGAGGACGGTTGATCTTGTGCATTTGGAGGCTCTTCGGATTCCTTAGGACACACATCCCCAATGGACATGTTCCTTAGCGCGATGCATGGAGCCTCTTCAATACCTATCTCATCAAGATCAACTTGCTCTACTTGAGAGCCGTTAGTCTCATCAAACACAACATCACAAGAAACTTCAACTTGTCCAATGGACTTGTTAAAGACTCTATATGCCCTTGTGTTTGAATCATATCCTAGTAAAAAGCCTTCTACAGTCTTAGGAGCAAATTTAGATTTTCTACCTCTTTTAACAAGAATAAAGCATTTGCTACCAAAGACTCAAAAATATGAAATATTGGGCTTTTTACCGGTAAGGAGTTCATATGATGTCTTCTTGAGGATTCGGTGTAGATACAACCGGTTGATGGCGTAGCAAGCGGTGTTGATCGCCTCGGCCCAAAACCGATCCGATGTCTTGTACTCATCAAGCATGGTTCTTGCCATGTCCAATAGAGTTCTATTCTTCCTCTCCACTACACCATTTTGTTGTGGAGTGTAGGGAGAAGAGAACTCATGCTTGATGCCCTCTTCCTCAAGGAAGCCTTCGATTTGAGAATTCTTGAACTCCGTCCCGTTGTCGCTCCTAATTTTCTTGATCCTTAAGCCGAACTCATTTTGAGCCCGTCTCAAGAATCCCTTTAAGGTCTCTTGGGTTTGAGATTTTTCCTGTAAAAAGAACACCCAAGTGAAGCGAGAATAATCATCCACTATTACAAGACAATACTTACTCCTGTCGATGCTTATGTAAGCAATCGGGCCGAATAGATCCATGTGGAGTAGCTCAAGAGGCCTGTTGGTCGTCATGATGTTTTTGTGTGGATGATGGGTACCAACTTGCTTTCCTGCTTGGCATGCGCTACAAATCCTGTCTTTCTCAAAATGAACATTTGTTAGTCCTAAAATGTGTTCTCCTTTAGAAGTTTGTGAAGATTCTTCATCCCAACATGGGCTAGTCGGCGGTGCCAGAGCCAACCCATGTTAGTCTTAGCAATTAAGCATGTGTCGAGTTCAGCTCTATCAAAATCTACTAAGTATAGCTGACCCTCTAACACACCCTTAAAGGCTATTGAATCATCACTTCTTGTAAAGACAGTCACACCTACATTAGTAAAAAGACAGTTGTAACCCATTTTGCATAATTGAGATACGGAAAGCAAATTGTAATCTAATGAATCTACAAGAAAAACATTGGAAATATAATGGTCAGGAGATATAGCAATTTTACCCAATCCTTTGACCAAACCTTAATTTCCATCCCCGAATGTGATAGCTCATTGGGGATCCTGGTTTTTCTCGTAGGAGAACATCTTTTTCTCCCCTGTCATGTGGTTTGTGCATCCGCTATCGATGATCCAACTTGAGCCACCGGATGCATAAACCTACAAAACAAGTTTAGTTCTTGACTTTAGGTACCCAAATGGTTTTGGGTCCTTTGGCATTAGATACAAGAACTTTGGGTACCCAAACACAAGTTTTTGACCCCTTGTGCTTGCCCCCAACATATTTGGCAACTATCTTGCCGGATTTGTTAGTTAACACATATGATGCATCAAAAGTTTTAAATGAAAAGCTATGTTCATTTGATGCACTAGGAGTTTTCCTTTTAGGCAACTTAGCACGGGTTGGTTGCCTAGAGCTAGATGTCTCACCCTTATACATGAAAGCATGGTTAGGGCCAGAGTGAGACTTCCTAGAATGAATTCTCCTAATTTTGTCCTCGGGATAACCGGCAGGGTATAAAATGTAACCCTCGTTATCCTGAGGTATGGGAGCCTTGCCCTTAACAAAGTTAGACAATTTTTTAGGAGGGGCACTAAGTTTGACATTGTCTCCCCTTTGGAAGCCAATGCCATCATTGATGCCAGGGCGTCTCCCACTATAGAGCATACTTCTAGCAAATTTAAATTTTTCATTTTCTAAGTTATGCTCGGCAATTTTAGCATCTAATTTTGCTATATGATCATTTTGTTGTTTAATTAAAGCCATGTGATCATGAATAGCATTAACATCAACATCTCTACATCTAGTACAAATAGAAGTGTGCTCAACGGTAGATGTAGAGGGTTTGCAAGATTTTAATTCTACAACCTTAGCATGCAATATATCATTTTTAGTTCTAAGGTCGGAAATAGTAGCATTGCAAACATCTAATTCTTTAGCCTTAGCAAGCAATTTTTCATTTTCAATCCTAAGGCTAGTAAGAGACATGTTTAATTCTTCAATCTTAGCAAGCAAATCATCATTATCATTTCTAAGATTGGGAATTGAAACATTACAAGCAATAGAATCAACCTTAGCTAATAAATTAGAATTCTCATTTCTAAGGTTGTCTATAGTCTCATGGCAAGTGCTTAGCTCACTAGATAATTTTTCACATTTTTCAACTTCTAGAGCATAAGCATTTTTAATTTTAACATGCTTTTTGTTTTCCTTGATTAGGAAGTCCTCTTGAGAGTCCAAGAGATCATCCTTCTCATGGATGGCACTAATTAATTCATTTAATTTCTCTTTTTGTTGCATGTTTAAGTTGGCAAAAAGAGTACACAAATTATCTTCCTCATCACTAGCATTATCGTCACTAGAGGACTCATATCTAGTGGAGGATTTAGATTTAACCTTCTTCTTTTTGCCGTCCTTTGCCATGAGGCACTTGTGGCCGACGTTGGGGAAGAGAAGTCCCTTGGTGACGGCGATGTTGGCGGCGTCCTCATCGTCGGAGGAGTCGCTAGAGCTTTCGTCGGAGTCCCACTCCCGACAAACATGGGCATCACCGCCCTTCTTTGTCACACCCGGATTTCGGGGCACTAAGACCCGGGCGCGAACATAATCACCAGGTGTGCTGGGACCAAGTCTCACACATATGATGAATCATGGCACAGGATCGAATGTCACATCTTTACTAAATAACAAGAGTTCTATACAAAATAAATAAATAATTACATTATAAGGAGACAACGGTCCAGCAACCCCAAAGTTGACTGGGAGACGACGGCCTAGACCTCTCACGAACACATCGCAGCATCCTCCATGCGCCTCATCCTGCGGTACCTGTTCTTGACCTGTGGGGGGGTGTGAGACAGCAAGAGTGAGCTCACATACGTTCATCGCTCAACAAGTTGTGGGGAATAATGTGAATGAACTCGCCAAAGATGGGAGCTCACGTGAAGTGTAAGGCTTACCAAAGAGGATGGTTAGAGCTGAGCATTGCTTTTAAAGTTGGTCAAAATTTTATTAGCAGTTACTAAGTACAAGTAAATACCAACCCAATTAAATAGTAGAACAAAAGTAACAACCTCACCTGTAATGCAATGCATATGACAAATTGAATTTAGTTCCATAATTTAATCATGTGAGGGTCCGAGCTGCTCATGACCATGAGCACGGCTAGTATACCAGTTTTACACTCTGCAGAGGTTGCGCATCTTTACCCACAAGTCATGTTACCCATCTGCCAAGGGATCGCGACTTCCCATACACCTCTACCGAGGAGGCGAGGCAGGGTAACACTACGAGGCCTTTACAAAGTTCCACTAGCTTCAGAAAACCCGCTACAGTTTATAGGAAGCTCCAATGCAGGAATGTGTAATGCGGGAGGTGAATTAAATAATGAGTAGGACAGAGATAGGTCAAAGGACACTTGCCTCCACCAACCGACTGCTGCTCAGGGGCTTCTCCTGCGAGTTCCTCGGGCTCTTCAACCGGGTCGTTCTCTATGCGAGCGTAAACACACATACATCCACACATTTAATACAAAAGAACAGTACACCATACAATAGAATGCAGTAAGTAAACAGACGTTCCACGCGGGCTCACAGTTACAGTTAAGAGAGAAAGAGAACAAGACAGTCGAGAAACGGTCACGTTACATGATTATAAATTAACCACTCGCTTAATGGAAGGAAATTTAATGTAGACACTATGTTTAGCGTAAAGTAAAGTCATGTTTCATGTCTAATTATTATAAGCAGGTGGAGATAAATAAAAGGATAGTCGCACGGCGAGACGCGCGACAAAGCTCTCTAAAACAAATTAAGAAGTTAACGACTCGTCGCGCGACCGAACACGCAACGAGACACTTCGCCTTAGTTATGAGGAGACGTTAAGCGTCGCGCGACGAAGCGCACGACGGCATACGTCGACTAAACTGAGTCCAAAGTGGAACGTCGCGTGAATACACACGCGGCGTTACACCTTAAACAACCTGAAACAAAAATGGATCGTCGCGCGATGAAGCGCACGACGCAACACACAGATAGAATCTGAAATTAGACAAATCCGTCGCGCGGCGAAGCGCGCGACGCAACACGCTAATTAACAAATAATCACCGCGAGCGCGGGCGAGCGGGGACACGGTCGGGCGAGGCCGGGACGGGGGAACGGGCGGCCGAGCCGGGGCCGGGGCGGTTGAACCGGCCAGGGGGGCGGTTGAACCGGCCAGGGGCGGCCGAGCTCGCCGGGAGGCGGGCGGCCGAGCCGGGGGCGGGCGCGCGCGGGCGAGCGGGGCTCGCCGCGCCGCGGGAGGGCGCCGGGCCACCACGGCCGGCCGAGCCGAGGGGCGGGGCGGGCGAGCGCCACGCGCAGGGGCCGGGGCAGGGGCGAGCGCCGCCACGGGGCCGGGACGGGGCGGGCGCCGCCGCGCGCAGGGGCCGGGGCGGGCGAGCGCCGCCGCGCGGGGAAGGGGCAGGGGGAGGGCGCTGCCGCGCCGGGGAGGGGCGGGGATGGGCGGGCGCCGCCGCGGGCCGGGGTGGGGGCGGGCGCCGCCACCGCGCGCGAGGGGGAGGGGCGGGCGCCGCCGCCGCGCGCGAGGGGAGGGAGGCCGGGGGGGCGAGCGCCGCCGGGGAGGCCGGGACGGGGCCGAGCGCCGCCGGGGAGGGAGGGGGAGGGGCCGAGCGCCGCCGCGCGGGACCGGGGAGGGGCGGGCAGGGGCGCCGCCGCGGGCCGGGGAAGAGGGAGGGCGCGCGCGGGGGGAAGAAGAGGAGGGAGAGAGAGAGAGAGGAGAAGGGGAGGGGAGGGGAGCTCACCTCGGGGTCCAAAATCCGGTGATCGCCGTCTCCAAATCCTAGGGCACCACGGGGAGAGAGAGGTGGAAGAGGGAGAGGAGAGGTTGTTGCGCGGGAGATCCAAATGAGAGAGAGAGAGGGGAGGGGGGCGCATGGGGGGGTTTGGGCGCCAGGGGCGCGCAGGCCGGGGCGGGCCGGGCCGGCTGGGCTGGGCTGGACTAGGTTGGGCTGGGCCGGGCCACTTCGCGGATCGAAAACCCACGACGAGCGCGGACCACTAAACGGAATTAAATCGCGAACCGAAATCCGGAACGGAACGAGACGAACACTCAACATCAGACAAAGAAAAGCGCTTCGGCATGATGCAACACCCATGACACTTAGGTTTTGGTTTATACATGACACGGACACCTGCCGCTATACTGGTTTGAAATTGGGGAGAAGGAGCAAACGGGGAAATAGAAAAGAGAGTAACGCCCGAATTTGGTGAGAGAAAAGAAGAAAAAATTCTACCCCCAAATTCAGGGCATTACAAACCTATCCCCCTTAAAAGAATCTCGCCCTCGAGATTCAGGGTTGGCTAGCAAAGAGCTCAGGGTATTTAGCCATCAGATCATCTTCACGCTCCTAGGTTGCTTCTTCCTCAGAGTGATGATTCCATCTGACTTTGCACATTCTGATGGTCTTCCTTCGGGTGACTCTGTCTGCAACCTCAAGAATTTGCACTGGCTTCTCAACGTAGGTCAAGTCCTCCTGGACCTCAAGACCTTCCACTGGCAACTGCTCTTCTGGCACACGCAAGCACTTCTTCAACTGAGACACATGAAAGACATCATGCACAGCAGACAAACTCTCGGGCAAACTGAGCTGATAGGCCACTTCTCCACGTCTTGCAAGAATCTGATACGGACCAATGTAGCGGGGTGCTAGCTTGCCTTTCACTCCGAATCTTCTGACTCCTCTGATCGGTGACACTTTCAGATAGACAAAGTCTCCGACTTCGAAACTCAGCTCTCTTCTTCTTGTGTCTGCATAGCTTCGCTGTCTTGATTGCGCTATCTTCAGATTCTCTCGGACCATCTTGATGTTTTCTTCAGCTTCAAGCAAAATGTCTGGCCCAAACACTTGCTTTTCTCCAGGCTGATCCCATTGCAACGGAGTTCTGCAACTCCTTCCATAGAGCGCCTGAAATGGTGACATCTTCAAACTGGCCTGATAACTGTTGTTATAGGAAAACTCTGCATAAGGCAATCTCTTATCCCATCCGGACTGATCTTGCAACGCAGAGGCTCTCAACATATCTTCAAGAATTTGATTGGTCCTTTCGGTCTGGCCATCTGTCTGCGGATGATAAGCTGAACTGAAATTCATATGCGTGCCCAAAGCTTCATGCAACTGCTGCCAGAAATGAGAGGTGAACTACGTTCCTCTGTCTGACACTATCTTCTTTGGCACACCATGAAGACAAACGATCCGAGACATATACAATTCTGCCAATACGACACTGCTATAGTTGGTCTTGACAGGTATGAAGTGGGCTGACTTGGTCAAACGGTCCACCACTACCCAAATGGAATCGTAGCCGGCTCGAGTGCGAGGCAATCCGACTATGAAATCCATACCAATTTCATCCCATTTCCACTGAGGGATCTGCAACGGTTGCAACAATCCAGCAGGTCTCTGGTGCTCTGCCTTAATTCTTCGGCAACTATCGCACATAGCCACATGCTCTGCGATTTCTCTCTTCATTCTGTACCACCAGAATTTCTTCTTCAGATCCTGATACATCTTCTCACTGCCAGGGTGAATCGAATAGGCTGTCTCATGAGCTTCCTTGAGAATCAACTCCCGAATGGACTGGACATTGGGAACACACAAGCGGTCTTTGAACCATATCACGCCTTCTGTATCTTCTCGAAATTCTTTGCCTCTGCCTTCTAGAATCAGTCACCGGATCTCACTGATTTTCTCATCATTCTTCTGCGCTTCTTTGATTTCGCGCTCTAAGGTAGGTTCCAACTCAACTGTGACTCCTCGCGAGTTGTTCAGAAATCCGAGACTCAACCTGTCGAACTCTTTGGCCAACTCATAAGGCATCGGACGAGCGACCATCAGATTGACTTGACTCTTTCTGCTCAAAGCATCTGCCACTACGTTTGCTTTGCCTGGATGGTAATGAATCTCCAATTCATAATCTTTGATCAACTCTAACCATCTTCGTTGCCTCATATTCAACTCTGACTGAGTGAATATATACTTCAGACTCTTGTGGTCTGTGTAAACATCGCATTTCTGTCCATACAGATAGTGCCTCCATGTCTTCAGTGCGAGAACCACTGCTGCCAACTCTAGATCATGGATTGGGTAATTCTTCTCATGAACCTTCAGCTGTCGGGACGAGTAAGCCACAACTCTTCCCTCTTGCATCAACACGCATCCCAAACCTGTGTAACAAGCATCACAATACACCGAGAAGGGCTTGTGCACATCAGGCAAGACTAGGACAGGCGCTGTAGTCAACTTCTCTTTCAGCGCTTCAAAGGCCTCTTGGCATTTCTGGGTCCACTTGAACTCAACCTTGTTGCCTAGCAACGCTGTCATTGGTTTCGCAATCTTCGAAAACCCTTCAATGAATCGCCGATAATATCCGGCCAGTCCAATGAAGCTTTTGATTCCTCGGGCATCTGTTGGCGCTTTCCAGTTCAGAATGTCTGCCACTTTCTTCGGATCCACAGCCAATCCTTCTTTGTTGATTATGTGACCCAAGAACAGGACTTCACTGATCCAGAACTCACACTTGCTCAACTTTGCATACAACTGGTGCTCTCGCAATCTCTGCAATACCATCCTCAAATGATCTGCGTGCTCTTCTTCGCTTTGAGAATAAACCAGAATGTCATCAATGAATACCACCACAAACTTATCAAGGTAATCCATGAATACACTGTTCATCAAGTTCATGAAGAACGCTGGCGCATTGGTCAAACCAAAAGACATCACCGTGAACTCATACAAAACCATACTTGGAAATGAATGTCGTCTTCGGAATGTCCGAAGGTCGGATCCTGAGCTTGAAAGGGAAATGTGCCTTTGGGCCATTTCTAAGTATTTTGGTGATTAAGTACCAACACAAGTGCTTAAATGTGAATCTATGCCCATGGATGAACAAAGTGCAAATCACAAGTAAAGGTATGTTTCTAAGCCTTAGTACATTGGTTTTGTGTACTAATATATTTGTCTAAGTGTTAGAAACAGAGAGAAGAAGAAAAGGAGAATGTTGGCTGTGTACAGCCAACAGGCTGTTTCGGTCTGGGGCACCGGACTGTCCGGTGGTGCACCGGACAGTGTCCGGTGCGCTAGGCTGCCTCGACCTGAAGACGCCGCTCTCGGGAATTTGCCGACGGCGTACGGCTAAAATTCACCGGACTGTCCGGTGTGCACCGGACTGTCCGGTGAGCCAACGGTCGGCCGAGCCAACGGTCGGCCGCGGAATCTGCGCGCGACACGTGTTCTGGCCAACGGTCGGAAGAAGGCACCGGACTGTCCGGTGTGCACCGGACTGTCCGGTGCGCCAGATCTGCAACGGTCAGCAACGGTCGGCTGCGCCTGTTAAGGAAAGAAATCGGGCACCGGACAGTGTCCGGTGTGCACCGGACTGTCCGGTGCGCCCGACGACAGAAGGCAAGGATGGCCTTCCAGATTTGTTTTCAACGGCTCCTAGCTGCCTTGGGGCTATAAAAGGGACCCCTAGGCGCATGGAGGAAAACACCAAGCATTCCTTGAGCACTCTTGATCACTCACACATCAATCTTGCGCACTTGTTCGACATTTTAGTGATTTGAGCTCCGTTCTAGTGTGCTAGTCTCTTGAGCTCAAGTCTGGGTCTTGTGTGTGCGTATTCGCTGTGATCTTTGTGTTGTGTGTGAGTTGCTAATCCCTCCCTTGCTCCGTGATTCTCTGTGAACATCTTTTGTAAGGGCGAGAGGCTCCAAGTTGTGGAGATTCCTCGCAAACGGGATTGAGAAAAGAAAAGCAAGAACACCGTGGTATTCAAGTTGATCATTGGATCACTTGAGAGGAGTTGAGTGCAACTCTCGTCCGTTGGGACGCCACAACGTGGAGTAGGCAAGTTTTGTACTTGGCCGAACCACGGGATAACCACCGTGTCATCTCTGTGATTGATTTCTTGTGGTTATTGTGTTTTGACTCCTCTCTAGCCACTTGGCCATAATTGTGCTAACACTTAATGAGTTCTTGTGGCTTAAGTTTTGAAGTTTTACAGGATCACCTATTCACCCCCCCCCCCTCTAGGTGCTCTCAATTGGTATCAAAGCCGTTCTCTTCAAGAAAGGGACTAACCGCCCGAAGAGATGGATCCTAAGGGGAAGGGAATCGTGATCAACGACAAGGAGAAGGAGTCCTTCGTCAACGAGCCAAAGGATGATAAGTCCAACGACTCGGTCTCGGGCCATAGACGAAAAGATGGGAAGAAGAAGAAGACAAGGCGCATCAAGGAGATTGTCTACTACGACAGCGATGAATCTTCCTCTTCCCAAAAGGACGACGACCACAACGACTACGAGCAAAGGAAACCGGTTAATTCTAACTTTTCTTTTGACTACTCTCGTATTCCGCAAAGTTCAAATCCACATTTGCTTTCCATTCCACTCGGCAAGCCCCCACACTTTGATGGGGAGGACTACGGATTTTGGAGCCACAAAATGCGTAGTCACCTATTCTCTCTCCATCCTAGTATATGGGAGATTGTAGATAGTGGAATGCACTTTAATAGTTCGGATAGTCCTATATTCATTAATGAGCAAATCCATAAGAATGCACAAGCTACTACTGTTCTTCTAGCTTCATTGTGCAGGGATGAATATAACAAAGTGAGTGGCTTGGATAACGCCAAGCAAATCTGGGATACCCTCAAGATCTCTCATGAGGGAAATGACGCTACCTTGCTCACCAAAATGGAGTTGGTGGAGGGCGAGCTTGGACGATTCGCGATGATAAGGGGCGAGGAGCCAACTCAAACATACAACCGGCTCAAGACCCTTATCAACAAAATAAGGAGCTACGGAAGCACGCGATGGACGGACCACGACGTCGTCCGACTAATGCTAAGGTCCTTTACCGTTCTTGATCCTCATTTGGTGAATAATATTCGTGAGAATCCCAGGTACACCAAAATGTCGCCCGAAGAAGTCTTAGGAAAATTCGTCAGCGGGCGAATGATGATCAAGGAGGCAAGGTACGTGGACGAAGCCTTGAATGGACCGATCAACGAACCACAACCTTTTGCTCTCAAAGCAACAAGAAGCAAGGAGGCGCTACCTAGCAAGGTGGCACAAATTGAGGCGGCCGGACTTAATGATGAAGAGATGGCTCTCATCATTAAACGCTTCAAGACGGTACTAAAGGGTCACAAGGGGCAGCCAAGCAGGACCAAGACAAAGGAGAAGCGCTCATGCTTCAAGTGCGGAAAGATTGGTCATTTTATCGCTAACTGCCCCGATAATGATAGTGACCAGGAAAAGGGAAACAAGAGGGAAAACAAGAAGCATTACAAGAAGGCAAAGGGCGAGGCGCATCTAGGCAAGGAGTGGGACTCGGATTGCTCCTCTTCCGACTCCGACAATGAAGGACTCGCCGCCACCGCCTTCAACAAATCAATCCTCTTCCCCAACGAGCGTCACACATGCCTTATGGCAAGGGAGAAGAAGGTATGTACTCGCAACTCTACCTATACTTCTTCAAGTGAGGACGAATCTAGTGATGAGGATGAAGTAGATTATTCATGTTTATTCAAGGGCTTAGATAGATCTAAGATAGACAAAATTAATGAATTAATTGATGCCTTGAATGAAAAGAATATACTTTTAGAAAAGCAAGAGGATTTGTTGTATGAAGAACATGATAAGTTTGTAGAGGCTCAAAAATCCCTTGCATTAGAAATTAAGAGGAATGAAATGCTTTCTTGTGAATTATCTTCTTGCCATGATACAATTTCTAAATTAAGGAGCATTAATGATGATTTGAATGCTAAGTTAGAGATTGCTAGTAAATCCACTTCTTGTGTAGAAAATGTTGTAGCGTGTAATAGGTGTAAAGATATTAACATTGATGCTTGTAGTGAACACCTAGCTTGCATTTCTAAATTAAATGAAGAGGTAGCTAGTCTTAATGCCCAACTTAATACTAGCAAAAGTGACTTTGAGAAACTAAAATTTGCTAGGGATGCCTACACGGTTGGTAGACACCCCTCAATTAAGGATGGGCTTGGCTTCAAGAGGGAAGCCAAGAACTTAACAAGCCATAAGGCTCCCATCTCCGCCAAGGAGAAAGGGAAGGCCCCTATGGCAAGTAGCCCTAAAAGGAATCATGCCTTTATATATCATGATAGGAGACAAACTAGAAATGCTTATAGGAGTTATAATGCTTATGATGATTTTAACTCACATGCCATGTTTGCCTCTAGTTCTTCCTTTATGCATGATAGAAATATGTCTAGGAAAAATGCTACGCCTAGAAAGAATATTATTCATGCTCCTAGGAAAGTAGTGAATGAACCTTCTACAATTTATTGTGCTTTAAATGCTTCCTTTGCTATTTGTAGAAAGGATAAGAAAATTGTTGCTAGGAAGTTAGGGGCAAAATGCAAGGGAGACAAAACTTGCATTTGGGTCCCTAAGGAAATTTGCACTAACCTTGTAGGACCCAACATGAGTTGGGTACCTAAGTCCCAAGCCTAAATTTGCCTTGCAGGTTTATGCATCCGGGGGTTCAAGCTGGATTATCGACAGCGGATGCACAAACCATATGACGGGGGAGAAGAAGATGTTCACCTCCTACGTCAAGAATAAGGATTCCCAAAATTCAATTGTATTCGGTGATGGGAATCAAGGCAAGGTAAAAGGGTTAGGTAAAATTGCAATTTCTAATGAGCACTCTATATCAAATGTGTTTTTAGTAGAGTCTCTTGGTTATAATTTGCTATCTATTAGTCAATTATGCAACATGGGGTATAACTGCCTATTTACAAATGTAGATGTGTCTGTCTTTAGAAGAAGTGATGGTTCACTAGCTTTTAAGGGAGTATTAGACGGCAAACTTTACCTAGTTGATTTTGCAAAAGAAGAGGCCGGTCTAGATGCATGCTTAATAGCTAAGACTAGCATGGGCTGGCTGTGGCATCGCCGCTTAGCACATGTGGGGATGAAGAACCTTCACAAGCTTCTAAAGGGAGAACACGTGATAGGTTTGACTAACGTACAATTCGAAAAGGATAGACCTTGTGCAGCTTGTCAAGCAGGTAAACAAGTGGGAGGAGCACATCACAGCAAGAATGTGATGACCACTTCAAGACCCCTGGAGCTGCTGCATATGGACCTCTTCGGACCCGTCGCCTATCTGAGCATAGGAGGGAGTAAGTATGGTCTAGTTATTGTAGATGATTTTTCCCGCTTCACTTGGGTGTTCTTTTTGCAGGATAAGTCTGAAACCCAAGGGACCCTCAAGCGCTTCCTCAGGAGAGCTCAAAATGAGTTTGAGCTCAAGGTGAAGAAGATAAGGAGCGACAACGGATCCGAGTTCAAGAACCTTCAAGTGGAGGAGTTCCTTGAAGAGGAAGGGATCAAGCACGAGTTCTCCGCTCCCTACACACCACAGCAAAATGGTGTGGTAGAGAGGAAGAACAGGACGCTCATCGACATGGCGAGGACGATGCTAGGAGAGTTCAAGACCCCCGAGTGCTTTTGGACGGAAGCCGTGAACACGGCTTGCCACGCCATCAACAGGGTCTACCTTCATCGCCTCCTCAAGAAGACGTCGTATGAGCTACTAACCGGTAACAAACCCAATGTATCTTACTTTCGTGTATTTGGGAGCAAGTGCTACATTCTAGTGAAGAAGGGTAGAAATTCTAAGTTTACTCCCAAAGCAGTAGAAGGGTTTTTATTAGGTTATGACTCAAATACAAAGGCGTATAGAGTCTTCAACAAATCATCGGGTTTGGTTGAAGTCTCTAGCGACGTTGTATTTGATGAGACTAATGGCTCTCCAAGAGAGCAAGTTGTTGATCTTGATGATGTAGATGAAGAAGATGTTCCAACGGCCGCTATGCGCACCATGGCGATCGGTGATGTGCGACCACAGGAATACTTGGAGCAAGATCAACCTTCTTCCTCAACTATGGTGCATCCCCCAACTCAAGACGATGAACAGGTTCATCAACAGGAGGCATGTGATCAAGGGGGAGCACAAGATGATCATGTGATGGAGGAAGAAGCGCAACCGGCACCTCCAACCCAAGTTCGAGCGATGATTCAAAGGGATCATCCCGTCGACCAAATTCTGGGTGACATTAGCAAGGGAGTAACTACTCGATCTCGATTAGTTAATTTTTGTGAACATTACTCCTTTGTCTCTTCTATTGAGCCTTTCAGGGTAGAAGAGGCCTTGCTAGATCCAGACTGGGTGTTGGCCATGCAAGAGGAGCTCAACAACTTCAAGAGGAATGAAGTTTGGACGCTGGTGCCTCGTCCGAAGCAAAATGTTGTGGGAACCAAGTGGGTGTTCCGCAACAAACAGGACGAACACGGGGTGGTGACGAGAAACAAGGCTCGACTTGTGGCAAAAGGTTATGCCCAAGTCGCAGGTTTGGATTTCGAGGAGACTTTTGCTCCTGTGGCTAGGCTAGAATCAATTCGTATCTTGCTAGCATATGTCGCTCATCACTCTTTCAGGTTGTACCAAATGGATGTGAAGAGCGCTTTCCTCAACGGGCCAATCAAGGAGGAGGTGTACGTGGAGCAACCCCCTGGCTTCGAGGATGAACGGTACCCCGACCATGTGTGTAAGCTCTCTAAGGCGCTCTATGGACTTAAGCAAGCCCCAAGAGCATGGTATGAATGCCTTAGAGACTTTCTAATTATTAATGCTTTCAAGGTTGGGAAAGCCGATCCAACTCTTTTTACAAAGACATGTGATGGTGATTTGTTTGTGTGCCAAATTTATGTCGATGACATAATATTTGGTTCTACTAACCAAAAGTCTTGTGAAGAGTTTAGCAGGGTAATGACGCAGAAATTCGAGATGTCGATGATGGGCGAGTTGAACTACTTCCTTGGGTTCCAAGTGAAGCAACTCAAGGAAGGCACCTTCATCTCCCAAACGAAGTATACGCAAGATCTGCTAAAGCGGTTTGGGATGAAGGACGCCAAGCCTGCAAAGACGTCGATGGGAACCGACGGACACACCGACCTCAACAAAGGAGGTAAGTCCGTTGATCAAAAAGCATACCGGTCAATGATAGGATCTTTGCTTTATTTATGTGCTAGTAGACCGGATATTATGCTTAGTGTATGCATGTGTGCTAGATTTCAATCCGATCCTAAGGAATGTCACTTAGTGGCGGTGAAGCGAATCCTTAGATATTTAGTTGCTACGCCTTGCTTCGGGCTCTGGTATCCAAAGGGGTCTACCTTTGACTTGGTTGGATACTCAGACTCCGACTATGCTGGATGTAAGGTCGATAGGAAGAGCACATCGGGGACGTGCCAATTCTTAGGAAGGTCCCTGGTGTCGTGGAACTCTAAGAAACAAACTTCCGTTGCCCTATCCACCGCCGAGGCCGAGTATGTTGCCGCAGGACAGTGTTGCGCGCAACTACTTTGGATGAGGCAAACCCTCAGGGACTTTGGCTACAATCTGAGCAAAGTCCCACTCCTATGTGATAATGAGAGTGCTATCCGCATGACAGAAAATCCTGTTGAACACAGCCGCACAAAGCACATAGACATCCGGCATCACTTTTTGAGAGACCACCAGCAAAAGGGGGATATCGAAGTGTTTCATGTTAGCACCGAGAACCAGCTAGCCGATATCTTTACCAAGCCTCTAGATGAGAAGACCTTTTGCAGGCTGCGTAGTGAGCTAAATGTCTTAGATTCGCGGAACTTGGATTGAATTGTAGCATACATGTGTTTATGTCTTTGATCATGTTCATTCTGTATTTTGTTGCTTATTATGGTGCTCAAGTTGTACAAACACTCCCTGGACCTCACAAGTCCGTTGCAAAGTGATGCACATGCTTAGGGGGAGATGTGTTACAACTTGACCCTTTGAGACTAACCATATGCTTGAGTTATGCTTGATTTAGTCTCGAAGGAGAATTGAAAGGGAAAAGGTGGATTTGGACCATGAAAGACTTCCGCTGCACTCCGATGAGAGGGTAACTTATTCCAAGTCCATCTCGTGAACACTTATTGTCATTTGCTCTTATTGAAGATTTTGGTGAGGCAATGGGGTTAAAGGGCCAAGATTGATCCCGTTTTGGTGCTTGATGCCAAAGGGGGAGAAAATAAAGGCCAAAGCAATAAATGGATCAGCTACCACTTGAGAGATTTGAAAATAGTAGAGTAGAGCTTTTGTTTTGTCAAAACTCTCTTATTGTCTCTTTTGTCAAAAGTTGGTTTCTTGTGGGTCTTTTGTCAAAAGTTGGTTTCTTGTGGGGAGAAGTAATGATTATGGGAAATAGGGGGAGTTTTTGAAATCTTTGATCAATCTCTTTTGGAATGACTCTCTTTATGCGTCAACATGTGTGTTTGACTTAGAGATAGAGATTTGAGTTTGATTTGCAAAAACAAACCAAGTGGTGGCAAAGGATGATCCATATATGCCAAAAATGAATCAAAATAGATTTGAGTTCTATTTGAAGTGATTTCGCACTTGTTCTAGTTGCTTTATGTTGTGTTGGCATAAATCACCAAAAAGGGGGAGATTGAAAGGGAAATGTGCCTTTGGGCCATTTCTAAGTATTTTGGTGATTAAGTACCAACACAAGTGCTTAAATGTGAATCTATGCCCATGGATGAACAAAGTGCAAATCACAAGTAAAGGTATGTTTCTAAGCCTTAGTACATTGGTTTTGTGTACTAATATATTTGTCTAAGTGTTAGAAACAGAGAGAAGAAGAAAAGGAGAATGTTGGCTGTGTACAGCCAACAGGCTGTTTCGGTCTGGGGCACCGGACTGTCCGGTGGTGCACCGGACAGTGTCCGGTGCGCCAGGCTGCCTCGACCTGAAGACGCCGCTCTCGGGAATTTGCCGACGGCGTACGGCTAAAATTCACCGGACTGTCCGGTGTGCACCGGACTGTCCGGTGAGCCAACGGTCGGCCGAGCCAACGGTCGGCCGCGGAATCTGCGCGCGACACGTGTTCTGGCCAACGGTCGGAAGAAGGCACCGGACTGTCCGGTGTGCACCGGACTGTCCGGTGCGCCAGATCTGCAACGGTCAGCAACGGTCGGCTGCGCCTGTTAAGGAAAGAAATCGGGCACCGGACAGTGTCCGGTGTGCACCGGACTGTCCGGTGCGCCCGACGATAGAAGGCAAGGATGGCCTTCCAGATTTGTTTTCAACGGCTCCTAGCTGCCTTGGGGCTATAAAAGGGACCCCTAGGCGCATGGAGGAAAACACCAAGCATTCCTTGAGCACTCTTGATCACTCACACATCAATCTTGCGCACTTGTTCGACATTTTAGTGATTTGAGCTCCGTTCTAGTGTGCTAGTCTCTTGAGCTCAAGTCTGGGTCTTGTGTGTGCGTATTCGCTGTGATCTTTGTGTTGTGTGTGAGTTGCTAATCCCTCCCTTGCTCCGTGATTCTCTGTGAACATCTTTTGTAAGGGCGAGAGGCTCCAAGTTGTGGAGATTCCTCGCAAACGGGATTGAGAAAAGAAAAGCAAGAACACCGTGGTATTCAAGTTGATCATTGGATCACTTGAGAGGAGTTGAGTGCAACTCTCGTCCGTTGGGACGCCACAACGTGGAGTAGGCAAGTTTTGTACTTGGCCGAACCACGGGATAACCACCGTGTCATCTCTGTGATTGATTTCTTGTGGTTATTGTGTTTTGACTCCTCTCTAGCCACTTGGCCATAATTGTGCTAACACTTAACGAGTTCTTGTGGCTTAAGTTTTGAAGTTTTACAGGATCACCTATTCACCCCCCCCCCTCTAGGTGCTCTCAGAGCTGATGATAACCTGATCTTAGATCAATCTTGGAGAACACACTGGCTCCTCTCAACTGGTCGAACAGATCTTCTATTCTGGGCAAGGGATACTTGTTCTTGATCGTGACCTCATTCAAAGCTCGATAATCGATACACATCCTCTTGGTGCCATCTTTCTTTTCCACGAACAAGACAGGGGCGGCCCAAGGCGAGGTGCTTGGCCGAATGTAACCTTTCTCTGACAGCTCATCAATTTGCTTCTTAAGCTCAACCAACTCTGGTCCAGATATTCTGTAAGCTCTCTTAAAGATAGGGGCGGTTCCGGGAAGAAGCTCTATGGCAAATTCAACTTTCCGCTCTGGCGGCATACCCGGTAAGTCCTTTGGAAACACATCTGGGAACTCGGACACAACCTTGATCCTCTCAATTGGGTCTGCTTCACTGCTATCAACAGCTATCTGATAACAACTTCCTTTCTTTGGCTCAGGCGGGACTAACTCGGTCACCACTTCCTCTCCTAGTGGGGACACCAACTTGATGGTCCTTTTATCACAACTGATAACTGCCTGATACTTATCTAGCCAATTCATCCCTAGGATGACATCTATTCCCTGAGTACCCATTACTATAAGGTTGGCGGGAAACGCTATCCCCCTTATTTCCACACTTATATTCAAACAAATGTTGTCGGCTCGAATTCTACCACCGGCTGAGTCAATTTGAATGGGGGTTGACATGGTAGTAATTGGAAGATTATGTGCTTCTACCCATGATGTAGTAATGAAAGAATGTGTTGCTCCAGTATCAAATAACACTTCTGCAATATGGAAGTCGACTGGGAACATACCTACTATCATGCCGGGGGTCTCCTGAACTGCTTCAGCCTCCAAGTGATTCAGTCTTCCATGATTATAGCGCGGCTGAGAGCGATTGCCTGCTCCAGGCTGAGACACATTCTGCTTTGCTGGGGCATTGGGGCCTGACTGCTGCTGGGCTGCCTTCTTCGGACATTGCATCACCCAGTGGCCTTGCTCTCCACAGTGGAAACATGCTCTGTTTCCAACCTGAGCTGGTGCTGTCTGATTGTTCTGCTGATTTGCTGGGGCAGGAAGACGAGGTGCCTGCTGATTCTGCCTCTGAAACTGACCTCCTGACTGATTGCTCTGACGGTTCTGGTACTGGTGCTGAGGATACTGCCTTTGGAACTGCTGATGCTGCTGAGGTGGACGCTGGTTCTGCCTGAACTGCTGAGGTTGATTGCCTGAGAAACGAGGACGATTGCTGCTTCCAGGCTGGGGTCCACTGATCTTGCGCTTACGATCTTCCATCTCCTTACGCTTCCTCTCTGTCATGATTGCTCTGTCAATCAGGTGCTGGAATGTCGGGAAGGTGTGATTCATCAGTTGGTACTGCAGAGGGTCAACCAAACCTCTCAGGAAATGGTATTGTCTCTTGGCGTCGGTGTTGACATCTTCAGGAGCATAGCGAGACAATTGCAGAAACCTGTCCCGGTACTCACTGACAGACAATGGCCCTTGCTTGAGGGCCAGGAACTCCTCCTTCTTCACTGTCATCAGACCTGCAGGGACATGGTACTGACGAAAGCTACTTCTGAACTCTTCCCAGGTGATGGCGTCAGGGTGGGCATGGGTGGCGAGGTAAGACTCCCACCATGACTGGGCTGCTCCTCTCAACAGACGGGGACCATACAGGACTTTCTCCCTGTCATCGCACTGAGCGGTATGCAACTCCCGCTCCACAGTGCGCAGCCAGTCTTCAGCATCCATGGGGTCAGAAGAGTGAGCGAACGTTGGTGGATGACCTCTCATGAATTCAGCACGCTTGTCTCTGGGCATCTGAGGCATCTGAGGCTGAGGTGGGGCCTGCTGCTGCTGCTGCTGAATGGCGGCCAAAGTCTGACCGATGGCTTGAACTGCCTGAGTCTGCATCAGAAACATCTGCTCGATCGACATCGGGGGCGGGGGCGGCAGGTGCTGCTGCTGGGGCACCTCATCCTGTTGAGCGGCTCGCTCCTGCTGAGCACGCCTTCCTCCTCTGCGCCTGTTCTCTGACATCTGCAGAATGCAACCACACATCAGAACTGATCTGGCAAATCTTGCAGCATAAGGAAAGAGAATAGAATTCCTCAACAGCACTGAACAGATGAGCATCTTCACTGATCTCCAACACAGACCACACAGCTTATCAGATAAAGAGGAAAGTGGAATAAAAGGTTTCCCAACTATATAACTAACTCCATTAACATAATAGGTAAACCAAAATGCAGGGGATACCCACACTCTGGTGACAGTCATTACAAAGATCCAAACCAAACATAGTTCATCATGACAAACATAAATGCACAGGATATAGCAAACTACCATGTCTAACTAAGACTAACTAAAGCGAGACTAACGCTAAGACTGTAGCTTCTATGTATATATTTCGTATTAATTACAAGATCCAACTCTAACGATCTATGGTTCTAGAGTTATCTTGGTCTTGCAGTCGGGATTGCCATAAGACTGGTGTCCACGCTGAGGTGAGCGGTACGGGTGCTGAGTCCCGACGGGAGCGGGGGAACCACCATCCAGGTGATGACGTTCCGCGCGCTCAGCCCGCAGCAGGGCGATCTCAGCACGAGCCCTACTCAGCTCGTCTAATGCATGGTCTAGCTCCGTGTTTAGCACGGCGGCTAGGTTGACTGTGCTGCTCAACCTAGGATTGCCCTCACCGACAGGTGAGACAATCACGCCTCCTGTGCTGCCAGATGGACGGCGGGGATAATACTTCAGGTCAAGACCGTCAGCTGCCCCACCGAAAACCGAGCAGTAGTGCGAAAGCGCACGCCGTGCAGCATCTTGCATGGCTGCCTCAGCTGAGTCCCGCTCAGAGATAGAATAGTGCTCTGAGCAGGCCTCTGCACCCTGGAGATTGTTCTCCGGACAGCGCACCAAGCAGGTTGCCTCCCAGCGGTCCGGGTAGACCCCGCGACTGTGCTGGTAGACCACACAGCGATACTCGATGGACCAAGTATGCCGGTTAAATGCCCGACGTAGCAGGGTGTCGAGCGCATCGTGGAAGTGACACCCGCGAGCAGCGTCGCGAGTGATGGGTCGAGCAACCCATCCTTCCGGCTCAGGGTTAGCAGAGAAGTCGGTGTCGTGGCTCGAGCTGTCGTCGCCACCTCCGTCGTCTGGGCCTCCTCCAGCAGCTACTCCGGAGGCTGGGGCGCCCAATGGTGGTGCAGGGGGCGCCTCCAGAGGAAGCACAGGGGAGCAGCTCCTCACAGACTCTATCTCCTGGTGGAGCGAGAAAGAAGAGCCCTGCTGCTCCTGTCGTCGACGTTCCTACTCCTCATGCAAGCGGTGGTGCAGTCTCTCCAAGTGGCTGGACTGTCCGGCCACGGGACGGCGAAGCGGACGCTCAGCAAGGCGGGAGGGTAAGAAGGGGATGACTGACTTTCGTGCAGTGTGTCTAAGTCGAGCCATCTACAAAAGACATCGCAAGCAAAAGGGTGAGGACAGAATTAATATGACCAACAAATGATGAATCATAAGTAAATGAAGGATTAGAATAAAACATAATTTTCAGCAAGGTATATTATATAGTAGAACATAGGTTTGGTCGGTATGACCAACTTTTGAAGGGATATCAAAGTCAAGGCCGGGACAGAGGTCTATAGTCCTTAGAACGACCATTCTACTCTAGGTTAGCGATCCTACAGTCAGCACGGCTTTGATACCACTTATGTCACACCCGGTTTTAGAAGGCAAACCGAATGCGAACCATGTACGTGCCAGGATCAGTTATTCACGTACACAGCAGTTACATAACATGGACATCATCACACAGTGCTCGAAATAGTATTAAGAAAGGAAATAGTCGATTACATCATACGTCTGAGACGTCCATATAGTCCTTACAATAAATCAAAGTGCGGAAAAGAAACGTAGATAACCGCGGCCTTCACAGGCAGCCGACTGGGGGTTGCCGCTAACCCACACCTAGAACTCGTCGTAGTCTTGGAACTCCTGGAAGTCTCCTTCCACGGCTTCATCTTCTCCTGAGCAGGGGTTGCAATGCTGACAACCTGGGGATGGGGGGGGGGTTTGGTGTGTAGAGCAAGGGTGAGTACACATCAACATACTCAGCAAGTATCCTGTTTGGCTGTAGTGGACTAGCTGTATGTGGGGATAAGTCAAGCAGTTGCTTTTAGTTGGTCAGATTATTATTTACTAATAGAAAGCCAAGTTTTAGCATTAACCCAAGTTGTTAACCCGATGTACCCTTTCCAAACGGAAAGAATACCACTTACCAGCACCATAGTCATAACCAAAACCATCGATCTCATAGCCACCTGTACCAAAGTATCTCTGATCAAGTACCACTAATCACTGGAGCTCCCTTGGCCGCTCATAACCGCGAGCACGGCTGATATATCAGTTTTCAAACACTCTGCAGAGGTTGTGCACTTTACCCACAAGCCGTGATTCCCATTCTGCCCGGAGATCATGACTCTCCATTGATCACTACCAAGGTGACCCAGCAGGGCATCACTACGTAGCCTTTACAAAGATTCCCCGGGGCTGTAGCCACCCGTTAGGTTTCCTAAATGCACTGCACTCCTCCCCAAGGGGCGAACCCAAACTTGGCAGAGCGAGCCGCATACACCGAGCCCCATTGACGGCACGACGGCTAAGTGAACTACACCCCGGATCCTCTAATTATTCAGCTAAGGGCATCCCATTCCACCCTCATGGTTGCACTGTTTTCTCGGGCGGTCATCCATAGAACAGGTCCTTACGAAGAGGCACTCGAGAAACCGCTCGAGCCCCCTTGAAGACCACAAGTATAACATCATAATAAGAGAAGGGGAAAACAGCGTATCATAGATAATCTCATCATGTTCATTGATTAGAGTTTGAGCAATAGCATAAGGCTAAACAATAATAATCCAACCCAAATAGGTAAACAAGGACATGGATAACAAAAGCTAGTCAATCCTTAGGCATAAATGTGTAATGCGGGAGGTGAATTAAATAATGAGTAGGACAGAGATAGGTCAAGGGACACTTGCCTCCACCAACCGACTGCTGCTCAGGGGCTTCTCCTGCGAGTTCCTCGGGCTCTTCAACCGGATCGTTCTCTATGCGAGCGCAAACACACATACATCCACACATTTAATACAAAAGAACAGTACACCATACAATAGAATGCAGTAAGTAAACAGACGTTCCACGCGGGCTCGCAGTTACAGTTAAGAGAGAAAGAGAACAAGACAGTCGAGAAACGGTCACGTTACATGATTATAAATTAACCACTCGCTTAATGGAAGGAAATTTAATGTAGACACTATGTTTAGCGTAAAGTAAAGTCATGTTTCATGTCTAATTATTATAAGCAGGTGGAGATAAATAAAAGGATAGTCGCACGGCGAGACGCGCGACAAAGCTCTCTAAAACAAATTAAGAAGTTAACGACTCGTCGCGCGACCGAACACGCAACGAGACACTTCGCCTTAGTTATGAGGAGACGTTAAGCGTCGCGCGACGAAGCGCACGACGGCATACGTCGACTAAACTGAGTCCAAAGTGGAACGTCGCGTGAATACACACGCGGCGTTACACCTTAAACAACCTGAAACAAAAATGAATCGTCGCGCGACGAAGCGCACGACGCAACACACAGATAGAATCTGAAATTAGACAAATCCGTCGCGCGGCGAAGCGCGCGACGCAACACGCTAATTAACAAATAATCACCGCGAGCGCGGGCGAGCGGGGACACGGTCGGGCGAGGCCGGGACGGGGGAACGGGCGGCTGAGCCGGGGCCGGGGCGGTTGAACCGGCCAGGGGCGGCCGAGCTCGCCGGGAGGCGGGCGGCCGAGCCGGGGGCGGGCGCGCGCGGGCGAGCGGGGCTCGCCGCGCCGCGGGAGGGCGCCGGGCGACCACGGCCGGCCGAGCCGAGGGGCGGGGCGGGCGAGCGCCACGCGCAGGGGCCGGGGCAGGGGCGAGCGCCGCCACGGGGCCGGGACGGGGCGGGCGCCACCGCGCGCAGGGGCCGGGGCGGGCGAGCGCCGCCGCGCGGGGAAGGGGCAGGGGGCGGGCGCTGCCGCGCCGGGGAGGGGCGGGGATGGGCGGGCGTCGCCGCGGGTCGGGGTGGGGGCGGGCGCCGCCACCGCGCGCGAGGGGGAGGGGCGGGCGCCGCCGCCGCGCGCGAGGGGAGGGAGGCCGGGCGGGGGGGGGGGCCGAGCGCCGCCGGGGAGGCCGGGACGGGGCCGAGCGCCGCCGGGGAGGGAGGGGGAGGGGCCGAGTGCCGCCGCGCGGGACCGGGGAGGGGCGGGCAGGGGCGCCGCCGCGGGCCGGGGAAGAGGGAGGGCGCGCGCGGGGGGAAGAAGAGGAGGGAGAGAGAGAGAGAGAGAGAGAGAGAGGAGAAGGGGAGGGGAGGGGAGCTCACCTCGGGGTCCAAAATCCGGTGATCGCCGTCTCCAAATCCTAGGGCACCACGGGGAGAGAGAGGTGGAAGAGGGAGAGGAGAGGTTGTTGCGCGGGAGATCCAAATGAGAGAGAGAGAGGGGAGGGGGGGCGCATGGGGGGGTTTGGGCGCCAGGGGCGCGCAGGCCGGGGCGGGCCGGGCCGGCTGGGCTGGGCTGGACTAGGTTGGGCTGGGCCGGGCCACTTCGCGGATCGAAAACCCACGACGAGCGCGGACCACTAAACGGAATTAAATCGCGAACCGAAATCCGGAACGGAACGAGACGAACACTCAACATCAGACAAAGAAAAGCGCTTCGGCATGATGCAACACCCATGACACTTAGGTTTTGGTTTATACATGACACGGACACCTGCCGCTATACTGGTTTGAAATTGGGGAGAAGGAGCAAACGGGGAAAGAGAAAAGAGAGTAACGCCCGAATTTGGTGAGAGAAAAGAAGAAAAAATTCTACCCCCAAATTCAGGGCGTTACAAATACCAACCCAATTAAATAGTAGAACAAAAGTAACAACCTCACCTGTAATGCAATGCATATGACAAATTGAATTTAGTTCCATAATTTAATCATGTGAGGGTTCGAGCTGCTCATGACCGTGAGCACGGCTAGTATACCAGTTTTACACTCTGCAGAGGTTGCGCATCTTTACCCACAAGTCATGTTACCCATCTGCCAAGGGATCGCGACTTCCCATACACCTCTACCGAGGAGGCGAGGCAGGGTAACACTACGAGGCCTTTACAAAGTTCCACTAGCTTCAGAAAACCCGCTACAGTTTATAGGAAGCTCCAATGCAGGAATCCCTTGCATGACCGCCATCGCAGCAAAATCATCCCGAGGGCCTCCCTACACTGACCACTCCCCTACTGCCCTTGCCCCTTTCGGGTAAGGTAGTCCTCCACTAGCTTTCCTAATTAATCAGCCAAGGGCGTCCCATTATACCCTTGTGGTAGCACTGTTTTCCCGGGTGGTCGCTCCATGTTCCAATTAACATAATCATCTTATCATGAACGATAAATAACAACGGATAACAAAAGTATAATCATGAGTAATGTATCTTCATACCCAAAACCACATAAAGCACTAGCAAGTACTACCCAAAAAGTTCAGTGGTAAACAAGGTATAAAGATAGACAAACTAGGGTAACCTATTGGGTCCCATCAAAATTAACCTATGCAGATCATTATGATTAATCAGAACATGAGTAGGTAAAAAGAAGTGATCAAGGGCACAACTTGCCTGGGACTTGAGATTCCAGGTACCAACTTGCTCTTCAGATGACTCGTGATCTCGCTCTAGTCGTATCAATACAAACAAACATGGTATAGGCAAAATTAACATTACATCAAACATAAGAACAAACTGTATAATAATAATCTACGCGTTGCTACGAGATCGTGGGAAGAAGAATCATTAAATTCGGAGTTACGGTTACCAAGTTATGGATTTCTGAAGTTATTTAGCACCTAGAATAGATTAATTCAAATGAACAATTTTAATTCAAGTTTTATGGCTAAACAGTGTTACTAGTTGATAGACAATATTAAAACAAAATTATAGAAACTGGAATGAATTAATTTGGAGTAGAATGAATTAAATATGATTTATACAAGTTTCTAGAATTTTTTTTGTATTAAAATTCGATTTCTAATATTAATTATCTGGTTTTCTCTGTTGTCTGGACTGGGCGCCAATAGCAGAGAAACCCAGGGGCTAACTCGCAATTTCTCCCAAGACTCAGTCAACCCTTAAGTGGACGGCGGCTTAATTTCTACTAAGTGCAGGGGCTCTTCTGCAATAATTACACGGCGAAGGGGTATCCATAAATTCTATCCGTTGGATGCAATTCTGAGGGCCACGATTAGATCCAACCCAGCCAACCCACTTGAGCCACTGGATCAATAACTGACGCGTTGGATTTTAAATTGCCTAGGTTGATCCGCAAGCGCCCAATCATGATCCGAGGGTCAAGATCCAACCGGTATACACGCTCTGATCGTGGCCGCCGATCCAAACACGTGTGGCCCAGATCTATTCCCGAACGGATATGAGTAGGAGCTAATCTTAACCGTTGATCAGCGAACCAACGGTATCGAGTTCATCACCCACCCGGATCTAATCGCGCGCGCCCAACATGGATCTAACGGCTGGCATGCCATCACCCACCTTCAGCCGAGATGGACGGAACCGGGCGGCGGCGCCATTGGCCGGTGATGAGTTTTCTGGCCGACTGAGGCCCAAACTGCACACCAGAAGCCCCTACCCGAGGAGGAGGATCAGGCAAACCCTATGGTTAGTGGCTCACCTCCCATCGGTAGCCAGGGCGAGCTGCTCACGATACGCGGCGACAGTGCGGCGGAGCACCTGCTCCGACGAAGAATTCCGGTGGCCAGGAGCACGATTCCGCCCAGGCGAAGCCGCGATGAGCATCCGTGTGCGCTGGGCTTCCTCCCAAGTCGATCTCCGAGGGCTGGACGTGGTTCCATGGCGGACCGACGAGTTTCCCCGCGAGCTTGGTTTATGGGGGGGGTTCACCCGCGATGACGATGGCTAGGGGCAAAGCGGGGCCGGATTTTTTATATCGAGGTAGAGTCCGCGTTCAAGGAGTCCATGAGAATCTAGCCGACTCCGTTGCCCGAGATCCCTGGCGGCTCTACCGGGTTCGGTTGTAACGAACCGAGCTGGGAGATGGTTCTTACGAGTCGGTCCCACACGACAGTGCCTGAGGGAAGCGCGTGCTTGAGGTGGCTGAGGGGCTGGACAGTGGGGCCGAGTCGTCAGTGCCAGAGCAACGGCGGGCTGGCGAGGTAAGGAAAGAGTGGGCCGAGAAATGGGCCAAAATGAGGTAATTGAGCCCATCCGTGTTACAACCCTTTTTCTTTTCTATTTCTAATTTGAAATACTTAAACCAAATTCAATTTCCTGTTTTGAATTTCAGATTCCAAACTTCAAAAAAAATCTCAATAAAAATAACGCCTATTGTTTATTTGTTTATAATATATTTTATTTTATTTTTAGTGTATACTATTTTCCTATTTATTTCCAAATTCAATTATTCAAACACAAATTTGCACTCCTATTTTAAATTTCAAATTTTCCAACTGTCTTATTTGAAATCCAAATGTGAATATCAACCATATTATTTTTAAATATTACTATTTTATCCTCCTCATATTTGACTCTAACCATAGTTGTCTTTATTACAAATTTCCTTTCTCATTACAATCCTAAGTTTGATTCTGAATTTCAAGCATATATTTGATGCATCAAACAGAAATCCCAGCATGACAATGCAAGTATAAATTATATATTTATTTTATTTATTCATTTATTTATTATCCTACATAAGAAAATGTTTTTGGATATGTAGCACACATATAATTATTTTAAGACAAATAGTTTCTATTATATGATTACTTATTAGAAGATGTTCTTATACATTTCCACAAAAGATAATTTATAGAAGAATCTTTTATTGAATCTTTATTATAAAATTTTTATTTTAGGAGATGTGACTTCAAAAGTTATGGAAAAAATTCTAATTCAAGATCTTTGGAAAAATTTTACCTAATTCTCAAAATGAGATTTTGAGGTGTTACATTCTTCTTGTAGTACCTCTTCTTCTCCTTTCTTCTCCCCTTCTTGTCATCACCCCTGTCACTGTCACTAGAGATAGGACATTTAGCTATAAAGTGACCGGGCTTACCACATTTATAACAAACCTTCTTGGAGCGGGGCTTGTAATCTTTCCCCCTCCTTTGTTTGAGGATTTGGCGGAAGCTCTTGATGACGAGCGCCATTTCCTCATTGTCGAGCTTGGAGGCGTCGATTGGTTGTCTACTTGATGTAGGCTCCTCCTTCTTCTCCTCCGTCGCCTTAAATGCGACCGGTTGTGCTTCGGACGTGGAGGGGCCGTCAAGCTCGTTGATCTTTCGTGAGCCCTTAATCATAAATTCAAAGCTCACAAAATTCCCGATTACTTCCTCGGGAGTCATTAGTGTATATCTTGGATTACCACAAATTAATTGAACTTGAGTAGGGTTAAGGAAAATAAGTGATCTTAAAATAACCTTAACCACCCCGTGGTCATCCCATTTCTTGCTCCCGAGGTTGCGCACTTGGTTCACCAAGGTTTTGAGCCGGTTGTACATATCTTGTGGCTCCTCCCCTTGGCGAAGACGAAAGCGGCCGAGCTCCCCCTCGATCGTTTCCCTCTTGGTGATCTTGGTGAGTTCATCACCCTTGTGCGCCGTCTTGAGCACGTCCCAAACTTCCTTGGCGCTTTTTAGTCCTTGCACCTTGTTGTACTCCTCCCTACTAAGAGAGGCGAGGAGTATTGTTGTGGCTTGGGAGTTGAAGTGCTCGATTTGGGCTACTTCGTCCTCATCATAATCCTCATCCCCTACGGATGGTACCTGTGCTCCAAACTCAACAACATTCCATATACTTTTGTGGAGTGAGGTTAGATGAAATTTCATTAAATCACTCCACCTAGCATAATCTTCACCGTCAAAAGTTGGCGGTTTGCCTAATGGAACGAAAAGTAATGGAGTATGTCTAGAAGTATGAGGATAATGTAAGGGATCTTACTAAACTTCTTACGCTCATGGTGCTTCGAAGTTATGGAGGGCGCGTCGGAGCCGGAGGTAGAAGGTGATGAAGTGTCGGTCTCGTAGTAGACCACCTTCCTCATCTTCTTAATTTTGTCGCCACTCCGATGCGACTTGTGGGAAGAAGTCTTCTTTTCCTTCTTCTTCTCCTTCCTCTTCTCCTTGTTGCGGGACTCTCCCGATAGAGCTTTCTCGTTGCTTGTAGTGGGCTTTTCGCCGGTCTCCATTTCCTTCTTGGCGTGATCTCCCGACATCACTTCGAGCGGTTAGGCTCTAATGAAGCACCGGGCTCTGATACCAATTGATAGTCGCCTAGAGGGGGGGTGAATAGGGCGAAACTGAAATTTACAAATATAAACACAACTACAAGCCGGGTTAGCGTTAGAAATAAAAACGAGTCCGCGAGAGAGGGTGCAAAACAAATCTCAAGCAAATGAGGAGTGTGACACAAGGATTTGTTTTACCGAGGTTCGGTTCTCGCAAACCTACTCCCCGTTGAGGTGGTCACAAAGACCGGGTCTCTTTCAACCCTTTCCCTCCCTCAAACGGTCCCACTGACCGAGTGAGCTTCTCTTCTCAAATCAAAACCAGGAACAAAACTTCCTCGCAAGGGCCACCACACAATTGGTGCCTCTCGCCTTGATTACAATGGAGTTTTGATCACAAGAACAAGTGAGAAAGAAAAGAAGCAATCCAAGCGCAAGAGCTCAAAAGAACACGACAAATCTCTCTCGCTATTCACTAAAGCCTTGTGTGGAATTGGAGAGGATTTGATCTCTTTGGTGTGTCTAGAATTGAATGCCTAGCTCTTGTAAGTGGTTGAGAAGTGGAAAACTTGGATGCAATGAATGGTGGGTGGTTGGGGGTATTTATAGCCCCAACCACCAAACTAGCCGTTTGGTGGGGCTGACTGTCGTATGGTGCACCGGACAGTCCGGTGTGCACCGGACATGTCCGGTGCACCAGCCACGTCACCAAAGCCGTTGGGATTCGACCGTTGGAGTACTGTCTTCTGGGCCCGCCTGGATGTCCGGTGGCGCACCGGACATATACTGTAGAGTGTCCGGTGCGCCAGCATGGGCGTGCTTGACTTCTGCGCGCGCTGGCGCGCAATAAATGCGCTGCAGGTAGCCGTTGGCACCGAAATAGTCGTTGCCCCGCAGTTACACCGGACAGTCCGGTGTACACCGGACAGTCCGGTGTACACCGGACATGTCCGGTGAATTATAGCGGAGCAGCCGCTCTGGTTTCCCGAAGCAGGCGAGTTCCTGAGGCCGCTCTTCCTTGGAGCACCGGACAGTCCGGTGAATTATAGCGGAGCGCCTCTGGAAATTCCCGAAGGTGACGAGTTTGAGTTGGGGTCCTCTGGTGCACCGGACAGTCCGGTGCCCCAGACCAGAGGTGCCTTCGGTTGTCCCTTTGCTCCTTTGTTGAATCCAATACTTGATCTTTTTATTGGCTAAGTGTGAACCTTTTACACCTGTATAACTTATACACTAGAGCAAACTAGTTAGTCCAATTATTTGTGTTGGGCAATTCAACCACCAAAATTAATTAGGAAAATAGGTGTAAGCCTAATTCCCTTTAACATAGATACCTACAAAAATAAATTTTCTCCTAGTATTAGGTGTCCTATTCATAAGGGTCACTTTAAGTACAGGATTCCAATGTGTTAAATCCTCTTTTGTCTTTAAAAGTAAAAGGTAAGAATAATCGGAGTAAAGCATCATTAGTTGAGAAAAGATTAAGAAAAGTTTAGAAACAATCAGTGTCGCATAGGAAAGTAGGTAAGAGTTTGACCAGGTCTATATAGGTTACTTCCTACAGTCAACATTGCTCTGGTGCCACTTTTGTCACACCCGGATTTAAGGACAAATATAGATGCATCTCAAATGTGTGCTAAGATCAAGTCTCGCACATATGATGGCTCAGGGTATATAAATCAATTTTGCATCTTTATTAATTAATACAATTTATGTACAAAATTACTAAAAATATTAAACCATATTACGACAACGATCCTCCACAAACATAGTTAAATGGGAGAAGACGACCTAGACTTCTCCGAACTCATCACAACATCCTTCATGCTCCTTTGGCGGTACATATTCTTGACCAGATGTGATTGTAGAAAGGGTGAGCTCCCATACGGTCATCACTCAACAAGTGTGGGAAAAAGTGTGTATGAGCTCACTTACGGTGGGGGCTCATGTGTAGTGTAAGGCTTACCAAGGATAATGGTTAAGGTTGAGCATTGCTTTTAATTTTGTTGGTAAAATTTTTATTAGCAATTACTAAGTATAAGTAGATACCAACCCAGTTAAATAAGATACCACAAAAAATAATTCCCACAATGCAATGCATGACAGGTTAAGTTTAATTTCATAAATTACTCATGTGAGGGTCCGAGCTGCTCATAACCGTGAGCACGACTGATATATCAGTTTTACTCTCTACAACATATTTACCCACAAGTCATTATCCCTTATTTGCCTTGGGTTGCGTAGACTCGTAAACACTATCAAGGTGAGTAGGCAAGGGCTCACTACGATGCATTTACAAAGTTCCACTAGCATGAGAGAAGCCGCTACGGTTTTAGGCAGAAGGGGCGATATAGGAGTCTCTCGTCCGAAAAGCTATCGCTGATAGATCGACCTAAGAATCTCCCTATACCGGTAGTTTTCCATACCCCGCTTGCCCCTTTCGGGAAAGGATTAACTCGCACTAGCTTTCCTAATTAATTGGCCAAGCGTGACTCATTCCAACCTTGTGGTAGCATTGTTTTCTCGAGTGGTTCTCTATGTTCCAATTAACAAAGTAATCTTATCATGCACAATAATTAAGCCAACAATAATGCTAAAGCATGATCATAATTCAGATATAATATTAAATCCAAAACTAGGTAGAGCAATAGCAAGACTACACAATAATTCATTTGTATGCAAGGTATAGGGTGATCAAAACTAGGTAACCTATTAGGTCCCATCAATTTAACCTAAGCAAGCCATGGTGATTATAAGAAATGTAAACATTATTAGGTCAAAGAATGTGGTCAATAACACAACTTGCATTTTATTTGTGATTCCAGGTACTACATAGAGTTGGGCTTCGGATTCCTCGTCACCTCGCCTTCCTATCACGACAATATATACAAATAGACAAGTAATAGATAAAAATAGCATTACACCAAAGATGAAAACAAACCACACAATAATATTCTACGCGTCTCTACGAGATCGTAGGTTCGAGAACCACTAAATTCGGAGTTAAAACAGAAGATATATGAATTTTCTAAGTTTATTGAATTAATTTTATACTAAAAACCATTTTCTATTCTTATTCATCATTTACTGGTATTTCTTTGGACTGTGGGTTATGTATTGTAAACTCTAGGGTCGGCTCCGTAAAATATTAGACTTATTTGCAATGATTCTTGAACTGACGTGGATGGCGAGTAAATTCACAGATTCTACGGTGGCTCTTTAGCAAATTGGCCGAGCCGAAGGGGTTGTTGGCATCGATCTGGACAGCGCCAATCACTATGTGTGTACCGCCTGGCGGCGCAGGCGTTCCGCGGCTCTGGGTCGAACGGTCCGCTACCTGGGCGCAGGAGTGACGCCTCCCGTGCGTCGCACCGGACGGTTCGCACACAGGGCCGGACGGTCCGTGATGGCGCAGAGTCGTCTTCGTTCTCGCTGGAATCTAGATCTCGCCCACTGGGGGAGAGATCTTAGAGCGGTCTAGGTCGACAGGTCACCCGGGGCGTCCACGGACGACATGGAGTCGACTAGGAATTAAGAGATAGTCGAAATAGAGTATTTTGAATGGACAACTAGATCTTGCCCCTGGGAGGGGTAAGATCTTATGGTCGTCTTGGGATCGACAGGTCATCCAAGACGGATCTAGACGACGTAGAGTCGAATAGTGGTGGAGGTGGATATGCAAAAAAACTATAATTAGATTATGCTACATCTACCCCTAGAGCAGGAATGATAAAGAAAGTAATTGATTCGATTGGAATGTGTTTGGGGTTCTCAATCGGCCGTATCCCTGCAAATATATGGGAGGATGTCTGGACCCGTTCTTAGATGATAGCTAACAAATCACACATGATTAGATGGATAAACACGTCACGAGATAAAGATAATTGTCCGAGTTAATCTGATCGCGGGGTGCAGACCATCTAGACCCTATGGTCGGACCGTCTGCCACTTTTAGTCCGGGCCGTAAGGTCGAACCGTCCGCCACTTTTGATGTTGAACAGAGGTATTGATCTCGGTCGTCGTTCGATATACACAGGCCCGGCGGTCCAGATGATGTCGGTCGTTTGATATAAACGGGCCCGACGGTCCATATTATATCAATCTTACCACGAACCGGTACACGCTGATGTCCGCCCGATCTAGATTCAATGGCTCCAAGTTTAAAATGGCTCCAAGTTTAAAATGTCGTAATCTAATGTACGCGAACCGGTAAGCTAGTTAGAGGTAGAAACGGGGATAAATTGCCCCTTGGTGACGCTCCCTACCAGGTCGGGTATGACCGTATGAGCTGCGCTCTCTGCTCTGCCCTGCTTCCAAAGTCAAAGTCTGAGCTCACAGCAACACGAGGAAGCAGCGAGGAAAGGGCCGGTGGTGCGCGCGCGGCCCGAGCGTCATTGCCTCCTCACGAATCCAATGATTTTCATATATTTGCATGGCAATAGCTTCTGCACCAAGTACCTTTGCAACAAGGCAAGATGTACCAGATCGCCATCAGACTCACTCACCTTAATTAACAAATGGGCACAAGAGACTAGTGCAGCCAAAGTGAAAGTGGCACCTCTATTTAACCTGGCGCCGTAGCCGTACCGTACCCATCTCAAGTCAACTCCACTCGCACCAGCAGACAATTGCCGTCAAAGCAATGGTAGTCCTCGAAGTGTCGTTTGCCGCTGCAGCCTCATCAGTAGTGCGATGGATCCTCATGCTCGGGGGCCTGATGGCGGCGGCGGCGCTCCTGTGGCAGGCCGGGCGTCTGCTGCGCCTGCTGTGGTGGCAGCCCCGGCGGCTGGAGCGGGCGCTGCGCGCGCAGGGCGTCCGCGGCACGTCGTACCGCTTCCCCGCCGGCGACCTCAAGGAGTACGGCCGGCTGGCGAAGGAGGCCTGGTCGAAGCCCCTGCCGCTGCGGTGCCACGACACCGCGCCGCGAGTCGCGCCGTTCCTGCACCGGCTGGTCCTGGAGCACGGGAGGACGAGCATGTCCTGGTTCGGCCCCAGCCCCAAGGTGACCATCGTCGACCCGGAGCTGGCCAAGGACGTGCTGTCCAACAAGTTCGGCCACTTCGAGAAGCTCAAGGTCCCGGCGCTGTCCAAGATGCTGGGCTCCGGCGTGGCCAGCCACGAGGGCGAGAAGTGGGTCAAGCACCGGAGGATCCTCAACCCTGCGTTCCATCTTGAGAAGCTCAAGGTACATATATGCTCTGATGTTCCACTTTCTTTCTTTTCCAGTACGTATATATTAGACCCTATATATTATTGCATACAATTATGGAATTATCTGGCAATGTGCAGCGCATGCTGCCGGCGTTTTCTGCGTGCTGCGAGGAGCTGGTGAACAGGTGGGCGGCGGAGTCCCTTGGCTCCGACGGCTCGTGCGAGCTGGACGTCTGGCCGGAGCTGCAGAACCTGACGGGAGACGTCATTTCTCGCACCGCTTTCAGCAGCAGCTACCGCGAAGGGAGAAGGATCTTCCAGCTACAGGCCGAGCAAGCTTCGCTTGTCATGACCAACATTCGGAAGATCATGATGATCCCCGGTTACATGTGAGTTAGTAGTCAGTACTACCTTGCTCACTTGCTGTGTGCTCAGTACTGATGGTTAAACAGCAGTTAACAGTGTGTTCAGTACTGATTAAACAGTATCCTACAACAAAATGTTCACGGAACGTACGGGGCCATGCCATGCCTTGATCAGGTACTTGCCTACCGCGAACAACAGGAAGATGCGCAGGAACAACAGGGAGGTGGAGTCAATCCTGCGAGAGATAATCGGGAAGAGAATCCAGGCGATGGAACGAGGCGAGGGCACCAAAGACGACATGCTGGGTCTACTGCTGGAGACAAACATGAGAGACGACATGGGGATGACGATCGAAGACGTGATCGAGGAGTGCAAGGTGTTCTACTTCGCGGGGATGGAGACCACGTCGGTGCTGCTCACGTGGACGATGGTGGTGCTCAGCATGCACCCGGAGTGGCAGGACCGCGCGAGGGAGGAGGTGACGGCTCTGTTCGGCAGGGACGACAAGCCCGAGTACGACGGCCTAAGCCGCCTCAAAGTCGTGAGTACTGCTGACTACTTCTTCCGGCCGTTCATTCAGATTACTCTTGTTCCTTTTGTGTCGTCGTCCGTGCGCGTGCGTGCAGAACGACCGATGGATGAGTGAAACGGCAACGCATGCGTACGTATATATATATGCTGCAGGTGACCATGGTGCTCTACGAGGTGCTCCGGCTGTACCCGCCGGCCACGTCCGTTGTCCGGCAAACGTACAAGGAGATGGAGGTCGGAGGCGTCACCTACCCCGCCGGCGTGATCCTGGAGCTGCCCGTGCTGCTCATCCACCACGACCCGGACATCTGGGGAGGCGACGCGCGCGAGTTCAGGCCCGACAGGTTCTCCGACGGCGTGTCCAGGGCCTCCAAGGACCCCGGCGCGTTCCTCCCATTCGGCTGGGGCCCGCGCATCTGCATCGGCCAGAACTTCGCGCTGCTAGAGGCCAAGATGGCGCTCTGCATGATCCTCCAGCGCTTCGAGTTTAGGCTCGCGCCGTCGTACACTCATGCGCCGCATACTGTGATAACCTTGCATCCTATGCACGGTGCACAGCTTAAGCTCAGAGCAATATGATCTCGACATGATGTCCCATCGTGTCGATGCCAGTGTTACGTACATGTATATGTATAACCTTACAATTCAGATAGGCATTCGGCCTTGTTAATGCCTGAAATAAATATCTTCGTGTTGGCATTTTGTGATGTGCTTTTCACGTACCATTGGTGCTTTATTGCCTTTTGTTCTTCACTCGTTCTTATATATAAACATGTGCATATATGTAACTCATACATTACACAAACAAACACAGACACACCAGAGCTAGAGCTATATATAGGGTGGAGCTGTAAATCGTGGTTCTACTTTTGTACACAAAACTGGCTCCACATGTTCTTCCAATCCCGCAGGTCAGCTTCTCCGGCTCTATTACCAACAGAGCTAGTAAGAGGAGCGCCACCAAACAAACCCTGAGGGCTGATTTGGTGGTCAGAAAAGTAAAGTGGATAGTCACAAATCAACCATCAGTGGATGTCTTATCCATAGCTAAAGTTTTTTTAAAGGAAGCGGCAAAAGACTTGCCTCTTCATTGTATTAGATTAGGAAAAAATAAGATAATCCACAGGACCGAAACACACCGGAAAAGAAAATACAAAATACAAAAAAAGGCCACCATCCACTGATCTATCTAAGATACACTAAAAGGTTCTCAACCTGATATTTCACCAGTTGTGCAACTTAGACCGTAGATCTCTGTTGTCCCTGGAAAACTTTTACCATTCTTGATGTTGTGCAGTGACTCAAACCTTACTTGTAATAAGACTTCTAGTTGTCTCATACAAGGCTTCTAAGGATCAATTAGAAGCGCTCAAGAGGTACACTACAAGAAACTGATAAATGTTCGTGAGTTTTGTTAAGAACGTGGGTACCGACGTTCTTATATCAGTTAAGTTCATGGGTTTTTTTAAGAACGTGGGTACCCACGTTCTTAAATTAAGTTCGTGGGCCCTAGCCAAAACCGTCAAACTTAATCTAATAGGAACGTGGGTACCCACGTTCTTAAATTAAGTTCGTGGGCCAACTCAAAACCGTCGAACTTAACCCAAAATACCTAGATCCCTATCCCGCGCCGCGAGTCACTTTCACCATCTCTCACTCTTATCCGCCCGTGCGCCCACCGCTGCGCGCCGCCCACCCACCGCGCCCACCCCAGCGCCCCAAATGCCGCTCCAACCCTAGCCTCCCGCCACGCCTTTGGGTCTCGGGCGGCAATGGGCAACTGCTGCCGCTCGCCAGCCGCCGTCGTGCGGGAGGACGTTAGCTCCTCGCACTTCCCCGCATCCAACGCGAAGAAGCCGCACCAAGCGTCGTGTCCCTGCAGGAGGCGTGCGAAGACGAGGGCGTCGTCCACCTCGTCATGGAGCTCTACGAGGGTGGCAAGCTCTTTGACCGCATCGTCGCGCGGGGGCACTACACCGAGCGCGCCGCCGCCAATGTCACCCGCACCATCGTCGAGGTCGTCCAGCTCTGCCAGCGGCACGGTGTCATCCACCGCGACCTCAAGCCGGAGAACTTCCTCTTCGCCAATAAGGATAACTCGCCGCTCAAGGCCATCACTTCGGTCTCTCCATCTTCTTCAAGCCTGGTGAGTCACACCAACCGAGATCGTTTCCCAATTTCGGACGATTTTCTGCGCACTTCCGTGATTTCTGGTTTTAGTGGGAGGAAACTTGACGGTAGAGCTCAGAGTAGCAAAATGTACTTCTTTTTCCTGCAATCCATAAAAAATGTGGTTATTACTAGCTCTGCAACCCGGAAACAACTTGGTGGTTCTTTCATAGGCAACTGGCTATTACTAGCTGCAAGATAGTATCTGGTAGTGATCCGGTAGATACTGTTAATCTCCTTTTTTCAGGATAATATCTAGTGGTACTGACGATAATTTTCAGGACATCGGTTCAGCCGGGCTCTTTCTTCCCTATTACAAAGCATTTTGGTTTGATGAAGAATGAAAATATATTGTGTTGGGCTTTGCCTGGTTGGTACATCAAAGTATTAGGATGTTTGTGGTGTGGTACACACTTTTGTCATGAAATACTGTTGTAGATTTATATGAAAGCTTACACTTAAATATTGATTATTTTATGAAATACTGTGTACACAACACGAGGACAGTCCACTCTGACTTAACTTACTGAGTCACTTGAGTATTCAGCTCATGGAGCAGATTTATATGTCACCGTGCAGACTTTGTTTTAAGGAAAAATGGTCTTATACTGCTGGAAACTTGTCGCTTAAGTTATATGCCGTAGAAAGAAATTGGTACACTCAAATACCATCCAAAGTCTGCTCGGTTATACTTTATTACTCACGTCAATTTAGTCCTGGATGGTGGTAATACTGATGGTTTGCCCTTCCATGCGGCCATTCTATCTTAACATGATATCTCCCTCCCCCTAATCCCTCCGACAGTTTTACTTTTTATAGTCCCTTGTTGTGGCCTATATGAGGCACTAATTATGGTAACCTTATAGCATTCAAATTTTGTTCTCAAATGCTTGACATTCTCACTTCCTAATGCACATTTTTCTTTTCCCAATACACCTTTCTCTTTGTCCAATCCATCTTTATGTCTACTCCTTAAGGTTCATTTTGGTCTTTTGGCTTCACCGTTGGTTTCTGTGCGAGATCCTAAAATGTCATCTAATACAGGACAGAAGTAGGTGTTTTCTGTTTCATGGGTCAAGAAAACTTGTATTCTAATTTCTAAAGATTCCGAGTTGGCACATTGTGCTTTCAGGGTCCGATTAAGACCTTTTGTCAGTTATTATGCATTGGTAGCTGACTAGCTGTGGATATTGGGTGCATGACTCACTTATTTAAGGGATTCAGACGGACTGCTTTAATCTTGCCAGACATGCAGTCTGCCTAACTTATATAATAGCAAGAACGATCTTCAGTAATTGGAGTTATTAAAACTCCACCCAGTTTGGGTGCCTCCCCGCAATTCATGGGCTCGGGCCACGTGCGTGTCGACGTGTGCCCGTGCTTCGGACGCGAAATTTTCTTTGATTCAATGAGACCTTCGTCATGTCCACGGTCTGCCCTTCCCTGTCCAACTCGGACCCACGACCATCACCCATCCAGATTCATGTGTCGTCCATCCCTTCATGTCGCTGCCTCCTCCTCCTGACCTCAACGCCGAGTGCTGGGTCGGGTTCGCGCTCGCCATCGCCTCCACAAGCTGTTGTGGGAGCAAAATTAAACGAATTTCAACAGCTCTTTGCTTCACTCACAGTGCAAGTCAGGGCATAGCTCCTGCAAACTATTCTATCTTTGTATCAAAACAATCTATTGTGTCCAGCACCATTTTTCTTATATACAGCTTGTGTTTAGTAACTTGTATTCTGCGGTGGTTTTTGACAATCGAGGTTTTCCCTGGTAAAAGTGCATTTCCTGTGGTTTGAGTTGAACTTATTCCTGATAATTGCTTCTTTTCTTATTAATGATTTTTTTCTTGTCAGGAACATCTCTGGTTATCTGGAGTTGGCGGTGGCCTTTTCATTCCTGGTTGCCTGCACTCATTCGGGTTGTAGCAATATCGGTCTCCAGGTGTGTGGGGGAGGAGATGGATGTTACTATTAGGGAAGAGGTGTTTAGCAGGCATGTTAATTTCAGGTATATTTTCAACAGCGACATGTTATACAATGTATAAGTTCTAGCAACTACCACTGCAAATGAAGATTTCTTTTAATTCCAGTTTGGTATGCACCATTATAGATGTGGTCACTCTAGGGGTAGTTGCAATTCTCAAATAGTTTGCTTAAAATGTGTGGCCAGGGCTAGGTCACTCTCAAATAGTATTTTACATTAACTCTAGCTGCAAGAATGGTACTTTATACATCCATTAGTTCGCCTAAAATGTGTGGGCATTATGTAGAGATGTGCCAATATATAAAATAAACTTTTAAGCTCAAATAACCCCTTTGATTGATGTGCCACTGCTGATGTAGTAGCGTTATTGTGCCTAATGGATACATGAGGATTAGGATGTTAATCCAAAGCAGGTGCACCCCATGATTAAGCTCCTATGTCCAGATATGTATATTACCTATCAACAAATCTTGGCATCCAGGTTTAAACTCCTCCCGCTGCTCGCCGATGTAAAGGTACGCACCTGTTGTCGAACTATGGCTCTAACTGATATAGCTTTTAGGCCCAACAACATCTACCACTGCTTATCATGCCATTAAATTGTTTGATGAAGTACCAATATAATATAGTAATGTGTCATATATCAGTTCAGTTTGAGTTGTAGTTGTAACTTGAGAACATATATTTTGTGTCTAATAAGTTATGAATTTTCGTTGTTGTTCTTCCCTTATGCAAAACTTCAGATCTCCTACCTCTGCGATTCTAAAAAGAAGATTCAGGTCCCATTTGCCATAGTGGATCCGTTTCCACTGTAGCTATTGTTTTTGTTTGTTCTCTAGCAAAAAAACTTAGCAAATGCTTATAGGAATAATGAGTTATCTTGGAAGATGATTACTTAGATAGGTGCATGTTTATTTCAGAGCTTATTTCAACCAATTAACTATGTGTCCAACCATTTTGGGCTGGTAACTTCTTTATTGAACCAGTATTTTGTCATTAAATTTACTCTACATCAGAAAACTGACAATGATCATTTGTCTGTTGAGGTGTATGTGTTTGAATAGGTCATTGCTGATCATTTGTCTGCTGAGGAAGTTGAGGATATAAAGGATATGTTCAAGACTATGGATACTGCCAATGATGGAATTGTATCTTATGAAGAACTGAAGACTGGAATAGCAGAACTCTGAGAACAACTTCTAGGCTGGATCAAGGAGGAGCTATGCCAAGTAGGTTCACTTGTTCCTAGGATTGAGAAGGCTTTGAATGTTAGTTGTGACTTTCACTCCCTATTTTTTTGGACAAAAACTTTCAGCCCCTAAAAAACTTCTTGTGAAACATTTTTGAACTTATAGTCGATTTGACAGGACAAGTCTTCTACCTCCAACCTAAAGATTGAAGCACTTGTATTAACAAGGCTTGTTATGGTTTCACATTCGCCATCTGTGTTTCATCCATACATCAAGGTATTGTATTCTATCAATGTTGAGTAGAATTTGGAGACTATAGGAGTGGCTACTGATTGAAATCAAATTTCCAGACACTTTCTGCACCTATATTGTCTGCTATCAGAGATAGATATTATAAAGTCACTGTTGAGGCTTTGCGGGTGTGTGGAGAACTAGTCCGTGTCCTTCGTCCAAATCTCGAGGTCATATTGTATTCCATGCCTTGCGGACATGAAGTACCCTGTTATCTTTTTTATTTTTTTATTTTTGTTATTTTGTGGTGCAGACAACCGCAGTTGATTTTAAGCCATACATTGGTCCAATCTATAATGCGATATTGGGACGTTTGGCCAATCAAGATCAGGATCAGGTTTGGCAAAGTTCTCTTTTCTCACTCCCTCTCTTGTGTGCTTGCAGTGCACTCTCATTTATCATGAAAATTTGTGTTCTCCCAGGAGGTAAAAGAATGCGCCATATCTTGCATGAGTTTGGTGGTCTCTACTTTTGGTGATGGTCTTGAAAGAGAATTACCAGCATGCCTTCCCATACTCGTTGACAGGATGGGTAATGAAATTACAAGACTTACAGTTGTCAAGGTAAGTTTTTGACTGCTTGTGTTTGATACCAATGCTTAATTGGGGGTTTTAAAGGATACTGCTGAGGCGTACCTTGGCAAGAAGATCAACGATGCTGTCGTCACTGTCCCTGGTTAGTAACTGAACCATTCTGCTGGTTACCTCTAGTAGTTGTTAAGTAAAAATGTGGTGGCTTACTTCCTTATGTTTTGTTTTTTGCAGCATACTTCAATGATGCGCAGAGGCAGGCAACCAAGGATGCTGGTGTCATTGCCGGCCTCAATGTTGCTAGGATCATCAATGAGCCAACTGCTGCTGCTATTGCCTATGGTTTGGACAAGAAGGGTGGCGAGAAGAACATCCTTGTCTTTGACCTTGGTGGTGGTACTTTTGATGTCAGTATCTTGACCATTGATAACGGTGTGTTTGAGGTGCTGGCCACCAATGGTGACACCCATCTTGGAGGTAAGAGAATTTTCCGATTAATAGCTATCCTATGCACTACGACAATAAAATACTTCTGATCACTGTACTGTTATATTATTTTCAGATGCTTGTGTTTGATATATTAAAACTCATGATGTTGCCATGTATTCATAGGATTTATTGATCTGAATCTGAATGGTTAATGTTGCTAGATATATTGATATAATTATAAAGGCTATCTGCATTCAAAGTTTATGATGCATGCATACCTTGAATCTGCACTGTGTATTTAGAAGTTACATGGACACACTTGCTTTTACTGTTGAGCACATTTCCTGTGAGCTTGCATATCTATTTCTGACTTGAACTGTATCACCTCTTCATTCAGGTGAGGATTTTGACCAGAGGATCATGGAATACTTCATCAAGTTGATCAAGAAGAAGTACAACAAGGACATCAACAAGGACAACCGTGCTCTTGGGAAGCTGAGGAGGGAAGCTGAGCGTGCCAAGAGAGCCCTGAGCAACCAGCACCAGGTCCGAGTTGAGATCGAGTCCCTCTTTGACGGGACCGATTTCTCGGAGCCGCTGACCCATGCCAGGTTTGAGGAGCTGAACAACGATCTGTTCCGCAAGACTATGGGCCCTGCCAAGAAGGCCATGGAGGACGCTGGCCTTGAGAAGAGCCAGATCCACGAGATCGTCCTGGTTGGTGGAAGCACCAGGATTCCCAAGGTCCAGCAGCTCCTGAAGGACTACTTTAATGGCAAGGAGCCCAACAAGGGTGTGAACCATGATGAGGTTGTTGCCTTTGGTGCCGCGGTGCAGGGAAGCATCTTGAGCGGCGAGGGTGGTGACGAGACAAAAGGTTCGGTGCTCTTTCACTAGTGCTATAGCTGGGGTTTTTTTCTTGTAAGTGGCCATCCTGCTTACATAAGTGTGATTTTTCCTTGATGCAGATATCCTCCTCCTTGATGTGGCTCCTCTCACCCTGGGTATTGAGACCGTTGGTGGAGTCATGACCAAGTTGATCCCGAGGAACACTGTCATCCCGACCAAGAAGTCGCAGGTGTTCACCACCTACCAGGACCAGCAGACCATTGTCTCCATCCAGGTAAGGACGCGCATCCTGCCCCTGTCTTCTCTGCATTGTCAGCTGCTTGCTTGGTAGTAATGACCTGTTTGTTTTGTCTCGTGCAATGCTTGTTTATGGCATATTTAATATTAAAGAACAAATACTGAAACACTTGATTAAGGATATCTAATATTGCATAATTTAGTCATACCAATTTCTGTCTGCTTATGCATGAGAATATGTTGTCTAATTTTTGTTTATTTCTTATTTTCTTCTGTGGTACCTAAACTATTTCACTTGACAGGCATTTTCAGTTATTGCGAATTCACCTCTACGTATTGATCTCTCGTGTGTCCTGGATCATGTTGTTTCTGAGCTCACAGCTTTCCTTCGTAAGGTACTTGCATAGTCCAGTTGATGTTTAATGTGCCTGAACTGCAGTTGCAGTCATAAAGCTCAAACAATCTTGAGCATTTGGTTTTACATTATATTCTCTGGTTTCTGTTTTTGTGATTTATGCTCTGATGATGCAAACACTTCCATGCGTAATACACTAGTATAATATAATTGCTAGAGCTGGCTGCAGTTTATATATCGACCAATGCAAAAATGAATATATATAGGTTGTAGATGATCTTCTTGGTTCAGCTGTTCTTGCACGCATAATTAATATCTTTGTGTACATGTGATTTAATGCCAGTTGTATATTTATGAGAATTTTGGTTTATTTTGTAGGATTCCAGTTCTTATCAAGTGACTCCTCCCCCTCACGATGACTTTGCGGACAGATGTCTCAATTCTAATGGTGGAGCTACGAACAACAATCTGATGTCCTGATCGAGAGCGATGGAGCTAATGTTTGAACTTGTGTGTTTGAACTTGTGAACTACAAATGTGAACTATGGATGTGAACTTGTGAACTTATGTATTTGGACTTATGTGAATTTGTGAACTTATATATTTGGACTTGTGTGAATTTGTGATATGAACATATATCAATGTGTTTGAAATCTGTATTGTATGTGATATTCTGTGTTGCATGTGATATTATGTGTGTCTAATTTTTCATTTATGTATTTTTTATTTTTTCTGGAAAAGGGTTAAGAACGTGGGTACCCATATTCTTAAGGTTAAGAACGTGGGTACCATCAAACTTATTGTGCACTCCTCGTAGACCCACGCAGGACACATAAGTTCGACGACCACGTGGCCCCGTCGAACTTAACCGTAAGAACGTGGGTGCCGTCGAACTTATGGGAAAAAATTCGACGGCCCCGTCGAACTTAAAAACACACGTTCTTAATGTTAAGTTCGACGGTACCCACGTTCTTAATGTTAAGTTCGACGGGGTCGTCGAACTTACTTCTCTAAGTTCGTCCAAAAATCACCGTCGGTTATATTCGTCGGTAAACCCACGTTCTTACGGTAAGTTCGACGGCTTATTACATTAAGTTCGACGGTTTTTCACCCAAGTTCTTTAACCAGTTTCCTGTAGTGGTAGTAGATCTATCGCACTATATTATTGTACACATAGGGCAAGGATCTTTTGATCCTAAACAATCAACTAGCATTGTGAGAGCAACAACCACTTGTTGTACTCTTTTGGGTTGTGCTAATAGAAATTATGGTCAGTGCTGCCAAATCCAAACATCTTGTTGTGGTTTCTTCAACATCGTTATTTAGGGTTTTCTACATGATCCGACTAAATCGTTCGTGATACGGTGCAAGCGTGTGTCATACTCGCAACATTCTTTCAAAGACTTGAGGATCAATGTGCATAGTTAGGGGTATTATATTGTAATATGTAGTATCAGATCCAAGGTTGGATTAATTTGATTTTGTGAGAAGGTTGACAGATCTAGAAAGCATTAAATTAAGACAATGTCGGTTGTGTGAAATCAAGTTGAAAAAATGACGGCGAAGAGAATTTTAGCATGTGGCAATGTATGGTACCAAATGTGGTTGTCGAACAAGGGTTGATTAGTTCTCTTGAGGACACCAAGCTAGACAAGACAACTTACGAAGAACAGAAGATGATGGAGTGGAAGAATGTTAACAATTTTCACTACATTTCTTTGATAAGGTAAGTACTCATGATCAAAGAAAATTCACTAAAGAAATTATGAAGAGCCTAGAAGAGTTGCATATGGTGAAGTCACTAACAAATCGATGGGTATAGAAGTGTCAACTATTTAGGTTATGCATAGAAGAAGGTACATGTTTTGTCGACCATCTAAATGTCTTTAATAAACTTATCACGCACCTAATTTGTGAGGACGAGAAATTTGAGGAGAATGATAAGGTTGCCATATTGGCTTCATCCTTAGCACCATCATGGGAGCAATTGGTGATGAATATTCTTGTCGAGAAAACTACGTTCAACTTCAATTAGGCAATTACTTACATGTTTAGTGTTTGCATGTGTGCTCGGTTTCAAGCTTCTCCTAGAGAAGCTCATTTGAAAGCCACAAAAGAATTCTAAGATATTTGAAACATACCACCAATATTAGGTTATGATATCCTAAGGGTGATCAATTTAAATTGATTGGATATTCGAATTCCGACTATGTCGGATACAAAGTTGATAGAAGGAGCACCTCCGGTTGTTGTCAAATTCTTGGGAGATCTCTAGTCTCATGGTCTTCTAAGAACCATAATCTAGTCGCTCTATCTACCACCGAGGCAGAATATATATCGGCTAGTAATTGTTGTGCTCAATTATTGTGGATGAAGCAAACTTTATTGGATTATGAGATTTCTTTTAAGAATGTGCCTCTCATGTGTGATAATGAGACTGCGGTGAAATGGACTACAAATCCAATTCACACTCAAGAACGAAGCATATTGATATAAGGCATCATTTCTAGAGGGATCACATTGGTAAAGGGGATACCTTTTTATGCTCTATTGGGACGACGATCAATTAGCGAACATATTCACAAAACCTCGGACCATCTAGCAGGGACGACGGACCTTCCGGACCTGCCTTTTCTAACAAGCTCTGATAGGTTTTCAAATGGGAAAGTAGTCATTATTGGTACGGTAGACCGTCCGGCCAGAGGGCACGGACTGTCCGTGTTTGCGCAGAAAGTGGGCAACTTGTCCGTAACGGCTAGTATTGGTTGGAGTGCTATAAATAGAAGTGGTACTCATGTGTAACAACTTTCTTGGCCATTCCTAGCACACATTAAGCACATTTGTGATCCTCCAACTCTCTCACTCACACACATTGCTTGAGATTGCATCTTAGTGGGTGATTGAGTGTTAATAATGCATTTGCATCATTTAGTGATCTTGAGGCACTATGTGGCACACTGAGCAAGCGTCGTTGGCTTGTTACTCTTGGAGGTTGCCGCACTCCTAGACAGCTTGGTGGTGTCTCCGTTGAGCTCTCCGTGAAGATTGTGGAGGAGTCGCAGTGGTGATTGTGAGGGGTTCGCGTCTACCTCGTCGGAGCGGCAAGGGCAACACTAGTGGAATCGAGGTATTGAGTGTTTCCTTGTCTGCTTGGCTCAAGATCAAGACGTGTCTTTATAAAGAAGCAAGTGAGAGCTTAGAATCCACCTCAACGTAGATTAGAAGTGATTGGCAAATCATTGAGACCACAAGAAAAAATTGGTGTCTCTCTTTATTCTCCTCTCGCTTACTTGCGATAGCTTGTGATTAGTAAACTTTTCTACGTTGCTAGTATTGCTATTGTTATTTCCTTTAAATTGCTTACTTGTAGCTAGAGAATTTATATCCCTTGTCATATGATTAAATTTCTCTAATGACTTTGATTTTAGTTAAAACTGTCTATTCATCCCCTCTAGTTAGTGTCCTAGATCCTACACATGGCTGCTTGGATCCTAGCTTGTCGCCGCCTCCAACGAAACGCGCCGCTTCGACGATACTGCTTCGAGGAACAAACTCGCCATGGAACGGGGAACTGTAGTAGCGGACACTTCACCGTGGCGAGAGGATGATCCATCACCCGGATAGCAGAGGCTCGGGAGAAGCCACATTTAGCGTGCCACGGACGAGCGCTATATTTTATTGGCTCCTTTACCAGGTGCTGCTGGACGCGTAGGGGAGGCCGCGACACCCTACGTTTAGCGTTCAGGACCATATATCTACCCTTGCTGGAGACAACCCGAGGGAGCAAGATGGGGAACCGTTCAAGGGATTGAGGGCGTATTTACACCGATATGGCGGGAGAGGGAGGGGGCATTCACTAATTCACCGATATGGCGGGAGTAAAGATGTATAGGAAGCTCGAAAGCCTGGCCCGAAGCCCGTTTTTGTGCCCCGGTTTGAGCCCGGCTCGACACGAATAAGTGGGTTAGGCCTGGACAGAAAACTGAGCCCGTCGGGCTAGCCCAACCTGGTCGTTTAGCGTTAGGCCCGTTTTTTACCAAACCGTGCTTACCAACCCGCTTTTCTCGTGCATACCGAGTTACCGGGACAGCCCGACCTGTTTAGGCCCGCTGTGGGCGAAAAATTTGCTATTTTAGCCTTTTTAACGTTAGCTAAATGCTATTATGTGACCCTCTGTCTATGACTTGTGGGACCATCTGTGTCTATGATTTGTGGACCTGGGTCTAAAATAGAGAAGTTCACAACTAAGTGTGACAAAATAGCAAATTTCCCCGCTGTGGGCTGGACCTGTACAGCGAAACAAAACCGCTGGTTTGATATGTCCGACCGGTTTACTAACTGTGTCTGACGGGTTGGACCTAAACTGGGACGGGCTTCACCGGGCCCGTCGAGCGGAACATTTGGACATCTATAGGCTAGAGGGGGCATTCATGGAACGTTGGAGCAGGCCTTAACAGTATCGCCGATAACATAAAGAAGATATACAGTTCAACTATAGCTGCGAGCATTAATTAAAACCTTATCAATCGAGGTCAACCATCATATCGATCATTTGATGTTGGAGTCTAGGCTATACCAGGGGATAGCACAAAACTATATCTGTCCGAATTAATTTCTTGTCCGCCAAGTTCGTAGCGTGTGCTGCGGCCCGCTCGACTGAACCCAAAAAAAAATGCAGAGCAAGTCTTACACTCCAAGTCTTACAATGCAACAGGTGACACCGGCGCCCTATTATTTAACCTCAGTCCGAGTGCCGTACGATATGCAGCACATCCAGTGAAAGTCCACTTGGCAAATTGTCTGCAGCAATGTTTCTGGGAGCTCTGTTCGCCGCGGTGACCACGTCGGCACCAGCAGCACGCAGCCTGCTGGTGTACGGTGTCCCTGGCCTCGTCCTGCTTTGGCAGGGCGGGCGGCTGCTGAGCAGGCTATGGCGGGAGCCTCGGCGGCTGGAGCGGGCTCTGCGCGCGCAGGGTCTCCGCGGCACCTCGTACCGCTTCCTGACGGGCGATCTGAGGGAGTTCGGCCGCCTCAACAAGGAGGCTTGGGCCAGGCCGCCGCTGCCCCTGGGGTGCCACGACATCGTGCCCCGCGTCACGCCGTTCCTCTGCGGCAACGTCCGGGAGCACGGCAAGACGTGCTTCTCTTGGTTCGGGCCGATCCCCAACGTGACCATCACCGACCCGGCGCTGGTCAGGGACGTGCTCTCCAACAAGTTCGGCCACTTCGGGAAGCCCCAGTTCCCGGCCCTGACGAAGCTGCTCTCCGACGGGCTCACCAGCCACGAGGGCGAGAAATGGGTTAGGCACAGGAGGATCCTCAACCCTGCGTTCCATCTCGAGAAGCTCAGGGTACGTGGTCTGTACAATTTGGTCTGTGGTTGATCGCTGGCTAGAGTGTGTATGTGACCTTTGCATTGCATTGCATTGCAGCTCATGCTGCCTACGTTCTCTGCATGCTGCGAAGAGCTTGTCGGCAGATGGGCGGCGCGGTGCCTGGGTCCCGACGGCGGCTCGTGCGAGCTGGACGTCTGGCCGGAGCTCCAGGCCCTCACGGGGGATGTCATCTCCCGCACCGCGTTCGGCAGCAGCTACCTCGAAGGAAGAAGGATCTTCGAGCTCCAGTCCGAGCAAGCCGAGCGCTTCGTGGGTGCCATTCAGAAGATCGTGATCCCAGGCTACATGTGAGTTGCTGCTCTGCACGCATGCTACATTGCTATGACGACCGCTCATTGCAAATCCTCTCTTCTTTGATAGGAGGGCTGGACGGCTGGTGGTCAGTGCTGACTATATATTAAATTAAATTAACGGCTGCAGGTACTTGCCGACAAAAAACAACAGAAGGATGCGGCAGATCAACAAGGAGGTGAACTCGATTCTGCGAGGGGTGGTCGGGAAGAGGATGCGGGCTATGGCTATGAGAGAAGGCGGCGAAAGCACCACCGGCGCCGACGATCTCCTGGGCCTGCTGCTGGAGTCCAACAACACGAGGCACGAAGGCGAGACCGGCCACGGCCAGCAGTCCGCCCTTGGGATGACGATCGAAGATGTCATCGAGGAGTGCAAGCTGTTCTACTTCGCAGGGATGGAGACAACGTCGGTGCTGCTGACATGGGCCATGGTCCTGCTGAGCATGCACCGCGAGTGGCAGGACCGTGCGAGGGAGGAAGTGACTGGCCTGTTCGGGAGAGACGACAACAAGCCAGAGTACGAGGGACTGAGCCGCCTCAAAACAGTGAGTTTGTTGTTCTTCTCGATCGCTAGATGTACCAGGCAGGCAGGCACCAACTGTTTTGTGCTCTATATATATCCATGTGTTTCCAGGTGAATATGATCCTCTACGAGACTCTCCGGCTATACCCGCCGGCCGTGGTGTTCAGCCGGAAGGCCTACAAGGAGATGAAGGTCGGAGGCGTGACGTTGCCGGCCGGCGCGATCATTGAGATCCCCGTCCTGTTCATCCACCACGACCCCGACACCTGGGGAGACGACGCGCACGAGTTCAAGCCGGAGAGGTTCGCCGAGGGGGTCTCCAGGGCGTGCAACGGCGCCTCGGGCGCGTTCATCCCGTTCGGCTGGGGCCCTCGCACGTGCATCGGCCAGAGCTTCGCGCTTCTCGAGGCCAAGATGGCGCTGTGCGTCATCCTTCAGCGGTTTGAGATGGAGCTCGCGCCGTCGTATACCCACGCGCCGCATACCGTCATGACGCTGCATCCGATGCACGGTGCGCAGATCAAGCTCACGGCGATCTGATCATACATACGATCGATGCGACTGCCGTATACTTGTTTATATTATTACTAAGCTATACCAGTTGTTGGCCGGGTCTTGGAAATAAATACGTACGTACCTTTGTATTGGTCAGCCATGTATCAAGTTAACCTTGATCAATGTATAGGATTATTGTTGTTGACGCGCGCCCATTTAGGTCACGCGCATACCATCAAGCGCTAGCACATTCAACCCCTTCCATCAAGGCGTTTGCATGTTCCACTACGACTGTCAGATGCCTGTCGAGCCAATATGTTAGTTTTACTATTTTCATACGTTGGAATGCGTCAAATAGAAAATTTGATAAAAGAAGGGATAATATCAGGACATATATCAAGATACATATTGAGTGACCCCTCTACACATTAAAACTCACCAGCACCTATACCACCAACCAGTGGCGGAGGACGCCAAAAATTTTAGGTGTTTCTAACGCAACGAAAAATAAAAAATTATGACACAGTTTAAAGCAACTTGTAATTACAAAATAAGTAATAGATATCGAAAAATCTATTGGATTAGGCATGTTGTTTACCTCTCTGATGACACCAGCACTGAGAAGCCTTTTCACTTCATTCCGAGCACCTTTGGCTTTATCATCAGACATTTTCACTTCATTCCGAGCACCTTCGGCTTTATCATCAAACATTTTTCGAAGTCTTTGCTTTCTTGGCCTGAAGGATGGGTCCACATTGAGTGAATGTTCAATGACATCTCTGTTGACACCGCAGAGATTATTGGCTGACCAAGCAAAGACATCTTTGTTGTTGAATAAAAATCTTATCAAAGTTTTCTCTTGCTCTTCAGATAGCTCAGACCCCAGCAGCACTTTTTACTCTACTATGTCTTCACATAGAAGCATAGGCTTCGGCTGATCCGCCGAAGCAGCCTTCTCTCTTTTGTATTTGTACTGTTCACAGACTTCAGCTCCATCTATATTGTGAATTGCTTTTGAGTCTGTCCAATTTCCTTTGGCTTTTCTGGCAGCTTCTTGACTCCCATGAACAGCAATGGGCTCTTGTTCCGAAGGTATCTTCATGCATAGATATGCTGGATGAAGTATTGCTTCAAAGGCATTCAGTGTTCCACGACCAATGATTGCATTGTAAGGATATTCCATGTCAACAATGTCAAAGACGACCTGTTCGGTTCTTGTGTTATGAACAAAGCCGAAGGTAACTGGCATTGTGATTTTACCGAGTGTTGTAATCTGTCTTCCTCCGAAGCCACATAAAGGATGTGTAGCATCATGAATCTTGTCTTCTGGCTCTTGCATTTGTCTGAAGGCCTTAGCAAATATGATATCCGTTGTGCTGCCTGTATCAACTAGAACATTATGGACTAGAAAACCCTTGATGACACAAGATATGACCATAGCATCATTGTGAGGATAATTTTTGAGCTGAAGGTCCTCCTGGGAGAAGGTAATTGGGATGTGGGACCATTTTGATTTGATAAAGGGTCCCTGCACCCCAACATGTTATACCCTTGTCTGTGCTTCCTTCTTCTGCTTCTTGTTAGCCGACTCTGAACCTGAACCGCCTGTTATCGGAAGCACCAGCAGCTTCGTAGCCGAAGATACTTCAGCTTGGTTGTTGAACGAAGCCATCAGCTCAATCAGTGGAAGTGAGTTCACCGGAGGTGGGCGCCAATGTTGGGGACTTGTTCTCAATTGCTATGAATTAAGAACAAGGCAACACAAAAATGGGTTAAAGGTTAATACCATTCGTCCTTCGAAACATTATTTCCCTGAGGATATAACTATCTTCGGACGAAGGTCATGAAGGACATACCTTCATCATCATAGTATACTTAGATGAAAGACGAAGTATATGAAACATTAGAAACAACATGAATAATTGAATGATGTTATAATATACATTTACTACTATTTAATCATGAATGAATATAAACAATATTGGATTACATTCTATACCTTTGCCTTGACAGAAGGTGAAAGTACAAGCGCGACGTAAGAATGAATACCAGTCAGCGTGAACAGTACAGGGATACTGTTCATCTATTTATAGGCATAGGACGCAGCCTGTGTGGATTTACATTCATGTCCTTTATAACTGATTACAATCATGACACAAATTATCATGGGCCAATCGGTCTTTACATCTTTAAGTCGGTGCCACCCTTCGTCTCAAGGCATGTCACTATGCCGAAACTCCCCGGATGGTAGCTTCGGCTTTGCTTCTGTGTTGATCTTCCGAAGGTGTTTCTTCTTACAGGACCTTCGGCGATGAAGTAGACCCCCAACAGTAGCCCCTTCACGGTGCCAGATCGTTTTTCGTAACGAGCTCAACCCGTGAAAATTTCTCTTAGGCTTTGGAATGCCGAAGGTCCGAAAAACACCTTCCCTGAGCTCGTTGTCGAGAAACGATTAAATATTCCGAGTGCGAGGTGGTCCCACCATACGACGGGTACGCGCGATCTGGTGATTCACCTTCTCGCGCACTGTGGTCCACCGTTCAGTGGGTGCAGGCGACTGTTCAGCAGGTGCGAGCGTCTTGACGATTCACCTTCCCACCTGCAGCACTATATAAACAGACGGGTAGGTGTGAAGTTACCACAACATTTATTACTATTGCACTGTTATGCTGCTGAAAAATTTGACCATAGCCGAAGCTTATTCATCGTATTCTCAATCAGAGCATCGTCTTGGTTTAGCTTCGTCATAAGAGGGAGTTTCAGCAAAATTGCAAAAAGTCATCAACTTCGTCAAAACCGTAAGAAATTCAGTATCAAATGGCCAGAGTGTGTTCAACTGCTAGAGTCACACGACGGAGAGGAGGCCAAAGCTGCCGAGACTGCCCCAATCTCCGAAGTAATGAAGCAATCGAGACTGGTTGTGACAAAGGGTTCTTCTGACGAAGGTGCACCTGCTATCGAAGTTGAACAGGCTGACATTGAAGAGGGTAATGCTGATGAAGAAGAGGTAGATTATAACACCGTCATACCATCCAAACCTAGCCACTTGGACTTTGGAAAGTCTAATGTCTCTGAGGCTGATATGCCCATGATGATAAAGTTAGGCTACTTCAGAGAAGCCGAGAAGAGGCTGATTCGTTTTGGTGGGGAAGAAACCACTCCGAAGCCAGAAAATGATGAGGTGGTAGTTTTCAGAAGTTTCTTCAAAGCAGGATTGATGTTTCCTTTGCATGAAATGATTGGGGATGTTTTGGAAGATTTCGAAATTTATCTTCATCAGCTGAATCCTAACGCTATCGTTAGGCTCAGCGTCTTTATCTGTGTGATACCCAGTTTGCAAAGAAGAGAAGTTGGAGTTTATTCTTTCTTGTTTTTTTTGCTTCTCGTTTGGGTAGTGCACTTTTGGAGTTTGGAATTGTTGGGTAGCATTCGCTAGTAAAACAATAGAATTTTGGTTAGACTTGTGCGCCGGGGTCGGGAGTTGACGCGTGAGCGAGTTGGGCCGTGGTTCTTGATCCGGCCCACTAACCCCCCTAACCCTAGCCGCCCCTTCCCCTAATTCCCTTCCCCTTGTGCAGCCGCCCCCCCCTCTCTAGCCTTTGGCCGCCATCCCCTCCCCCCCCCCTAATTCCCTCTCTCTTGTGCAGCAGCCCCCATCCCCTCAACCCTAGCCGCCACCCCCTCCCATCTCCTCCTCTCCAAGTGATGTCCTTCCTCGCCGGATCTTCTTCGTGTGGGTGCAAGTTCCGATTGGAGAATTGGTGGGAGGAAGGAAGGAGGAAAGGAGGAACCCAAGGTGATTTTGTGATTAACTCTTGTTTATTTGTGCTGCAATTCAATCGATTAGATGTTTACGTATGCGAATTGGTAGAGGCGCTGTCCAGAAATTTTGTGGGTGCGCGAACAGCAGTAGTTCTAGCAGATTCTGGGAATTTTTCGTGGGTAATTAGTGGGAATCAGTGGGAGAATCATGTAGAGCTTTTTCATACCTTTCCAACGAGTACTTATGCGCTCGATTCGGAGTTATATTTTAGGAGATATCGCTGTTTGAATCCGGGTATGTTGCTGTCCAAAAAAACAGATTTTGCAGGTGGGCAAACAACAGTAGTATTAGCAGTTTCTGGGGATTTTTCGTGGGAACTTAGTGATAATCAATATGAGAATCATTTAGAGCTTTGTCAAACCTTTCCAACGAGTACTTATGCACTCGATTCGGAGTTATATTTTAGGAGATATTGCTGTTTGAATCCGGGTATGTTGCTGTCCAAAAAAAAACAGATTTATGCAGGTGGGCGAACAACAGTAGTATTAGCAGTTTCTGGGAATTTTTCGTGGGAAATTGGTGATAATCAATATGAGAATCATGTAGAGCCTTGTCATACCTTTCCAACGAGTACTTATGCGTTCGATTCGGAGTTATAATTTAGGAGATATCGCTGTTTGAATCCGGTTATGTTGCTGTCCAAAAACAGATTGCAGGGTGTATCTTGTAGACGAGTTTGGGCTAATTAGATGCTGGAATTTAATTATCATTTGAATATAAAACTTGTGGGAAATTTTATGTAGATGCTTCCGTAGTTTTTGATTGATATCACTGCTGTTATAATTTTAAAGTTATGAAATTATCAAGCAGCACCGCTGCAGTTTGGTGGTGATGGGGAGAGTTGTCGCTCGCAACGGGTTGGAATTGTGCGTAGGTGCGGCGTTGTTTATTAGCGTTTGTTATGTTGATTTGTACACTAAGGTGTGTGTCAAAAACAGGTGGTGGACTTCCGGATCGTACTTAGTACCATTCCAAATTCCCGGTGAAGGCAAGTAAATACAGTGGTGGTTGCTACCGTTTGGTTTGCATCCTATGCCTTGTCATTGAGTATGCATAAGTATTAAATGTGTTAATCATTGAATTCTATGATGAAGTTTATTTGTTCGAAAGAATTAATTCTCAATTGTCTAATATTGAGGATGATCATGATTTGGGAATGATATATGTGGTTGATTCCCATCTTGGATGAAGTTGAAGTATCTTTTTGAATCATGTTGTATGAAGTGTTGTAGCCATGTCATGCACATCGCATCATCCATATTGCATTTTGAAGTTATGTCGTGATCTTATGGTCCGACCGTACCGGTACACTTTTAGCATCGTACGTTGCCCGAGGAGGGGTACGATGTGGCTTCATATCCTTAGAGGTATGAAGGCAGAAGTCATCCTTGCATTTGCAGACATTTGCACTCATGAGGTATATATGAAGTGTGACATTACTATGTTACTATTGTGGTTTCTACCTGCGAGGTGTGGTAACTAGGTGTGTTGTACGTTGTATTCGTGCTGCACCTTCGTAATAAGAAGGTTGCGAAATCAAATAGTGGTAAAACAATGTTCTTATGTGGTTAAACAGTTTGTTATTATTTTACTTGCTGAGATGTGTCATCTCACTCTTGCATTACTCAATGCAGGTACTTGATATATGTTGGGAATGAGGGGAGTAGCAGCACGTCCACTTTCACTCTCATATTAAGGCTGCCCAAGCGCATCCATGATTTAATTAGAAACTTGATGTCAAAGGATGTTTGTTTTTTTACTAGTCATGCGCACTGGTTAATTCAGTTCATGTCGTATGTTTAACTTTCCTTTGCTAGCCGTTTAATAATACTTAGTATGTTTTTTTGTCATGATACATGTTTATACACTGTTGCCCCCTCCTTTATGCTATTTTGCAAAGGAGATGCTGTCGAAATTTTATATACGGATGTCAGAAGTGTAGTTCAGTAGCATTCCGGGGTGTTTGTGGATTCCGGGATGTTACAGTTGGTATCAAAGCATAGGCTTTAGATTCTACGCAATTTGAAGATAAATTTGACACACTTGCACATATAGGAAGGGTATGAGTTCGTATATCTTTCATATTAGTATTTTATTGTATAGATGACTAGAATTCCCTTACTCCAAATCCCTTTATGGTTTGATGGGATATGTCGTTAATGACTTAATGCTTGATATGATATGTTACTTCTATTTAATATTGGTTTCTTGATGTGGTTGTTGCTGAAGTTATTATGCAAGTGAAGCTACTAATGTACTTGTTTTGTATACATATCGTCATGATGTTTTTTATGCGATGTTTTTCAAATCTCTGAGCTATTACTATCATATATTTCTATATGCTTGACTGTGGATGTTTTTTATGGATTTCTTTGGGTTCTAGTACTTGTAGGACCGATTGTTTATTGAGTTTGTGTATAGTGGGTCTAATCCGGCTTGGTGTGGTGTGAAAACACGATATAATGTAGTTTTATCATGTGGTTGAGTCTGATTGAATGTTGGGTTACAACCCAACTTATCAATGTAATATTTCCATGGATTCAATGCTTTGTGCCTCACCCCTTTGGGCTAATATGGCTACTTGCCAACTTGATCTTAGAGTACAAGAGGTTTGTCTCCATAGAGCAAAGGCAATGTTGTAATGTTTATGAAACCTTGAGACTGGTAGAACTCAAGTGAATTTGTAAGATGACGTGGATAGATAAGTTCAACCATGTTTACATGATAGGTTTTCTTATTGTGTGCAACCTTAGCAATAAATAGGGTGATTTCAAGTGGATTTTATGTCTATATTATAGTTGAAGAGGCATGCATGTTTTCCTTCCATGGTTTGTTTCTATAGCCATAAAGGTTATGCATATTTTTTTAGTTGTTGGAGGCTAGTCATGTGGACGATATGGACAACCCATTTTATATATATTTGTAATCGCCGACGATATATGGTAGTTTTATTTTTTGATCTGTTCTCTATGCATGCTTGTTGAATTATTATTTGGACCGCTTTATCTTAAACAAAGTCAATGCTTAACTAGAAGTTGCTTATGTTTGTTAGTCATCTATCCCTATAATGATGTGGTTGTTGCATCAGATGGAGATTTTTTTTATATGAATGATGGTTTGATAGATCATGTATGTCTACTACTTTGAATTCATCCTATGACATCACGAGGTAGAAATTGTTCAAGTGCAATAATAGGAGGTATTGTTGTATGTGAGGTTAATCAAGGTAGTTTGATTAGGTGGATTGTCTTATTGAAGTCCAATTACTCCTGTTGAGCATAGTATCGTGTTATTATTTTAGTGTTGAAAGTAATATTTATGAAGCTTTTGCATGAGTCTGTATCAAGAAGATCATTAGTTTTTCTTGTTGTTATCCCTCCATTGCTTTATGAGTGTTGCACATTTTATCTCTTTTGAGAGGAGAAAAAAAAGATGTTATATGTCATGAGCACCATTTGCTTCACGTCAACAAAATAGTTTTGGAGATTTCTATTAGTTGGATTCTAGTGTAATAACAACCATGTTTTATAGTGCTTGAGATGGGTATGTCAGGTGTTCCATACATTGTCGATACATGGATGTTTGACCTTAGTGGCATTAACAAACGAGGATGTTGAATTTGTTGATTGTCGTGCTTAGTGTTCTAACCTATTTGGTAGAGTTTTATTTAAAGACTTTGTGGAGTTGCATCCCAATTTGGTAGTGGAAAATCCTAGTGTTGATTGCACCTGCCAGTGCCTTGGGTTTCATTTTATATTGTTTTTTTTATTGTTGTTAATGTGTTGTTTGGTTTTGGGAGGCATTTTAAATTAGTTGGATGCTGAATCAGGCTTCACTTGTCTAGAATGTTTTGTAGTATGTTTTTTCATCTTTCCATAGGATGCTTAATCACCCGGTTTGGTCCAAACATTTGAGAGTTATGGGTTTCCTAAAACATCCTTATTGGTGTCTCTGGCAGAATGAGTCTTTAATTTTGAACGGAAGAGTAGACATTGAAGACAATATAATTTGGTCTTTGTTGGATTATGAAAGTTTTAGCAATTTTATGATCTTTCCAACGAGTATTGGTTTGTAATTCTCATTGCATATAATTGGAGTTAGGTTGCTCTGAAGTTGTTGCACCGTTGTGTCCGAACTTTAGTTGTCGTTATAACCACCAATAAATCGACCACGTTTTGATAGTTTCATAGCCCAAAGTTGGGAATTCTCTTTAAGCAAAACTTTTAGTTCTTCTCAGTACCTTTTAAATGGGCATTTACTTGTAATTGTCTGTTAAATAGATTGGGAGAGGTGGTTGTCCGATTATAAGTCGAATCTCTAATGTGCAGTATCTCAGGCTGAGTTTAGCTGTAGGTCATGCATAGTTGAGGGCTATAAAGATAAATTTGGGTGCAACTTTATTGCAAAAGTCGTGGACAATTTTCAAAACTTTTCCAACGCGTGTTCGTTGTAGTTTAAGTTGAGTATAGCAGGAGTTATAGGTTTTTGAATTTTAGTTGTCCATTGTTTCAATCCTATCAGTTTTGCAACAAAAGTGTTGCATTGTTTTATCGGTTTGGAAACCAAATTCGAGACACTCATTATAATAAAAGTTTTAGGGAATGTTATAATCTTTTCAATTAGTTTATATTTGCAAAATTTTGTTAGCTGTAGGGAGTTATGATATAGTGTATAGAATGTGCTTGGATAAATATGTGGGCAGGCATAACATGCTTAAATTGATTCTTGTTTGCATGATGTGAGATTAGGCTTAAATGATTTAAAAAGTTATCATATTGCTTCTATACTTATATTTGTCCTAAGTGTCTCGTAATGAAGAACCTAAAGTTATTAGTCTTTCGATGAACGCTTTATCTTAGAAGAGTAATGAACCTCATAAAATCTATTGCTTGTTGTTGGGACTGCATGACCAGTTTTAGTTATGCAGCTAGTTCAATGAAGTAAACCATCTTTTCTGTAGAGATGTTATATATAAAAGTTGTAGCCAACTTCTTTATCTTATTTGTGTAAAAATTTCATGACCATAGGTCTAGTAGTTTGGGAGTTATGATTTTCTCAAGTCCAGTCTTGGAATCTGTCCAGATTTTGTACAGACTTCGAAACTGACCTCGTTTGCCCAATTTAAACTTCGAATAAGTTCTTATAAATTATAAATAAGTTGTAGTACTTTTCTTAATCTTCTCAACAAATTTTGGATCACTTTTTTTGGAGATCTATAAGTTAAGTTACAGCTGTTTTAAGTGTGATCTTTGAATCTGTCCAAATTTGGACAGCAGAGCCTTTCTCATGTCTTTTGACCTTGATATGCATTGAATTAACATGATATGTTATAAATGAATTATAGATAATTCTATTAGATTTCTAAAAAGTCTAGGAGCACCTGAATTGGATGACTGAGACTCCAATTAGGGATTTTTTTGAATTGAGTAGTTGAATTCTGTCTAAGTCTGGACAGAATTTACGTTTAGCATTGTTTGACCTTTCTATGAGTCAAATCTTGTTGTGATGATAATACCAAGGGTATAGTGGACTTTATAAGATTTCCATAAAGTCCTAGTCTACTATTTTGGATGCATATTTTGTGAGTTATGAGCAAAACAATTAACCGCTGTGCTGCTGTCCAGAAATATGCAAGCATTAAGTTGCTCTCTTGAAGTTGCTCTTGTTTGGCTAAGTTTGGTTTAGGCTATAGGAACACTATATGCATTGCATTCATATATACATTTCTTGAAGTACTTGCATATGTCAATGTTGATTTGGTGTCAGGAAAGCTTTGTCCGAGGTATATAGGACTGTCTACTATCTTAGCCGAGTTGGCAGCTAGGCTTAGCACATACAATTGTCGGAATCTATAATCATAGTACACCATGTATTCCATGTCTTTATGTTGAGGAAGTATTTGAGGAATCCAGACCATCAAATCGAGCTAGAGTCGATTCCCTGTGTAGCAAGACCAGACTCTAGAGTGTCGTCTGCTGCGTATCTTAGAATACTAGGAGCTTGAGGAGCTGATGTGGCAGAAGTACCCGAACTTTTCATTATGTGTGAGTTTTGTTGATTCATTAATCTTGCTTTTGTCGTTCCGATAAAAGCGTCAGAATTCGAGGTCGAATTCTTTTTAAGGGGGGTAGAGTGTGATACCCAGTTTGCAAAGAAGAGAAGTTGGAGTTTATTCTTTCTTGTTTTTTTTGCTTCTCGTTTGGGTAGTGCACTTTTGGAGTTTGGAATTGTTGGGTAGCATTCGCTAGTAAAACAATAGAATTTTGGTTAGACTTGTGCGCCGGGGTCGGGAGTTGACACGTGAGCGAGTTGGGCCGTGGTTCTTGATCCGGCCCACTAACCCCCCTAACCCTAGCCGCCCCTTCCCCTAATTCCCTTCCCCTTGTGCAGCCGCCCCCCCTCTCTAGCCTTTGGCCGCCATCCCCTCCCCCCCCTAATTCCCTCTCTCTTGTGCAGCAGCCCCCATCCCCTCAACCCTAGCCGCCACCCCCCTCCCATCTCCTCCTCTCCAAGTGATGTCCTTCCTCGCCGGATCTTCTTCGTGTGGGTGCAAGTTCCGATTGGAGAATTGGTGGGAGGAAGGAAGGAGGAAAGGAGGAACCCAAGGTGATTTTGTGATTAACTCTTGTTTATTTGTTCTGCAATTCAATCGATTAGATGTTTACGTATGCGAATTGGTAGAGGCGCTGTCCAGAAATTTTGTGGGTGCGCGAACAGCAGTAGTTCTAGCAGATTCTGGGAATTTTTCGTGGGTAATTAGTGGGAATCAGTGGGAGAATCATGTAGAGCTTTTTCATACCTTTCCAACGAGTACTTATGCGCTCGATTCGGAGTTATATTTTAGGAGATATCGCTGTTTGAATCCGGGTATGTTGCTGTCAAAAAAACAGATTTTGCAGGTGGGCAAACAGCAGTAGTATTAGCAGTTTCTGGGGATTTTTCGTGGGAACTTAGTGATAATCAATATGAGAATCATTTAGAGCTTTGTCAAACCTTTCCAACGAGTACTTATGCACTCGATTCGGAGTTATATTTTAGGAGATATTGCTGTTTGAATCCGGGTATGTTGCTGTCCAAAAAAAACAGATTTATGCAGGTGGGCGAACAACAGTAGTATTAGCAGTTTCTGGGAATTTTTCGTGGGAAATTGGTGATAATCAATATGAGAATCATGTAGAGCCTTGTCATACCTTTCCAACGAGTACTTATGCGTTCGATTCGGAGTTATAATTTAGGAGATATCGCTGTTTGAATCCGGTTATGTTGCTGTCCAAAAACAGATTGCAGGGTGTATCTTGTAGACGAGTTTGGGCTAATTAGATGCTGGAATTTAATTATCATTTGAATATAAAACTTGTGGGAAATTTTATGTAGATGCTTCCGTAGTTTTTGATTGATATCACTGCTGTTATAATTTTAAAGTTATGAAATTATCAAGCAGCACCGCTGCAGTTTGGTGGTGATGGGGAGAGTTGTCGCTCGCAACGGGTTGGAATTGTGCGTAGGTGCGGCGTTGTTTATTAGCGTTTGTTATGTTGATTTGTACACTAAGGTGTGTGTCAAAAACAGGTGGTGGACTTCCGGATCGTACTTAGTACCATTCCAAATTCCCGGTGAAGGCAAGTAAATACAGTGGTGGTTGCTACCGTTTGGTTTGCATCCTATGCCTTGTCATTGAGTATGCATAAGTATTAAATGTGTTAATCATTGAATTCTATGATGAAGTTTATTTGTTCGAAAGAATTAATTCTCAATTGTCTAATATTGAGGATGATCATGATTTGGGAATGATATATGTGGTTGATTCCCATCTTGGATGAAGTTGAAGTATCTTTTTGAATCATGTTGTATGAAGTGTTGTAGGCATGTCATGCACATCGCATCATCCATATTGCATTTTGAAGTTATGTCGTGATCTTATGGTCCGACCGTACCGGTACACTTTTAGCATCGTACGTTGCCCGAGGAGGGGTACGATGCGGCTTCATATCCTTAGAGGTATGAAGGCAGAAGTCATCCTTGCATTTGCAGACATTTGCACTCATGAGGTATATATGAAGTGTGACATTACTATGTTACTATTGTGGTTTCTACCTGCGAGGTGTGGTAACTAGGTGTGTTGTACGTTGTATTCGTGCTGCACCTTCGTAATAAGAAGGTTGCGAAATCAAATAGTGGTAAAACAATGTTCTTATGTGGTTAAACAGTTTGTTATTATTTTACTTGCTAGATGTGTCATCTCACTCTTGCATTACTCAATGCAGGTACTTGATATATGTTGGGAATGAGGGGAGTAGCAGCACGTCCACTTTCACTCTCATATTAAGGCTGCCCAAGCGCATCCATGATTTAATTAGAAACTTGATGTCAAAGGATGTTTGTTTTTTTACTAGTCATGCGCACTGGTTAATTCAGTTCATGTCGTATGTTTAACTTTCCTTTGCTAGCCGTTTAATAATACTTAGTATGTTTTTTTGTCATGATACATGTTTATACACTGTTGCCCCCTCCTTTATGCTATTTTGCAAAGGAGATGCTGTCGAAATTTTATATACGGATGTCAGAAGTGTAGTTCAGTAGCATTCCGGGGTGTTTGTGGATTCCGGGATGTTACAATCTGGGCTCTTCGAAGCCAAGGAGTGGACCCGCTTGCCAAAACTTTCTACCGGGTGCACGAGCTTCATTATCAGACGAAGGCTAGAGAAGATGGGCTACACGAGAATTTCGGCTGTTACAACTTTGCTTACTACAAAGATATGAAGATTCCGGTGATCAACTATCGCACCGAATGGCCAACCGGTTGGAAAAAATGAGTGGTTCTATGTTAAGGTTGATGAGAAAAAGGAGAAGATAATTCAGAGCCCACTGGACCTAACCTTCGGATTAACTAGGCCCCTGTGCGACATGCTGCAAGGGTCACCATGCCGAGAAGCTGTGGGTGAATTTCGTGTTGTGTCTGAGCATATCGGTACTAGAGATTTGGTGCAGGAATACTTAGCCAATAGAGTATTTCTGACGTTAAAGGAATGGAATATGCCGAAGCTTAAAGGAGAAAAGAAAAAGAATGAACTTGTTCGACTGCCCTATCACTTCAAGTTCAAGAAACATTTCAAAGAGCCTTGCTAAGAATGGTTGGAAATGATTGAAGCTATGTGCAATGAAATTTTGGGCAACTATACTAAGAAAGAAGATCAATTGATGACCGCGGCCTTCGGCACCCGACCAAAACGAAGGCTGAACCGAGTAATGGATGCCCTAAAATTTGAATACCCTGACTATGAACAGTTAAGCAAGGGTGCCGAAGGGCCAAAGCGAAAAAGAGTTGTCAGTGTTATGAAGAGGCAAGCTGCTAGAATGATAGAAGAAGATGAGAAAGCTTTGAAAAAGAAAAAATCCAGCCCTGAGCCAAAGGTGGTTGTTCTGAAGAAAAGAAAAGTTGCGGTTGCGAAGCCAAAAACAACTGATTTAGAGGAAGAAATCACTTCAACGCCTCCTGCTATTGACGTGGAGGAAGTTTTAAAGGTATTGACCGAATCTTTACCTCTCAAGCTAAGTCCACTAGGGCCACAATTGATGAAGCTTTTACAAAAGAAGGAGGAGCCTGTGGCAATCAAGAAGCCTGCTGAAAAAAGGCGAAGGATTATTACTGTTATTGATGCTATTGAAGAAACGCCACCGTCAGCTTCAGCGTCAAAAACACCAGCTGCCGAAGCTGCTCCCACCGAAGCTACAACTGTCGAAGCTGCGGCGGCTAAAGCCACAAATCTTGAGGGCGCATTTTCTGATATTGATAAGATGATTTTGGATATGGCCATGGAAGAAACTATTGCAACTACCGAGGAAACCCTGGCCACAGTGCCTGGAAAAGGGGAGAAGGTGTTTATCAAAAAGAAGAAGATTACCGAAGATATTTCGGAGGAAGGGGACTTCAATTTTCAAAACATGATTGGTCAAGAGTTATCCAAGACTGAAAAAGAGGAGATAATAGATTATGCTATATCTTGCGGCTACCAGCCAGGAGCGTTGCTCTTCGGTGGCGTTGACGAAGAGAGCTTAGGATGCCTTCGGGACCGAACTGGAGCGAAGGTTGTCAGCACTCTATCGAAGAGTGTTGGCTTTCCGAAGCTTGACGCCGACCTCAGCAGATACCGGCGGTAACATATCGCCGGTAGCTTGTTTTATTCTAATTTAAGGTAAAGTTCTTACCTTAACTTTTATTGTTTTCGAGATGAAGGTTACTTCTGATGAAGGTTATTTTTTCAGAGTCTACTACTAAGTAAAACCTTGAGGATGCAGCAAGACCTCGAGGACAAGAAAAATGAAATCATAATTGAAGGCTTAGAGGGCAAAATTAAAGATCACGAAGCTGCTTTGGAGAAGAAGGATTTCGTGCTTCAAACAATGGAGGGTTCGCTGGCAGATGCCCAAGCCGAGATTGCTAGATTAAACAGTGAACTCTCCACGAAATCAAAAAGCTTCGAACAAGAAAAGAAGGATTTTGATGCAAAGCTTGAACCTGAAGTTGCAAAGAGTTCGAACTTGCAAAAGTCATTGAAGGAACTTCAAGATAAATGTCTGAACTTTGGCAACTGGTGCGTGCAACGACTGAAGCAGGTCTTCGACTCAGTTGGAGCCAGTTCTGAAAAATTTAAACCTTCAGCTGAAGACCTACCAGGCATCTTCGATCATATTGAAGGCAAAGTTGATGCTCTTGATGAAGTCATAGCCAAGCATGGTGACTCCTGCGCTCTGCTAGCTTCTCATGGCACAACTGTTGCTTTTATGAAGGTTGGTTGCACGCACGGGAATATTGTAAACAGGCCAAACTTCAGCTTGTCACCAGCGGACTTGAATGACATCCCCGGCCTGGCCCGAAGCATTGGGAACAGATTCGTAACTCAAATTTGGGTGAAGGGTGGACGAAACTTAGCTGGTGATGAAGCTCGAAGTCACCTCAAGCCGATAATAA